>NC_090838.1:81022900-81325930 GCF_028021215.1 Eschrichtius robustus
CTAAAGATGTCCTAGGAGTTGCATCTTCTCAGAATGTTTCCCTTAGAGCAGCGTTTCTCAAACTTGACTGATCATAAGATTGATCTAGGATGCTTGTTTAAAGTAATATAGATTCCCACTTCCCTCCTGGAACATCCCATTCTTAAGCTCTCAGGGAAGGTCTGGGAGTCTAAGACTTTTAACAAGCCCCTCCAGTTGATTCTTGTGATCATGCACGTGGGGGAACACTGCTCTAGAGAGCTGTTTGTTTTCTTAGGGTGGGTTTAGACTATGTTGGGCCTGAAAACAATGGCCTGTTCTTACTGGAGATCAGCAGCTGAGATCTGGAAAATGTGGAGAATCACTGTGTGCTCTGGAAGGACCATAAAACGGGCACTCAGGTGCTGCCAGGCAATGGGGCATTGGAACCTTTGAAATGTGAGTTTCCAGTAATTCCATTTCTAGGAATTCATCCCGAGGGAATAGCTATGGTTGTACAGAAAACAGTCCTGTGCCAAAGATGGAGAAAGAGGTTGTCCAAATCTGCCTGTGCCATCAGCAGGAAGCACGGTGCTACAGGGCTGGCTGCGGTGACACAAAGCTGCGAGGCAGCCTCCTTCCATCCCCTTCTCCCTGATCTGCCCAGGCCGGTGCCCCCACCCAGAAGGCATGGATTCCACCCTCTGCCTGGGGCTCTTTCCCTCACCCAGGCCCTGGCATTTGCCTATGCAAAGCCCTGAACAGAAGGAGGAGGTGGTTGAGGCAAGGGCAGTCTGGACTGGGAAACCCACTCAGTTTGGAGTTTGCAGCGGGGTGGTGTCTAGAGCATCTTGCTGACTTTGACAGCAGGTCCCCTTGGTGAGGGAAGTTGCCCCCTGCCTTACGGTCCAAATGTGGAACAAAGGTCAGCTGGGGAGTGGAGGTCGGGAGGAGACTCTTGTCCCTGACTCCAAGCCTGGATTCTTTCTTTGTTTTTCTTTGCACAGTTTTTCCCATGACACCAAATGGGCCCCCCCTTAAGCCACCCCAATGACTTTTCATAGCTTCTTTTTTTTTTTTTTAATAAATTTATTTATTTATTTTTGGCTGTGTTGGGTCTTCGTTGCTGTGCGCGGTCTTTCTCTAGTTGCGGCAAGCGGGGGCTACTCTTCATTGCGGTGCGCGGGCTTCTCATTGCGGTGGCTTCTCTTGTTGCAGAGCACGGGCTCTACGCGCGCGGGCTTCAGTAGTTGTGACACGCGGGCTCAGTAGTTGTGGCTCGCGGCTCTAGAGTGCAGGCTCAGTAGCTGTGGTGCACGGGCTTAGTGGCTCCACGGCATGTGGGATCTTCCCGGACCAGGGTTCGAACCTGTGTCCCCTGCATTGGCAGGCGGATTCTTAACCACTTTGCCACCAGGGAAGTCCCCATAGCTTCTTTTTTATTGAAATATAGTTGATTTACAATATTGTGTTAGTTTCAGGTGTACAGCAAAGTGATTTGGCCATGTATATGTGTGTGTATGTGTGTGTGTGTATATATATATATATATATATATATATATATATATATATATATAGTTTTTTGGGGATTCTTTTCCATTATAGTTTATTACAAGATATTGAATATAGTTCCTTGTGCTATACAGTAAATCCTTGTTGTTTCTCTTATATATGGTAGTGTGTATATGTTAATCCCATACTCCCAATTTATCCCTCTCCCCTCTTTCCCTTTTGGTAATCATAAGTTTGTTTTCTATGTCTGTGACTCTGTTTCTGTTTTGTAAATAAGTTCATTTGTACTATTTTTAATTTTTATTTATTTATTTAAAGACTTTTTTCTGTTTCAGTTTTTGGCCATGCCACAATTGAACCCAGGCCACAGCAGTGAAAGCCCGGAATCCTAACCACTAGGCCACCAGGGAACTCCCAATTTGTACTATTTTTTAGATTCCACATATAAGTGACATTATATGATATTTGTCTTTCTCTGTCTGACTTACTTCACTTAGTATGATAATCTCTAGGTCCATCCACATTGCTGTAAATGGCATTATTTCTTTTTTTTTTTTTTTTTATGGCTGAGCTCATAGCTTCTTAAGTGTCCTTTTGCCTGCAGGTCTCAGGAATCATGTGGCCTTTGAAGTCTGTGGCCAGCTCCAACCCTGGACTCTCTTCCCAGTTCCCCCAGCCCCATGGCCTCCAAAGATGCAAGTTCATGGCCTTCATTTTTCCTTTGTGCCAACAGCCAGGACATCACCAAAATGATAACCACAGGAAAGTTACAGTGTCCTAGAAGGATCTTATATTCATGATCCTCGTCTGCGTTCCCTCATTCCCTGGTCTAAACAGAGTCAGACACCAGGCCCTGCCCTTTCTTTTTGCCTCAACACTTCTCAGAAGTCAGAGGTCCAAAATTCACCCGGGTAACAGAGCACCGGGAAGTTATGGGTTCCCTAAGGAAACCAGTGATCACTGATGTTTCTAATTCCATCACAAGAAAGGAGGGTCAGGACCCAATCCTAGATGAGGTACAGGAAGCTCAGTGGTTAGTGCACAGGCTGTGGGTTGTGCAAACCTTGGATTGAATTCCACCTCCAACACTTACTAATTGTATGACTTTGGGAAAGTCACTCCATTTCTCAGAGTCTCAGTGCTCTGGACTGAATTGTGTCTCCCTCCAAATTCATATGTTGAAGCCCTAGCCCCCAGTGCGACTATATTTGGAGATGGGGCCTTTAGGAAGGTAATTAAGGTTAAATGAAGTCATAAGGGTGGGGCCCTGATTCAATAGGACTGGTGTCCTTATTAGAAGAGATCAGAAATCTCTCTCTCTCCAGAATTCTCTCTCTCCCTGCATGCACAGAAGAAAGGCCATATGAGGACACAGCAAGATGCTGACCATCTGCAAGCCAGCAAGAGAGCTCTCGCCAGAAACCAGCCCTGACAGCACCTTGATTTTGGACTCCTAGCCTCCAGAGCAGTGAGAGAATAAATTTCTGTTGTTTAAGCCACCCAGCCTGTGGTGCTCTGTGATGGCAGCCCGAGCTGACTAATACACTCATGCTCCTCATCTGCAAAGCAGGGATAAAATTAGGACCTGCATCATGAAGCTATTGTGAGAATCCAGTGAGGAAATTCATGTGTAATGCCTGCCTGTTTAACTTTCCTACAGCACCTTCAGCACCTGGAACAGTGCCTGGGGTATAGTGGATATTCAGTAGCTACCTACTGAATGAATAACTACATCCACCAAGAAAGGAAGCTGTCAAACTAAATATAAGTGTGTATTTCTGAGCTTTTCGCTAACCTCCATCTCCTTGATCATTGATCATCACTCACCAGCAAATGACAGCAGGCACAAAGGATCTAAGAGAAGTGTCTGCAGGGATGGTCTCCTGGTTTTAATTGGATCTGCCATTAATACCCTGTCTTCTGTGAACTGGTAAAGGGTCATGGTCTGGCTGATTCTGAGTAGAGTCTGAGTCTCTGGGAGGAGGCGACATTGACCAGGAAGCTTTTGGGCCCTTGGTCCAGCCTTGCGGGCCTGGGCATTGAGGAGGGAGCTCTTCCTCCCGTGGGGCAGGGGGCAGGAGATGCAGCTGTGGGATGCAGTCGTGGGGGAGCTAGGGCTGGGCCCTGGGAGTGGCATGGACGAAGTTGGTCTGGGGCTGGAGGCCACAGCAGGCCCACCTTCCTGGTGCTTGCACGATGCAAATGATGGGAACAATAGGGCCCCTGTCCCCAGGCCATTTGTGGCAGAACCTGGACCCTGGGGAGGCATAGCTCCTTTACCTTGGCCATGGTGAGACTTGGTCCTGGGGCAGCCCCAGGTGCACAGACCTGCCCACCCCTGGGGCCCAGGACTCCGGGCAGGGAGAGACATCCCACCTGCACTGACCACCCCCTTATTCTCCTCCCTGACTCTAGGACAAGCTCAGCAGGAGCAAGGCCAGGTGAGTCCTTGGGCTCCTCTCTTTCCTCTGCCCTCCTCTCTTGTTTCCACCTCGCTGTCCCTTTCCTGGGCACAGGCATTCTTAGAGTGTTGCTGGTTCCACCTGGGCCTTCCATGCCCAGTGAGACCATTCATGCACCTCCACTCCCTGGGAACGCTAGGGCTCCCCCACTGCCAGCTTCCCACAGGCACTAGCTCTGCCCCCAGACTCTTCCTCCTGCTGCCCTGGTCCCAGGCTGCCATCACACAACTCCAGGGGACGCCATTCATACCGTCATGGATATGAATGTCCCAGGGTTGTGCATGGTCTGGCTGACACAAATGCAGGGCCCCTTGGGCAGAGCTGACTGGAGTCTGATTGCAGGTTGGGGCCACCCCTTCCACCCCCAAGATGTGCAGGTAAGTGACCAACCCCCAGACGCGTAGGAGCCCCTGCAAGTCGAGTCTCCCCTGAGGACTCTGGACACCTCCTGCCCATTATAGTCCGGTGCTGCTAAGTCACTGGGGCCTAGCTCTTCCACCTGTCTTGGTCAGAATTAGGGATGCATGGGGTAGGGGATTGGCATAGGTGGAACAGGCTGTGAGACCCCCTTATCTCCAAAACGCCTCACTGGTCTTGCTGCAGTGTTGGAAAGGCCCATCATGAATGGTTCCTTTGAGGCCACTGTAAGAGTGCAGATGGGTTATGATATTTTGGAGAGAGAGTAAGTCATTGTGCTAGAGAGGGACTGGGCCACGAGGAGATGAGGACAGTCTCACCAGTCTCCCATTCAGACTCCCCAGCTTGGAGAAAAGATGACCCCTGCCCATCTCCTCTGTCTGCCCCAGGGACCTGGAGGCGCAGGGTAAGTTCAGCTGCGGAGCCGGAGCCGGGGTCGGGGGTGGGGGGAGGCAGCGGCCACCACTGCTCCTGCATCTCTTCCATCCTCCCTGTGCTCAGCATCCCCTCCCAGAAGCCCAGGAGGAGGAGGAAGAAGAGGAGGATAAATATGAGCTGCCCCCCTGTGAGGCTCTGCTCCGCCACCTAGCCCCTGCCCACCTTCCTGGCACTGAGGAGGACTCTTTGTACTTGGGTGAGGGCTGGGAAGTTGAGGCAGGGAGGTTGGGTGGTCAGGCAGGACGGGAGGGTCCCCACAAGGGAAGAGGGCCCAGGCCTTGCCCCGTCTCCCTCTGTCTGGCCTGGGGCAGCGAGGGGAGCCCTCAGCTGGCAGTCACTGAGGCCTCTTGGCTGGGCAGAGAGAGAGGGATGGAGGAAAGGAGGGAGGGAGGGAGGGAGGAGGGGAGAAGGGAAGGAGGATGAGTGGGAAGGGGAGAGGAGCCTGGAGGGGCAGTGTAACCAAAGCAACAGTGGGAAAGCAGGAGGCCTGACAGGGTCCCTGGGGCCTGGCGCTCCCCCTCTGAGATCCTAGCACATCTCGGAGCAAGGGTAGGGATGCCAGGAGAGCCCTGGCTGCTGCTGGCATCCCACCCCGACAGCTCCCAGGCTCGGCCAGGTGGGGGCAGGGAAGCTGGCCGCCTCCAGTTGCCATGGAGACGGGGCTGTCGGGAAGCCAGAGAGCACAGAGGGGAGTGAGGGAGGGAGGAGGGAACAGAGGCTGGGTGGGGGGCAGGAGGAAATTTGGAACCTACGTGGGAGGAGCCCACCGGGTCACAATGCTCAGGGGTTCTTTGCCAGATCACTCTGGCCCCCTGGGCCCTCCCATGTCACCACCACCACCGCCACCACCGCCACCGCAGCCCCAGCCCGAGGTGATGAACAGCCTCCCCACCTGCCCCACCCCAGGCTACCATTTCCCAGTGAGTAAATCTAAGAGGCATCTCATTTGCAAGATTCCCCCACGTCTGCATGCAAGAGGCCCCTGAAAAATTAGCTGCGTCAGAAGCCATAGCCCCGTTAACAGTCGCTCCTCCCACCTGCCTGGCCTGGTCCATGCACCCTCCCCATCAGCATCACCCAAGACTCACCCTTCTCGCCTGAGCCAGGAGAGGAGAGCGGGGGTGGGGGGGGGGTGAGGGGGGGGTTGAAGCTCCACTGCCCCTCCCGGACCCTAAAGCCTGTGGAGCCCTCCCTGCCTACAGAGGGAAGAAATCCCTCACTCAGCTGCGGGTCGCTGCCAGCTCTCAGCCCTGCCAGGATCCCGTTTGTGAGCTTTGAGAGCTACCACTTTCATCATATATTTTATTGGAATAAAAAGAAAAACTGGGAGAGATTCACAACAAAGAAAGAGCCACAGAATAGAGGCAAAGAGGAGACTCGCCTCCTTTGCACATTAACGCTTGTCTTGTAGTGTTTCTCAAGCTGCACAGATATACATAGTCCCTTTGCCTCCCACCCCGGCCAGCCTTGCCCTCCCGATGCCGCAGCTCCCCTCCATAGCCCCCCACCCGATTTCCCCTCACGCCACCGCATTGTGCCCACAGCCCAAGGCAGCGTGGAGCCCGCCGGAGGCCACAAAGCAGAGCTGGCCCTTTGGGAGGCGAGGTAATGGGGATGTCCTATCTCCTTCCGAGGCCCACCTACTCCCCACCCCGAGAAGGGGAATCCTGACCTCCACGAGGTCGGGGCCAGGGGGAAGTTGAGCTGGCCTTACATTGATCTCATGCTTTGCCCGGTCGCTGCATCCGCCACAGCTGTTCCTCATTTTTACCTGCCAATCCCCGCTGAGGCAGGCAGTTCGGGAGGAGACTGAGGCCCTGAGACACTTAATGCTTTGCCTGAGGTCACAGAGTCCCTGACTCCGGGGCCCTTCTGCACCTGCTGAGGTCTCTGGGACAGGCGGGGGGCATCCCGGGGATGTGAAGTAAGGCGATCGGGGGTGAGGATGGCTTTCTCCTGGGACTTCAAAGCTGGCTCTGAGGATCCCCTCAGAGAAGTTCCAAGGATACACCACTCTTCCAGCCTAAGTTTCACTGAATTTCTTTCTCCCTGCTGCTGCTGCTTGCTGGTGGGTCTCTCCTTTTCCTCCCAGAGCTGGGTGCACCAGACCGGGCGGTGAGTGGCCCCTCACTCGAGGATTCTGGCTAGGAAGTTGTTGTTGGTGGTGGTGGTGATGGGTGAGCTGGGAGGGCCAGGAAATATCCCTAAATCCAGGGAAAAGGCCCGGAGCCGAGGCTCTCCCCCTCTGCCACAGGCCCTGGCAGGGCATCAGCCAGTGTCCTTCTGGGGAGGGCCTCGCCCAGAGCTCCCCTTGGGTGCTCACGGTGTCTGCGCACAGGACGGGGGAGGTGCTCATGGGCGCCCCCTTCCGGGCAAAGGAGCACTTTCAATCATTCCAGGTCCACCTTGTGGGCGGCGGGGGGGGCGGGGGGGGGGCGGGGGGAGGGGGGGAGGGGGGGAGGTGCCAGTAGCTCCCCCAAGTGATGGCTTCGTCCTCCCTCCCGCTCACTGGTCAAACCCTGGGTCCCATACGCCCCTGCCTACCTTAGGTGCCGGGCCCAGCAAAGAAGCCCGAGGAGGACATATACCTAGATTGTGAGCCCGGTCCAGGTGAACCCCTCCCTCCCTCCGTCCACCCCGCCCCGCCCCGCCCTGCCCTGAGGCCCTCTGCTGCCCACCGGCAGCACGATGCAGTCTCCTGGCTCCATCTCCTGCCCTCATCCTCTCTCAGCACCCCTACCATCACACATCTGCCTTCAGACACCCACATGGACGCCTCTGGTCTGGGCTGCCCCACACGGTGCCTGCCAAGGAGGGGACCCCCTTAGAGCAAGGGCTTGGGGGGAGCTTCCCAGCTGCTGCAGCCAGGACAGCGCTCTGCCTGGTTGGAAAGACTCCCCAAAAGTCAGGCTGCAGAGAAGCAGAGACCCCGCCGCTGTCCCCTGCCCTGCCCCGGTCACCCGGATTTCCCCGCTTGGGGCTCAGCTCGGCCTGCCCTCTCTGTTTTAGCCCCGGCCTTGCCTCAGACTCTGAGCTCCCCAGTCCTGAGGCCCCCAGTCCCTCTACCAAGGACATCAGTGGGGCCCAGGTGAGCGCCGCAGGTGCGTGCTGGGGGCCTGAAGGGCCTACCCAGGCTTCCCAGCCCTGACCCTGGGATCTCCGGGATCAGGTCACTGGACTTTTTCCTTTGAAGGAGGTAAAGCCCCTGAGCTCTGTTCCCCAATTCACTCCCCACAGGCCCACCACGGCCCCCCAGGAAGCTCGGAATGTAAGAGGCTGGGGGTTCGGGGTGGTGGTGGGCTGAGCTGGGAGGGAGAGAGGGAGGCTCAGGGTAGGACTTCCGGCCCAAAGGAGCAGGCCTGCAGGGCCAAGCTCTTCTGACCCAACATCCTGTGTGCCAGGGAGCGTCGAATGCCACCTCTAAAGGTGAGTACCGCCATTGTCAGCATGAACCCAAGCCCTCCGGCAGGGCCTCCCCTGCGGGCCTCAGACTGCCTCCCAGCCCCCCGCACCCCGCTTCGCTGAGGGGGTCCCTGCAGCTCTGACTCCAGCGGAGAGCAGGTCTCAGAGGACGCCCTGGGCATTCTCCAGGGTCTGCACCAAATCAGGAAGCTCCCAACCTGTACCTTAAAATCACTCCTCACTTGGAGGTCACGCGTGGCCTAGCCGGTGGGTCCTACCAGAGCCCTGGGGCGGGGGAGTGAAGCACTGGGTGTCCCGCTTTGGGCTTCAGGCCTTTGCACACCCTCTGTGACCTCCCTAACCTTCGCAGCTGGGCCCCGAAGCCTCCTTGGCCTAATCCCCTCTCAGCCCCAGGGTTATAATCTGCTTCTTCCGGCAGGAAGGAGAGCCTCTCTTTGCTCTGTAGCTGCCACCCAGAATGCCCCAGCTGCCGAGGTGAGGAGGGGCTGGGAGAGGGCTGGTGGGGGAGGCCCACGGGAGCAGAGCCCGAGTCCCCACCCAGGAGCCCTCTCGGGTGGGTGTCCACCACTGAACACGTGTGTGCAGCTCCAGGCGCGGACGCGTCTTTGTTCTGCTCGAGTGGCCGCGAGCACGAATAACTGCAACCTGGGGGCTCTCTGCTTCCCACCCCCGATCCGGTGCCCTGGCACATCGCTGAGCCGCTGTGTATGTACAGGAAGGTGATCTGCTGGGCCAGCCTTGGTACTCAGGGAACTGTGACCGCCACGCTGTTGAGAGTGCCCTGCTCCGATGCCAAAAGGTGGGGCACCTCAGGCCCCCTGCGCCTTCTCGGGAAACCGTTTCTGCCCAGGGGCTGAGGCTGGCTGAGCGGGCAGGAGCAGCCGGGCGGGGGTCGGAGTTAGGGCTGTAGCTGGAAGGTGAGGTTGACGAATGGGCTCTGCTCCCCAGGACGGGGCCTACACCGTGCGCCCCAGCTCAGGCCCTCGTGGTTCTCAGCCCTTCACCCTGGCAGTACTTCTCCACGGCCGGGTCTTCAACATTCCCATCCGCCGGCTGGATGGCGGGCGCCACTACGCCCTGGGCCGGGAAGGCAGGAACCACGAGGAGGTGGGTACTGGAAGAGGTAGGGGTCTAAAGGGCAAGGCACAGCAGAGCAGCCCCTGGGCCCAGCCGGGAACACTGCCCTGGGGAAGACCCCCCGTTTTTGTCTTTTTCTGGAGTGGGTGGAAATCTCAGTGGCCAGCACCCAGAACTCCTTCCCAGAAGCCTGCACTTTGAGAAGAGGCCCACTCTGCTCTGGGGGAGACACCCCCTCGTGAAGGGCCCGGTCTGCATGGGGCCCAGGTGGGGGCATTTGTATGAACCCAGCTGGGAGGAGGGCAGGGCCCAGGTAGTCCAGGTTCGTGTCTGTACCAAGGACTCAACTTTGCACCCAGCACTTGCTAGGCTGCAAACTAGAGACAGTCACCACTCAGCTCCCCACACTGGAGGACCCGGGCAGAGGCCTCAAAGTTATTTCATCTGGCCTGGGAAATAGAAGTCTGGCCAACAACATGCGCATGGGTGCCATCACAGGAAAGGCCTGGAATTGGGCCGCAAAATGCAGTGGGGCTTCATGGGGCAAACAGGAAGGAAAATATTTAGAAAAATGTCAATAAGCTCCCTCGCCAGAGCCCCCCAGCTCCCTCAGGAAGTTTCTTCCTGCATAAGGCTCACTGATGCCCTGCTTCCCCGTCCAGCTCTTCTCCTCCGTGGCCGCCATGGTCCAGCACTACCTGCAGCACCCCCTACCGCTCGTGGACAGACACAGCGGCAGCCGGCAGCTCACCTGCCTGCTCTTCCCCACCAAGCCCTGACGCCACAGCGCACGTGCACCCCGGCCTCCGGTTCCATAGTTTGCTCCTTGGGCTGTCTCCCTCTCCTCTCCCAGGTCTCCACCCCTCCAGCCCCTGCTCCCCCATCACATGCCCCAGTCCCTGCAGGCCTCCCTGAGAGGCATGGGGAAGGGTCGCCCAGAGACAGAAAGGGTCCCTAAGATCCCACCCCATGCTCACCCAGAGCCTGGCACTGCCACTCCCTGCTGCACCTCCAAGACTGGGAAGCAGCGGACAGGCAGGGCCTCCATTCCCGGCCCCCAGACATGGCCTCCCAAGCTGCTCTGAATGAAGGCCTCCTCTGGGAAGCTGAGCCTCAGGGGGATAGTAAGGGCACTGCTTCTACACAAAGAGAATCCTCTCACATTTTGGAGGAGGCTTAACACGGGGCAGGCATCTGGAAGGAATTTGGTCGCCCTGAACATAGTTTGCTTTCAATAAATATTTGTTGAATGAATTCTTGAATTCTGTTGAGTGAAGCAGAGATGGCCTCCATGAGGCGCCCAGGTTCGCAAGTGCCCCAGGGCACAGCCTGGGCCCGGGAGCGCCGGAGCAGTGGTGGCCAGGCCAGGACAGAGGAGCCAGCCCCATTTCTGCCCCTGACTGGGGCCTTGGCCCTTAGGTGGTCTGTGGCGGCCGCCCCGGGTGGCTCAGTTTTGTTTCCTTCTGTTTGTGGGAGTCGGGGTGGGGGAGGAGAGAGGCTTGGTGCTGCTCGGCCACCCCATGAAACGACAAGAATGGAGTTCGGTACTCGACCACCATGCATTTACCGCACAGCGATCCATCGGGGAGAAAGGCGCCTGATTTTGCGCCCTTGGTGTTGTCTGGAGTAGGGGAGACGGGCGGACCCCCGTTAATATCTGGGTATTGAACGCGCCAGGCCCCTATGGAAGGCTCCACGCGGAGTTCAGAGAAGACGGGAGGCCATCGGAGCAGAGCTGCGCGACCGGCGCGGCCGGGGAGGGAGGCTCCAGGTCTAGGGTCTCGGAGATAGGCCGCTGGCCCGCGGGCGGGCGGGGCAGGCGGGAGAGCGGAGGAGGGCGGCCCTGCGCGGGCTGGGCCGAGGGGCGGGGGCGTCCCCGGGCCCTGGAGCGGCGCCCGGAACACCCCGTGCCGGAAGCGCATGTGACCGTGACTCCGCAGAAGTCGCGAAACAAAGGGCGGCTCAGCGGCTGCCGGCTCTCGGGCTGGCACGGCGGGTTCGGACTCCTGCCCCTGGCCGGGGCCCCGGCTCTGCCCCGACAGACCCTGCGCGCCCAGGCCGGGCGGGGAGGCTCCCGATCCTCCCGAGGCCCTGGGCGCCGGGGAGGGAGCAAGGGAGCCCCGGGGAGGTGGTGAGGGAGGGTGGCCCCGAGGGCAAGCGGTGAAATGCAAACACGAGGCTGGGTGGACGCTATGGGGTCCAGGCTGGGCTGAGAGCGTAGATGGTCGCTTTCACCACTGCCGGCTCTGGCAAGTAACCCTCTCCCGACCTTAATTCCTGTAACAGTGGTGAAGATAATCGTCCCTGCCAGTTATCCTATAGTTGGGAAGCTTGAGTGAAGCGGTCCATGCGGAAGGTGAGGACAGTGCAGGGCCTAATGGGCTGCACTCTGGCCCTTCTTTCCCAAATGAACATGTATGTGAATTCCAGTCAACGAACTGCCACTTTCAGTGTTCATACAGCAGGGATGTAATTTCTGGCCAGGGCACCAGGAGGAGGAGCAGGATGGGCAGCTGGCACAGTGCGGGGTGAGGGTGGGCACTGCTGTGCACCGTATGTGGGGAGGGGATTAGCAGCAGGGGGCTCTACCAGAGCAGGGGGATAGGGCCCCAAGACAGCCTCCCTCTGCTCTGTTAGCCAGCCCTGGCTCCCTCTAGGCGGTGGGTAGGAGTGGCCACTCTGCACTTTCCCCAGGCTGACTCAGGTAGGAACTCAGGGCTGGAGAAGGTGGGGGGCCACCTTGGGGGGGCCTCAGGGTACATATGGAATTGATTGGAACCCTGCAGTTCTCCCCGCAACCCAGTACTAAACCAAACAGTTAATGATTAGGACAATAGTGTCATAGACTCAGTGTTGGATGCACATTCCTGAGTTGTTTTACAGATACTGTAACTGCCACCAGAGGAAGAATGCTAACTGTATGATGACCATATTGTAGCCATGACATAAGCTAGCTGCTCCATCTTGAGCAGTACTGAATCTATGGCTAGTACAATTGCAAGAACTGGCCTGAAGAGAACAGGATTAACATTAGTGCTCATAATAATCTATATCTTTGTGGGCATCAAAATGATTGTAGCTTACTCTGCCCGTATATGTAAGCAGGCAAGTAAAATTGTCAGCAAAGAGATGCTACAGACCAGGCTGACATCTTCCATTTTGAGAATACTGTGCCCTCTGTCAGCATGAACAAGTTAACAGAAGATAGACCGTCGCCCGTAGTCCCATAGAAATGGAATGATATTTGACAGTGGGGAATTGAAAGTAGCTCTTTTGTACCTTTCCTGTTTGCCCATTTCTGTTCCCCTCTAACCTTAAAAGAACCTAATTATAGGAATGAGATCACTAAGCAATTGAAACGAACTTCTCATCTCTCCTGAATGCACACCATGCCTTGTCTAACTTGTTGATTCTTTTTCTAAATTAAAAGAAGTAAGAATAAAGAATTAAGCAGTTAAAAAATGACTGTCTATCCGCAATTGCCCCCTTAGCAATCCTGCAGGCAGATCACGCAGGCAAGATCACACCTGAAGCGTCAGCCAGTCTGCACTCAATGGAGAATGATGCAGAACCCAACCTCCTGCCTCGATGATTCACTGAGATTCTTCCCCCTCATTTTTCCCTTTACAAAATGTCATGGCTGAGCAGAATCTTTAGAGTTGGTCTCTGGACATGAATCCGCCTTCTCCCCAGATTGCCGGCTTTTCTGATTAAAGTACCTTTCCTTTCTACTGACGCTTGCCTCTCACATTATTGGCTTTTGAGCGGCGAGCCGCAGAACCTGAGTTTGGTAATGCATACAGTCAGGCTTCTGCATCCCCCACCAGATGTGCAGATTTGACTTCTCTGGAGGAGCCCCCCACCCTAGAGCCTGTTTTTACCGAGTCCTGAATTTACCTAGCCCTGAAGCCACGTGGCCTGTGGGAGGTGAAGTAGAGGCCACAGCACAGAGCTCGGGAGTTAGTGGCTCAACAGGGACTCTGCTTAGTCCCAGCTGGGGGACTGACTTTAAGGGGACTAGTCTCATTCCTTCCCTCCCTGGGGAAAAAAGAGAGGAGTAGTCCAGGCAGTGGGGACAGTCTGTGATAAGGGACCCAGAGGGCCAAAAAGTACATGGTCTGGAGAGCAACTCAGCCTCACTAGTGCCTCCTCAGACTGCAGGTCTGTGCTTACGTGTCCCCTTCTCCAGGAAGCCTTCCCGGCTGCCCCAGCCTGGGCTCAGGCACTTAACACATCTGAGAGCAATTGCTTTTTCACTTCAAAGGACCAACTGCTACAACTGCCCACTATTGTGTATCCAGGGCCTGGACTACAGTAGGTGCCAAATATTTCTTGAAAGAGTCACTGAATAGGTCAAGTCTACCCTGGATCCCTCTAAAACTCATAGTGTTCCTTGATCAGGGCTTCCTCTGTAAGAGAAAAATCTAACCCAGTGCTTTCCAATAGAATGTTCTGTGATGATAGGAACATTCTATATCTGCATTGTTCAGTACAGTAGCCATTAGCCACAAGAGCACTTGAAATGTGACTAGTGTGACCAAGGAACTGAATTTTTAACAATAATGTCATTAATTTTCAATTAATTTACATTCAAATAGCCACAGATAGTCACGGCTATACGGTTGTTGTCTCTTGCCTTCCTGAGTGTGAGGGACAGGGGTAAGAGAGAAAGCTGGAGAAGTTGGTGGAGGGGGGTTGGGTCCAGAGGACACCAGGAGGCCTCCGTTATGAGGGTGAGCACAGGGGAGCCATTGAGGCTCTGAGCCGGGGTGGGTGCAGGAGGGATGGTATTTTGGGAGGATCTCTCTAGGTGCGAAGTGCTGAGTGGGTGAGAGGGCAACACAGAGGCAGGGAGAAGAGTTAGGAGCTGCAGATATTTCTGTGATCCAGAGAGAGATGACACCCCTTGTTTTTCACCATGCCAGTCACCCTCCAAACACCCCTTTTTCCATTTCCCCTCACCCAGCAGGCTAGACTCTAGACAATTCTAAGCAGGGTCACCGACTGGGGGATCAAGCCTCAGAGAAATGCCATTTGGTGAAGAAACTCATGGATTACCCAGAGTGCTTTGCTGGCACCAATGGCCTGGAAGGGCGTGTAGGGCAGGCGGGAGCCAAGAAGGTGTACAGCTGGGAAGGGCCTGAAAATGTGGCCACCCCCAGACAAGACCACACCTGTGGGGCTCAGAATGCACTCTATGCAACCGGCCAGCAAGCTTTTCACTTTGGTTTCTAAAGAGGCCGTCTGGGAATTCCCTGGTGGTCCAGTGGTTAGGACTTGGCGCTTTCACTGCCAGGGCCCAGGTTCGATCCCTGGTTGGGGAATTAAGGTCCCACAAGTTGCGTGGTGCGGCCAAAAATAAATGAATGAATAAATAAATAAAAACAAATAAGAGGTAGTCTGATCCATGGGCAAAAACATGGGATCTGGGGGCCAAAGTCCCAACTTTGAATCCGCTCAGTCACTCACTGCCCACGTGACCTTAACCTTGGTCTCCTCACTTTTAAAACAGGGTTAATCATACCTACTTCTTAGGGTTGTTGTGAGAATAAGAAATGCTATGCATATATATATGACATATACTTAGCCTAACACAGAGCCTAACGTGTAGTAGAGCTGAATGACTGACTGGTACCTAATAACAGTCCTGACTGTGAATAGGCCAAGCCTGATTGTGGTCCTGCCTAACTCTAATTTCCCCAACACACACACATACATACACATGTGACCTCTAGGCATTGTTGGTACTGTAATTATTGTTCTCTCTGCCCACCTGGCTTTCCTACCCCCCTCCTCCTGGTAACACCCCCCACTTCCCCCACCATAGGACCAGGCCTGTGACCTAGGTCTGGCTGGGACCAAAGCAGGACCAATCAAAGCCTTCTCTGAGATGAAGATATTGATGCTGAGAGAGAGAAGCCCTCTCTCCAAACCTGAGCTGGGCGGCAAATGGCCATCTTCCCTGCCATGTGGACAGAGCCTGTCTGCAGAAATCAGGCAACGACAAGGAGAAAAATTGTCTTGGAGACGTTGGGTCCTGTCCCAAGGTCCCGGCTTTTGCTACAGTGCCCCTCCCAGCTGTGTGAGCTAGAAATTTCCTTTTTGGTTTAAGCTAGTGGGGGTATGGCTTCTGATATTTGTAAAGAAGAGTCCTGCCTGTTATAGACACTTGTGTCCTTAAGGTTTGGGACATCAAGGGATTTGTGTGAAGCACAGAGCAGTTAGTGGTCAAACCAGAATTCAGCCTGGTCTGGCTGGCTCTAGATCCACCATAAACTATACCACATGTTCCGCTCACCATTGACAAGTGCATACCATGTGCCAGGCACAAAACTAGCATCCCTTTCCTTCTCCACACCTACTGAAGGACTCTCCCTCCCCACCTTCACTCCCAGCCTCTAAGGATCATACCTCTCCACTAGGGTAAGGCCCAGCACACTCACTGTCTTTCCAGAATAATACTCCCAGATTTCTCCTCATGTGCCAAGGATATGAGAGGAGACAGCCGGCTACCTACCTACCTACCTGTGGTGGTAGCAGGGAGGACATCCTTGCCCTGGCCCAGGGCCCCCTGGCAGAGTTCCTGCCCTCACCACTCTGAGTGTCTGTGATTCTACTGCCCTTATGGCTTTAGTGACCATCTATGGGGATACTGAGGTCATTTAAAAAAAAAACAAAACTCATTTATTTATTTGTTTGTTTGTTTGTTTATTTTCACTACACTGCGCTGCGTGCAGGATCTTATTTCCCCGACCAGGGATCAAACCCGGGCCCCCTGCAGTGGAAGCGAGTCCTAACCACTGGACCGCCAGGGAATTCCCACTGAGGTCATTTCTGAAGTGTTTTTAATCTCAGTTGTCCCAGATGTTTCTTTACTGTGCAAATCTAGTTAAGGGGAGAGAGGGGCATTGGGCGCAGAAGGATTTCAGGAACGTAGTGTCCGAGTCTGGTCTTCAGACAGCCATGGACCACAATGCGGATGTCACCAGTCGGTGACACAAAAGGAGAAAAACAGCACCTGCGAAGTGAGCTCTTCCTGAAGCAAAATGATTCCATTTAATGGACCATCCTTTAAAGAGAAACCAAGTTCCTCCTTCTTTGGGGGATTAAATTATATTTTCTTTCAGTTCACTAGATTTTGCTGGGCCTCATCTTTAAAATGGGGTGGGAGGAGCAGGGTGGTTGGCCTAGGGAACCTCCAAGGGCTTGTCCAGCTTCGATCGTCCGAGCTCTCCAGGGCCCGGGGCCATGTACGCACTGCCTGGGATCGTGTCTCTGTCACCGCCTAGCCTGCCTCCCCACTCCTCTCTATCTCCGCCCCCCTCCCCCCACGCAGCTCCCCGCCTGCCCCTCCCTGCTCAGCTCCACAAGGTTCGCCCTCCCGCTGAGCTCTCCTTGTGTTCCTTGGGGAGAAGCGCCCCGTCTGCAGTGCACTCGATTAAATGATAACCCAGGAGATACAGTTTATAAAAGGCAAACGTGGGTCTCGAAGAGCTGAACGTTTGTCCCGAGATAATGAGAGGATCAAGCCCAGCCTCCAAGCAGGCCTGGAAGTTAGAAGGACAGAAGGTCATTGCTGAGGAGCAAAAAATCAAGAACAAGCACCGATGCAGGGCTGAGTAGGGGGAAGACACCAAAGCAGACCAAGTTCTGGCTGAAGGCTGATGTCATAGACTCCTACGACACCTGAGCTAGGGAGCCGTCTTGTCCTGTGTCCTCGTGCTGTAGATGAGGAGATTAAGGCCCAGGGAGGGGAGAGGGGTCTGTGATTCGGGGGATGGGGGGGAGGGGCAGGCACGTACATTTTTTTCTCTAGCGCCACCTCAGCTGGGGATAAGGCCTGGAGATGGAAAGGAACTGAGGGAGACAGACTTAGAAATCAAGTCCACAGGAGGCCAGAAGCGCTAAGTTAGGGCTGATCCAGGTCCCCCACAAGCCCTTATGTTCCTGCTCTGGCCCCTTCACAAGTCACCTTTCCTTTGCCCACAGCCCTCAGCTCGGCTCTCTGGACACCCCAGACATCAGCCCCAGATGGGCTTGGAGCAGGAGGCTGGTCAGAGAGCTGGAGAGTGAGGAGGGCTGACGGGGACCCTCCAGAGGACCCCTAAACTCCACAGGCCCTTATTGAGAAGCTCTGGGAATCGGGGAGATGAAGGGGAGCTGTCACTGCACTTACATTTAGAACAGACTCCTGGGACTTCCCTGGCGGTCCAGTGGGTAGGACTCTGTGCTTCCACTGCAGGGAGTACAGGTTCAATCCCTGGTCGGGGGAACTAAGATCCCACAAGCCAGGCGGTGTGGCCAAAAAAAAAAAAACCCAGATTCCGCGCCCCCCCCCCCACCCCCCAGTACACTTTTTCACCCCAAGAGAATCCAGGGACAGAAGAGGTGCCAGCAGCTCTCACGGATGCTTTAAATCCCAAACACTGGGGCTGGGGCTGGGGAGAACAACAGAACCAGGAGTCCCTCTGTGAAATTCCTGTCTCATTCTACCTGAGATGAATCATTAATAGATCAAGGGCGAGGTGGAAGGCCACATTGAAATACGTATATCCTGCCCTTGTCTGTAGCACCTGCTGCTGTTGGTAGAGGGTCATTTTTAACGTGGTGATGTCAGAGGCCAGAGAGGAACCAGCCCCAAAGTCCCCAAATCTACTTGGGAGATGCCACCAACTCCAGGAAGGCTTCCAGCAAGGAGACCTTGGGCAGGCAGGGTGAGCCCCTAGGGCCCTGAGCTGTGCCCGCCCTTGATCACATGGGCCGTTCTTGGCCCG
Source organism: Eschrichtius robustus (assembly GCF_028021215.1). Taxonomy (NCBI): domain Eukaryota; kingdom Metazoa; phylum Chordata; class Mammalia; order Artiodactyla; family Eschrichtiidae; genus Eschrichtius; species Eschrichtius robustus. The sequence goes on from NC_090838.1 coordinate 81,040,962, forward strand.
GGAAGCTGGGAGCTGGGACAGCTGGGTGACCTGGAAGTGGAGGACCTGAGGAGACCCAGGCTACCTGTTCCTCCTTGTCACCCTCTCCCTGAGAGCAAAAGGCAAGGCCAGGAAGCTCCTGGGAGCCACCTGCCTAATTCCTAGGGCCTGGCTGCCAGCTCTGCAGCTGATGCAAGGCCAGGGGTGGGTGAGCTCAGCCTGTTCCTGGCACGTGGAGCTTCCTGTGCCCCACCCCTCCCGAGAAAACACACCCGTTCGTTTCCCTCTGCTCTAGCCCTCCTAGGTCTCCAGCCCCCTTCTTCTGCAAGCAGAGCAGGGCCACCTAAGGATCTGGGAGCAGGCCCTGCCTGGGGCTAGGGCAACGCTAAGCATTTCTGAGTCAGCCCTGCTCCCCTGCATGGGCGACCTGTGAACAGCGCTGGGACCCAGAGCCCTGCCTCCCATGGACCTGCCAGTGGGAAGAGAGGGCCTGGGCACCCCTTGGTCCTCAGGTTCTGTCCATGCCAGCCCACTTTGTCTCCAGACCTCCTGATCCCTTTATGGGTTTTTGGGTTTTTTTGGTTTTCTTTTTGGCCGCACCACGTGGCATGCGGAACTTCCCTGACCAGGGATCTAACCCCTGTCGCCTGCAGTGGAAGCGCGGAGTCTTAACCACTGGACCGCCAGGAAGTCCCTTATCCCTTTAGAAGGGTGGACTTTCCTCCTCCTGCTCCCACCTCTCACGTTCAGTGCCCAGGCCCACGGGAGGAACGCCAGGGCCCTGCCACCCTCTCAGGGACCCTCGAGGTGCCATCAGCTCAGGATGAGGATTCATTCAGCATCCATTTAGGATGAGCACCCATTTGCTACGAGCGTGGTGACAATAACCTGATGTGTAATCACCCAGCACGTAATAACGGATGACATGTACGCCTCCTTTTACAAAGTGCTGTCAGGATGAATTAGTGCCTCAAGGGGTCCTGGTGACAATGCTGTGACGCAGGAAGGCCTGAGATGAAGAAGCTGAGGCCTAGAGAGTTACGTGGCAGAACCGGGAGTCACGCCCACAGGGTCTCCCCACGTCCTCGTGCTGCCTTTGTCCGGTCACCCAGGCATGCCCCCGAGCAGGAAGCAGGCTTGCTTGTCACTGGAGACCCAGTTTAGACAGAGGGACTTCTTTCAGGAGAAGGAGGAGGCTGGGAGAACAGGGCTTGTGGGTCTGGGGTAGAGGCACGTTGGGGCCAGGCTTGCCTGGGAAGGGCCTGGAGACCTCCCGGGAGGCTCTGAGATCTGCGGGGAGGGGAGCACGGGAGCTGCAGCTCCTGTGCCTCAGCTGCTCACTCAGACCGAGGCTCACCGGCCATGCTGACCTCCGGGCACCTGCTGGGCTGGGGATGCTGGACCAGGCCCTCCAGGTTTGGCCCAGGAGCAGTGGCAGTGGCCATCTCTGGCTTCTCTGTTGATGCCAGGGTTGAATGAAGCTGTCCTCGTCATCTGCCCCATCCTACCTTGGCCTGCCCTCTCTCCTCAGCCATGCCTGACCTCCCTGGGTGGCCACACACACACATCTTCATGACCCTCCCCACCCTCCCGGTAGCTCTTGTTGCTGACACAACTTCCGAGGCCGGTGCACTCAGGCTGCCCGGTTGGCGGGCGGTGAGCACACAGTGTCCTGTGCTGGAGGATACAGCCTGTGCCAACCACACCTGCCTCTCCCGGACTCAGATCTGTGATGGACAAGGAGGGGAAGAGGGAGGAGGTGTGCCCTTCTCGTTGGAAGGCCTCAGCGATGAGACACCCGGCTCCAGGGGCCACCTGAGACATGGCCTGCAGGGCTCTCCATTTGTCTGCTCTCCCATCCCTTCACCCACCCTTCATGGGCAGAGAAGGGGGCGCTAAAGGAGAAAACCACATGCAAAGCCAGCTCCTGGTTCTGCCCCAACCTTGAACCAATTCCTGGAACCGCGACAGCCACTTTCAAGTCTGAAGTATATTTATCTTTTATTAGATATTACAATCACATGGTATTACATTAAAACGGCATAAAGGGGTATAATCCAGAGAAAAACAAGTGTCCCTCCCACCCCTTTTACTCAGCTGCCTTGTTCTCCCCAGAAAAAAAGCAGTGTTACCAGTTCCTTATGTATCTTTCTGGAGATAGGCTAGATTACCCATTGGATTTTTGATTATAAGAGCTCACCCTGCAAGGTCACACCTTGCTGAACTTTTCTGCTTGGGATGAGGAGGGATCAATTCCCCTGCTTTTTTTTTTTTTTAATTCATTTTTATTGGAGTACAGTTGTTGTATACAATGTTGTGTTAGTTTCTGCTGTACGGCAAAGTGAATCAGTTATACATATACATATATCTACTCTCTTTTATTTTTATTTTATTTATTTATTTGGCTTGTGGGATCTTAGTTCCCTGACCAGGGATTGAACCTGGGCCATGGCAGTGAAAGCATCGAGTCCTAACCACTGGACCACCAGGGAATTCCCCTCCACTATTTTTTAGATTCTGTTCCCAGATAGGTCATTACAGAGTATGTCAACTCCTCTGCGTTGAACAGTCCTTGAGAACAAGAAGGGAGGTGACCAGAGAGAAACTGCCACAGGGACTCACGTTTCAGCTCTGTCTCCCCTTCCCCACCCTCCACCTGTACCTCGTGGATGCCCAAGGCAGAGGTGAAGAAGGGCAGACGGCCTTGGCCTTGTTTCTTAGAGAGGGAAGCTGAAGAGCCCAGATGCTAAGGAGACTCAAGGTCATGCAGCAAATCCGGGGCACCCCAGTTTTCCTCTACCATCACCCCACCTCCCTAACATCTTCCATTTGTCTTGCAAGCAACCTTGAGTTCCTGAATATCTCATTGTCACAACTAGACCATGGACGTCCCAAGGGCAGGGGCAAAGACTCTTCTTCTTCTGCCCCTCCAAGCTGGACTCCAAGCTGGGCCCTGCGTGCTCTCAGCAGCAGCCAACAATGTCACCTGCATCAAGTGAGAGAGGCAGAGGGTGTGCTGTTCCTGCAGGGGCACCCCAAGGCCATGAAGTCTGCACCTGGACACACACACACCCCTGCCCACCACACTCCCTGCCCCACAGGCCCCGGGCCTCATGACTTTTCTCTTACACAGTTGGCTCAGTTAATGCCCCTGCTTACAAGGCCAAGGCCGTGGGCTGCCTCCCCAGGGGTGGAATCATCCTGAGACAAAATGTTCTGTTCCTTGCCCATGAACTGTACAGAGTGTTACAGATTACAACTGGAGGACAAAAAGAGACTGTCCCTCCGTGAAATGCAGTGCACGTTTCTCCTGCCGGAGACAGGTGACTTCCTTTGTGATCATCTCTCCCAGTTCCTCCTCACCCCACCCCTGTGATGCTTGGGCTTTCTCTGGGATGAGCCCTGGCCCATCCTCCCGTCTGTCTTTCATGTAAAGGCTCACTTTGGTAAAGCAGGTCTCTCCCGAAAGGTCACAGAGTGCCCAGAGGGATTCAGTGCTCAGAAAGCAGGGTAATAAGAAGGGACAGTGGCTTCAGAAGCTGTGCCTGTTTAGTGATGCCTGTTTAGTGATGCAGCAGGAACAAGGGGAGACTTTATTTATTTCAGAGAACAGACAGTATCTGCCATGGCTATTCTGTGAACTCAGGCTCAGCCCTAGGGTGGATGTGAGGACGCCCGCGGAGTGAGGGACTCCTGGGAGGGGGGTGGCAGAGAGGCCCGTGGACCAGAGGGGCTGCTGACTTAAAAGGATTGGAAGGCCGTGCTGCTGGAGGGAGATAGACAGGTGGAGGTAAGGGGGCTGGAATCAGAGAGGGGATTCCTAATCATGGGCGAGGAAATGGTGAATCCAAGGCATGGCAGGTCAGGGGTCACAGAGAAGGAATCTGGAGGCTCTACCTAAAAATCAGTGTACTCACAAAAGGACTCATCTGCTCCGAGAACTGGCTCCCCTTCCTGCTTCCTCATTCTAGCTTAAGGCATCACCATCCCGATGGGCCGGGGTACTTGGTGTGGGCCCAGATCTCACCTGATTCTCACCAGGCTCCCCAGGGACCAAAGCTCTATCGTGGGATCTCAGGTCCCAGCTGCCTTCCTGGAATTCCAACCGTGGCCTCCAGCCAAGCCTGCTCTCCACCACCCTCCAGCGCCTCCCTCTCTCTGGATTTCCATCACACTGGCTGTGGGAGGTCTGGGGGAACCTGGCTGGGAGTAAGGGATGACTGCTGAATTAAATGGAATGGAATCGGTGTGTTCAACCACTGACCGTTAAAAATGGTGGCCTTTCTTTCATGTAGCCGTAATGACACCACTCCTCCGAGAAACCGTTTACAAGGTGCTAGTAGGATCACCCACGTAAATAGTAGGCCTTTGTCAATAATATGAGCAACAGCAGGAGTTCCGTGGTGGCCTAGTGGTTAGGATTCCGGGCTTTCACTGCCGTGATCCGGGTTCAGTCACTGGTTGGGGAACTGAGATCCCCGCAAGCCGTGCGGTGTGACCAAAACCAAAACAAAACACAAAACATGAGCAACAGCATCGCAAGGGTTCACGGCTACTGAACACACTCACTTGGCCTCTGGGCCTTCACTCTTTCATGGTTTCCCATCTGTATCACTGGCCCCTCCTCCTCTGTATATTTTTCTGGTTCCTGTTCACCTTCCGGACATCTAAACATTTGGAGGGCCCAGGACTCAGTTCTTCTACCCATCTCTGTCCTTATTCACACCCAGATGACCTCATCCAGAGATTTAAGGTTCATCCCTCTATGCTGACAGCTCCTAAATTTGTATCTTTAGCCCTGGCCTGTCCCTTGAACTCTAGGCTTGAACACCCAACTGCCTACTCAAGACCTTGACCTGGACGTCATAGACATGACCATGACAGACGTGGCCAACATACTGTCCAAAACCAAACCTTTATTCCCCACCGAACCCACTCCTGTCACAGCCTTCTCTAGCTCAGAAAATGGCTACATGGCACCTTCATTCTTCTTGTGCTCAGACCAAAACCAGTTTAAGACTTGATGTTGTTTTTTTTTTTTTTTAACAGATAATATCAGTCTTTATTTATTTATTTATTTGTTTATTTTTGGCTGCGTTGGGTCTTCGCTTCTGTGCGAGGGCTTTCTCTAGTTGCGGCGAGCGGGGGCCACTCTTCATCGCGGTGCGCGGGCCTTTCACTGTCGCGGCCTCTCCTGTTGCGGGGCACAGGCTCCAGACGCGCAGGCTCAGTAGTTGTGGCTCACGGGCCTAGTTGCTCCGCGGCACGTGGGATCCTCCCAGACCAGGGCTCGAACCCGTGTCCCCTGCATTGGCAGGCAGACTCTCAACCACTGCGCCACCAGGGAAGCGCAAGACTTGATGTGTTTCTTTTACTCACACTCCCCGGTCAATATATCAGCAAATCCCCCTGGCTCTACCTCCAAAATACATCCTTTTGCCCCTGCCGCCATATTCCTACCCACTGATGTCTTGACCACGGCCTACCAGTCTCCATGTCATCTGGCTCACTGTCACCTCCCTGGTTTCGCCTCCTGCCCCTCCCCCTCTCTGCTTGTGCCACGCTGACCTTCTTGCTGCTCCTCAGACACCCCAGCCTGCTCCTGCCCTGAGGCCTTTGCACTGCTGTCCTTTTGGCCTGGAAGTCTCTCGCCGCGGCACTCACAGAGCTGGCTCTCTCATTTCCTTCTGGTCTCTGCTCAGATGTCACCTCCTCAGTGAGCCCTCCCGGACCACCTGAATTAAGATGGCCAACTCTCCCACAGTCCACACTTTAGATCCCTCCTTTTTGTATTTTTTTTTTATAGCACTTATCACCACCTGGCATATCGTGTACGTATGTGTGTACACATATAAAAATAAAATATTACGAATTTCTTGGTTGTTTATTACCCGCCTCTCTCCTCTAGAATATAAAACTCCATGAAGGAGGAGAATTTGAACTGTGTACTGCCAGACTCCAGCATCTAGAACAGTGCCTGGCACAAGAGTTCCACAGTTATTAAAGTTGTTGAATGAATCAGGCTTAGAGAGGGTAAATTAGTTACCCAAGGTTAACTAGCAAACGTAGAGACTAAGAGTGTTAAATAATTTGCCCAAGGTCACAGAGTAGGGGGTGGGGCAAGGCTGGGTCTCGAGTCCAAGTCTGAATTAACCAAAACATGTAACTACTGAACTTTCTACCAAGGCCAATCACCCGGGTTCATCCAACCACCACCTTCCTGAACAGTATCCTGCCCTTCAGCCTCTCCCTAGCTTCAATCCATTCTTTAGAAAACGTAATAAAGTTTATGTTCTTTGTATAATTATAGCATAATACATGTCCAGCCTAGAAAATAGGAAAATATTTTTTAAAAGTAGAAAAAAAAAAGGTACCAATTGTCCAGAATCCAGAGGCCATGTGGTTGCTATGTTGCTACTTTTTCCCAGTCTTTTCTAGGACATTTGTGCATAACAGAAATCATAATTAACATTGGGGCCACTCATCACAAAGCCCTGGTTCTAAGCCCAACATAAAAGAAGTGAAGGCACGTAATAGGCATAGAAAGAGAGGCAGGCTTTGGATAGAAGACACAAAGACAGGAGGTCTCCCCCGGAACCCTGGGGAAAGTGAGAGGTAGAGTCAGGTGGGAGGAAGGTGTGGAGAGCTATGAACAATAGCTGAGGCTGCAGAATTTGGGCTCATCAAAGGAAACCTCCAAGACTCCTGTGTGTGGAGTGGGGATACTGGAGGTAAGGAAACCCTTTACGGATAAAGGGTTCTTTCTTTTTTTTTTTTTTTAAACATCTTTATTGGAGTATAATTGCTTTACAATGGTGTGTTAGTTTCTGCTTTATAACAAAGTGAATCAGCTATACATATACATATATCCCCATATCTCCTCCCTCTTGCGTCTCCCTCCCATCCTCCCTATCCCACCCCTCTAGGTGGTCACAAAACACTGAGCTGATCTCCCTGTGCTATGCGGCTGCTTCCCACTAGCTATTTTACATTTGGCAGTGTATATAGGTCCATGCCACTCTCTCACTTCATCCCATCTTACCCTTCCCCCTCCCCGTGTCCTCAAGTCCATTCTCTACATCTGCATCTTTATTCTTTTCCTGCCCCTAGGTTCATCAGAACCTTTTTTTTTTTTTTTAGATTCCATATATATGTGTTAGCACACGGTATTTGTTTTTCTCTTTCTGACTTACTTCACTCTGTATGACAGACTCTAGGTCCATCCACCTCACTACAAATAACTCAATTTCGTTTCTTTTTATGGCTGAGTAATATTCCATTGTATATATGTGCCACGTCTTCTTGGATAAAGGGTTCTTATCAGAGATAATTCAGAGCAGAGGCAATCGAACTGAATGTGGAGGTCATAAGAAAGGGAGGAGTCAGGGATCACTCCCAAGGTGAGTGGCTGAGTGGGTAAAAAGTGGTGGTTTTCTCGAGACTCAGAAAGAGGGAAGGGGACCTGGTGGATGTAAATTCGGATGCTGAGAATTGGCAGGGAGCAGTTCTACCAGCTGCAAGATCCTAAGAGGGATGGTAAACACAGAAGTTTCCCTGAGAAGGGGAGACTGGCGAGAGTAACGAAAGGTGCAGAAGTGAGCAAGACGCTCTCAGGCCAAGACCCTCCAAAGACACTGCCCACCAGACCGGACTTACACTCCCTCACCTGGTCTGAAGGGCCCACCACACTCCAGGCCTACTTGCCTCCTCCTGCCTTCCTTCTGCCTCTGCTCAGGAAGACCCTCCACTCCCGATGGACCAGCACTTTCTCCAGCACTAACTGTCCGGCCACACCACTTAGCTCACCCCTGTGTGCTGGATCGCAATCTTCTCTGATGGGCTCCTGTGTCTCGCTCCCCAGCTGCACTCAGCTCCGGGGCCTCCTCGCCATGTGTGCCTGGAACCATAGCCACGGGCACCCAGCAGAACCTCCTCAAACGCCCCTCAGCTTGACTTCCCTCTTCCCCTCTTCTCCCACCGTCCAATCCCCGACTTGGTCAATTTCACTCCCAGCCGGTGGCCAAGCTTGACCCAGAGAGTTGCATGTAACCTTCGGATATTTGTGTCAAGCATTGTTGATTGGCATTGACTTAGCCACGTAAGGCTGGTTTCTCCTCCAACAACCGCTCAGGCCAGCGAATCCCTGGCGGGTCGGGCGGGGGCGGGGGGGGGTGGTTCCTGTTAAAATGCTGATTCTGGTTTGGTGGCCTGGGTGGGCCCAAGATCCTGTGTTTCTAACAAGCCCCCAGGTGATACTGATAGAGTATACTTTGAGTAACAAGGACCTGGGTGCCTTTGGGTCGTCAGTTTAATCCCTCTGGCTCCAGTTTTCTCATCCACCAAATAGGGCTCTGACCACTTCACTGGGTTACCACAGGGTCAAATGAGTTAGTGTTTGTGAAAATAAAACAAAAACCAGAGGTACGGAACAAATGTCAGATGTCACCATCATGTCTTGCCGCCAGGATGAATGTGATAAAACCCACAAAAGGCCTCAGCAGGTGTGCAGTGGATGTTGGTTGCTCCTTCTCCAGAGGCTGCAATGCATAATGGTCTGATGCCAGGCAGAGAGATCAGATCATTCCCAAATTTCAGGCAAGTAAGGAATCCCTCTGAGCTGGGGTGTGGTCAGGAGGATGGAAAGGAGGGAATCGATAGGTGTACATGGTTCCTTCCACGAGCCCAGGGCCACAACACAGCTGAGAAAATGCAGGCCCGGGCCTCTCCAAGGGGAACCCACCCCTGACCCCCCAAAGCAAAGTCCATCCCTATAAGCCAGTGAGAGGTCCCATGCTCTGTCCTATGAGCCCCTCCAACTCAGCTCCCAGGTCGGCTCTTGGCTCATGACCAATTCTTATGCTTGCCCTGCTGGTTGACCCCTCTTACCCTGGTGATCTGACATAGACCTTGACCACATCTCTGCCTCCTCCCATCTCCCCTGCCCTCATCCCCTTGTCCCCCGCCCTGTCACACACCACTTTTATTTATTTATTATTTATTTTTGGTTGCATTGGGTCTTTGTTGCTGCTCGCGGGCTTTCTCTAGTTGCGGCGAGCGGCAGCTACTCTTCATTGTGGTGTGTGGGCTTCTCATTGCGGTGGCTTCTCTTGTTGTGGAGTGCGGGTTCTAGGTGCGTGGGCTTCAGCAGTTGTGGCTTGTGGGCTCTAGAGCGCAGGCTCAGTAGTTGTGGTGCATGGGCTTAGTTGCTCCGCGGCACGTGGGATCTTCCCAGACCAGGGATCGAACCCGTGTCCCCTGCATTGGCAGGCGGGTTCTTAACCACTGTGCCACCAGGGAAGCACCACACACCACTTTTGATGTTTGTAACGGACTTCTATACCGATGCCAGCCTATTCCAGGTGGGGACCCATTCTGCCTGGTCTGTGTGACAGGTCACCTACCCACTGCCGTCTCACAGCCGTTTACAATGTGATGAGTGTGAAAGCCATTAGCAGCAGCCGGTGACTCCGCTGTGGGGACTAACTGTGCCAAGGGAGAGGCAGGAGTGGAAAATAGATCCTAGGTTTCAAGCCTGGAATAACGATGAGGTCAGTTTGGAGCGTTGAACTTTGGGGGCAGCATTGGTCTGACAGCAACGTGGAACTTTCCCTCAGGCAGGTGGATGTGTGGATCTAGAGTCACCAGAAAGGTCAGGTGGGGCTGGCGGCTTTGGAGGCAACCACATAGATGCAATGGCTGAATCTGTGTAGAGAGAAAAGAGCAGAAGACTGAAGATTAGACATCTGGAAACATCTCTGTCCGCCCATGAAGCAAAAATAATTCTCAGGAGGGAATTCCCTGGCGGTCCAGTGGTTAGGACTCCATGCTCCCAGCGTAGGGGGCACGGGTTCGCTCCCTGGTCAGGGAACTAAGATCCCACAAGCCTCGTGGCGTGGCCAAATAATAATAATAATAATAACTCTCAGGAGAAGGAATCACTCTAGCCAGATACGCAGATCCCCAGATCCCCAGTGGCTTCCTTGCTGGCCTATCATGGGGTGGGGTGTAGGGCGGCTGGCCAGGAGGGCAGCTAGGCTGGGCCTCACTTTCATAATGGGTCTCAAATTTAGTCTCTTGACGTTATTTCCAAATAGGATTATATATACCGTCACAGAGAGGCCCTGAGGGAAATGAAAAAAAAGACATTTATCAGATTTAAATGTGTGGCTTACTGACTGGCCTTGCTGCACAATGGATTCATATTTCATTAAGATTCTGTGAATCATACAATTGTATTTTATTGTATCTTTTATGTTAAAGTATTAGTTACAGGTGAACATTTAAAATATACCATAATTTGGTAACTCTAACCTGGCATTCTTTATTGTGTGACAAAGGATCTCCCTAATTTGAAGTAGGCAGGACTGTCTTGGCTGCTGTTTCTGACCCGAATAGCCAGAAGTCCAGCTCCTGGCCTTCAGGGGCTTTACTGTCCAGACTGAGTTACCAGCTGATGCCTTCAGCTGCTTCTCAAGTCAATCTGTCTTAGAGTCTGGATTCACCTGGACTCAGAATATTTTTCCTTTAACTCCACCTCCCACCTCAACCTTAAATTACCCTTAAATTTAAAAAAAATGATTCGAAAGAGCTTTACTTTTTAAAATTTAGCTTACTAACTGTGCTTGTGCTCTGTCCTTCAACACTTCCCCGATTTTCTGCTCCTCGGTAAGGAAAGCATGCTTGATCCTGTCAGACTTGAAACCACTGTAAGCCCTGCTGACATACTTTTTCATTTTAGGCAACCTCATAAGAAGTTTAGGTCTCACGGCACAAACTTCTCGAAGTCAGCCTGGGCACATGCCACTTGCAGATTTGGTGCTTTCCTAACCTTCTTGGTATAAAGGTAAACAATTCTATTACCAGTAGTAATAGTTTTGTAGGATAGCCTAGGATGATATGTCAAATGCCAGACCCTTCTAAATACCTCTAGACACTGTCTCCAGAAAAAAAAAAAATTATTTTTAATTGGGGTAAAATACATGTAACATAAAATTTACCATCTTAGCCATTTTTAAAGTGTACACTTCCGTAGTGTTAAGTTCATTCACATTGTTATGCAACTAATTTCCGGAACTCTTTTCATCTTGCAAAACTGAAATTCAGTACCCATTGAACAACAGCTCCCCTTTCTCCCCTCCCCCCAGTCCCTGGCAACCACCATTCTTCTCTGTCTCTGTGAATTTGACTACTCCAGGAACCTCATATAAATGGAATCATACATTTGTGTGACTGGCTTATGTCACTTAGCATAATGTCTTCAGGATTCATCCATGTTGTAGCATGTGTCAGAATTTCCTTCCATTGTAAGGCTGAGTAATATTCCATTGCATGCATGTACACATCATATTTTGTTTATCCATTCATCCATCGGCGGACACTTGGGTTGCTTCCACCTTTGGACTATTGTGAACAATGCTGCTATGAACATGGATGCACAAATATCTCTTCAAGACTCTGCTTTCAATTCTTTTGGATATATACCCAGAAGTGGAATTGCTGTATCATATGCTACTTCTATTTTAAATAATTTGAGGAACCACATTTTAAATAATTTGAGGAACCACATACTGCTTTTTATAGTGGATGCACTATTTTATATTCCCATCAACAGCGTACAGGGATTCCAATTTCTCCACACCCTCAACGACACTTACTTGTTTTGTTTTATTTAATTTTAATATGTATTTATTTATTTATTTTTGGCCATACTGCGAGGCATGTGGGATCTTAGTTCCCTGACCAGGGATCAAACATGGGATCTCGGCAGTGAAAGTGCGGAGCCCTAACCACTGGACCACCAGGGAATTCCTGTTTTGTTTTGTTTTAATAGTAGCCATCCTAATGGCTCACTGTGGTTTTGATCTGCATTTCCCTAATCACATCCGCAGTGATATTGAGCATCTTGTCATGTGTTTATTGGCCGTTTGTATATCGTCTTTGAAGAAATGGTTTATTCAAGTCCCAGGTCCATTTTTTAATGGAGTTGTTTGTTCTATTTTTTTGTTCTTAAATTGTAGTTTTTTGGGTTTTTTTAATTTTTGAATTTAATTTTATTTTTTTTTATATAGCAGGTTCTTATTAGTCATCAATTTTATACACATCAGTGTATACGTATCAATCCCAATCGCCCAATTCATCACACCACCACCCCACCCCCCACCGCTTTCCCCGCTTGGTGTCCATACGTTTGTTCTCTACATCTGTGTCTCATTTTCTGCCCTGCAAACCAGTTCATCTGTACCATTTTTCTAGGTTCCACATATATGCGTTAATATACGATATTTGTTTTTCTCTTTCTGACTTGCTTCACTCTGTATGACAGTCTCCAGATCCATCCACGTCTCTACAAATGACCCAATTTCGTTCCTTTTCATGGCTGAGTAATATTCCATTGTAAATATGTACCACATCTTCTTTATCCATTCGTCTGTTGATGGACATTTAGGTTGCTTCCATGACCTGGCTATTGTAAATAGTGCTGCAATGAACATTGGGGTGCATGTGTCTTTTTGAATTATGGTTTTGTCTGGGTATGTGCCCAGTAGTGGGATTGCTGGATCATATGGTAATTCTATTTTTAGTTTTTAAAGGAACCTCCATACTGTTCTCCATAGTGGTTGTATCAATTTACATTCCCACCAACAGTGCAAGAGGGTTCCCTTTTCTCCACACCCTCTCCAGCATTTATTGTTTGTAGATTTTCTGATGATGCCCATTCTAACTGGTGTGAGGTGACACCTCATTGTAGTTTTGATTTGCATTTCTCTAATAATTAGTGATGTTGAGCAGCTTTTCATGTGCTTCTTGGCCATCTGTATGTCTTCTTTGGAGAAGTGTCTATTTAGGTCTTCTGCCCATTTTTGGATTGGGTTGTTTGTTTTTCTAATATTGAGCTGCATGAGCTGTTTATATACTTTGGAGATTAATCCTTTGTCCATTGATTCGTTTGCAAATATTTTCTCCCATTCTGAGGGTTGTCTTTTCGTCTTGTTTATGGTTTCCTTTGCTGTGCAAAAGCTTTGAAGTTTCATTAGGCCCCATTTGTTTATTTTTGTTTTTATTTCCATTACTCTAGGAGGTGGATCAAAAAAGATCTTGCTGTGATTTATGTCCAAGAGGGTTCTTCCTATGTTTTCCTCTAAGAGTTTTATAGTGTCCGGTCTTACATTTAGGTCTCGAATCCATTTTGAGTTTATTTTTGTGTACGGTGTTAGGGAGTGTTCTAATTTCATTCTTTTACATGTAGCTGTCCAGTTTTCCCAGCACCACTTACTGAAGAGACTGTCTTTTCTCCATTGTATATCCTTGCCTCCTTTGTCATAGATTAGTTGACCATAGGTGTGTGGGCTTATCTCTGGGCTTTCTATCTTGTTCCATTGATCTATGTTTCTGTTTTTGTGCCAGTACCTTATTGTCCTGATTACTGTAGCTTTATAGTATAGCCTGAAGTCAGGGAGTCTGATTCCTCCAGCTCTGTTTTTTTTCCTCAAGACTGCTTTGGCTATTCGGGGTCTTTTGTGTCTCCATACAAATTTTAAGATTTTTTGTTCTAGTTCTGTAAAAAATGCCATTGGTAGTTTGATAGGGATTGCATTGAATCTGTAGATTGCTTTGGGTAGCATAGTCATTTTCACAATGTTGATTCTTCCAATCCAAGAACATGGTATATCTCTCCATCTGTTGGTATCATCTTTCTTTCATCAGTGTCTTATAGTTTTCTGCATACAGGTCTTTTGTCTCCCTAGGTAGGTTTATTCCTAGGTATTTTATTCTTTTTGTTGCAGTGGTAAATGGGAGTGTTTCCTTAATTTCTCTTTCAGATTTTTCATCATTAGTGTACAGGAATGCAAGAGATTTCTGTGCATTAATTTTGTATCCTGCTACTTTACCAAATTCATTGATTAGCTCTAGTAGTTTTCTGGTGGCATCTTTAGGATTCTCTATGTATAGTATCATGTCATCTGCAAACAGTGACAGTTTTACTTCTTCTTTTCCAATTTGTTTTCTTTTTCTTCTCTGATTGCCATGGCTAGGACTTCCAAAACTATGTTGAATAATAGTGGCGAGAGTGGACATCCTTGTCTTGTTCCTGATCTTAGAGGAAATGCTTTCAGTTTTTCACCATTGAGAATGATGTTTGCTGTGGGTTTGTCATATATGGCCTTTATTATGTTGAGGTAGGTTCCCTCTATGCCCACTTTCTGGAGAGTTTTTATCAGAAATGGGTGTTGAATTTTGTCAAAAGCTTTTACTGCATCTATTGAGATGATCATATGGTTTTTCTTCTTCAGTTTGTTAATATGGTGTACCGCATTGATTGATTTGCATATATTGAAGAATCCTTGCATCCCTGGGATAAATCCCACTTGATCGTGGTGTATGATCCTTTTAATGTGTTGTTGGATTCTGTTTGCTAGTATTTTGTTGAGGATTTTTGCATCTGTATTCATCAGTGATATTGGTCTGTAATTTTCTTTTTTTGTAGTATCTTTGTCTGGTTTTGGTATCAGGGTGATGGTGGCCTCATAGAATGAGTTTGGGAGTGTTCCTTCCTCTGCAATTTTTTGCAAGAGTTTGAGAAGAACGGGTGTTAGCTCTTCTCTAAATGTTTGATAGAATTCACCTGTGAAGCCATCTGGTCCTGGACTTTTGTTTGTTGGAAGATTTTGAATCACAGTTTCAATTTCATTACTTGTGATTGGTCTGTTCATATTTTCTATTTCTTCCTGGTTCAGTCTTGGAAGGTTATACCTTTCTAAGAATTTCTCCATTTCTTCCAGGTTGTCCATTTTATTGGCATAGAGTTGGTTGTAGTAGTCTCTTAGGATGCTTTGTATTTCTGTGGTGTCTCTTGTAACTTCTCCTTTTTCATTTCTGATTTTATTGATTTGAGTCCTCTCCCTCTTTTTCCTGATGAGTCTGGCTAATGGCTTATCAATTTTGTTTATCTTCTCAAAGAACCAACTTTTAGTTTTATTGATCTTTGCTATTGTTTTCTTTGTTTCTATTTCATTTATTTCTGCTCTGATCTTTATGATTTCTTTCTTTCTGCTAACTTTGGGTTTTGTTTGTTCTTCGCTCTCTAGTTCCTTCAGGTGTAAGGTTAGATTGTTTATTTGAGATTTTTCTTGTTTCTTGAGGTAGGCTTGTATAGCTATAAACTTCCCTCTTAGAACTGCTTTTGCTGAATCCCATAGGTTTTGGATCGTCGTGTTTTCATTGTCATTTGTCTCTAGGTTTTTTAAAATTTCCTCTTTGATTTCTTCAGTGATTCTTGGTTATTTAGTAATGTATTGTTTAGCCTCCATGTGTTTGTGTTTTTTACGTATTTTTCCCTGTAATTCATTTCTAATCTCCTAGCGTTGTGGTCAGAAAAGATGCCTGATACGATTTCAATTTTCTTAAATTTACTGAGGCTTGATTTGTGACCCAAGATGTGACCTATCCTGGAGAATGTTCCATGCGCACTTGAGAAGAAAGTGTAATCTGCTGTTTTTGGATGGAATGTCCTATAAATATCAATTAAATCTATCTGGTCTATTGTGTCATTTAAAGCTTCTGTTTCCTTATTTATTTTCATTTTGGATGATCTGTCCATTGGTGTAAGTGAGGTGTTAAAGTCCCCCACTATTACTGTGTTACTGTCGATTTCTTCTTTTATAGCTGTTAGCAGTTGCCTTATGTATTGAGGTGCTCCTATGTTGGGTGCGTATATATTTATAATTGTTATATCTTCTTCTTGGATTGATCCCCTGATCATTATGTAGTGTCCTTCCTTGTCTCTTGTAACAGTCTTTATTTTAAGGTCTATTTTATCTGCTATGAGTATTGCTACTCCAGCTTTCTTTTGATTTCCATTTGCATGGAATATCTTTTTCCATCCCCTCACTTTCAGTCTGTATGTGTCCCTAGGTCTGAAGTGGGTCTCTTGTAGACAGCATATCTATGGGTCTTGTTTTTTTATCCATTCAGCAAGCCTGTGTCTTTTGGTTGGAACATTTAATCCATTCACGTTTAGGGTAATTATCAATATGTATGTTCCTATGACCATTTTCTTAATTGTTTTGGGTTTGTTTTTGTAGGTCCTTTTCTTCTCTTGTGTTTCCCACTTTGAGAAGTTCCTTTAGCATTTGTTGTAGAACTGGTTTGGTGGTGCTGAATTCTCTTAGCTTTTGCTTGTCTGTAAAGTTTTTGATTTCTCCATCGAATCTGAAAGAGATCCTTGCCGGGTAGAGTAATCTCAGGTGCAGATTCTTCCCTTTCATCACTTTATCATGCCACTCCCTTCCCTTCTGGCTTGTAGTTTCTGCTGAGAAATCAGCTGTTAACCTTATGGGAGTTCCCTTGTATGTTATTTGTTGTTTTTCCCTTGCTGCTTTTCATAATTTTTCTTTTTCTCTAATTTTCGCCAATTTGATTACTATGTGTCTCAGCGTGTTTCTCCTTGGGTTTATCCTGTATGGGACTCTCTGCGCTTCCTGGACTTGGATAGCTATTTCCTTCCCATGTTAGGGAAGTTTTCAACTATAATCTCTTCAAATATTTTCTCGGGTCCTTTCTCTCTCTCTTCTCCTCCTGGGACCCCTATAATGCGAATGTTGTTGCATTTAATGTTGTCCCAGAGGTCTCTTAGGCTGTCTTCATTCTTTTCATTCTTTTTTCTTTATTCTGTTCCACAGCAGTGAATTCCACCATTCTGTCTTCCAGGTCATTTATCCGTTATTCTGCCTCAGTTATTCTGCTATTGATTCCTTCTAGTGTAGTTTTCATTTCAGTTATTGTATTGGTCATCTCTGTTTGTTTGTTCTTTAATTCTTCTGGGTCTTTGTTAAACATTTCTTGCATCTTCTCGATCTTTGCCTCCATTCTTTTTCCGAGGTCCTGGATCATCTTCACTATCATTATTCTGAATTCTTTTTCTGGAAGGTTGCCTATCTCCACTTCATTTGTTTGTTTTTTCTGGGGTTTTATCTTGTTCCTTCATCTGGTACATAGCCGTCTGCCTTTTCATCTTGTCTATCTTTCTGTGAATGTGGTTTTTGTTCCACAGGCTGCAGGATTGTCGTTCTTCTTGCTTCTCTGTAGTTCTTTATATACTGGATATTAACTCTTTATCAGATATCTGATTTGCAAATATTTTCTCCCATTCCATGGGTTGCCTTTTCATTCTGTTGACTGTGTCTTTAATACACAGAAATTTTTAATTTTGGTGTAGTCTAATTTATATATATTTTACTTTTGTTGTCTGTGTATTTGCTGTTACATCTAAGCAATCATCATCAAATCCAGCATCATGAAGCTTTTACCCTATGTTTTCTTCTAAGAGTCTTATAGTTTCAGATTTCACATTTAGGTTTTTCATCCATTTTCAGTTATTTTTTTTAATATGGTGTAAGGTAAGGCCTCTTTTGTTTTAAAAGCAAACTTTTTTTTTTTCCTGATTATAAACTTCATGTTCATTGTAGAAAACTTAGAAAAGCATAAGCAAAATAAAAAAACATCCCTAGTCGGTGATGTGCTGATAAAACTGCTTGATTTATAGTGTTTGCCAATTTCTGTGGTGTAAATACTCCCCCCATGGTCAATTTCAACCAACTTCAAAATGCAGAGGAGGAAAGAGATGTGCACAACTGGCTGTCACACCACTGCCACTAATCCACCACCTGGCCATAGCCATAGGTCAAGTACGTGGGAGTCACTCATAGCTATACAGTGGCCTTACCCACTTCCATTGCAGCTGGGAGTTCATGTGAGCTAATGACTTAGTGCTGGCCAATGAGATTGAGAGGAAGCCTTTTTAGGGGAATTTGGGGAAAATTCTCTGATAAATTTAAAGAAGCATGCTAATGAGGCCCTTCTCTGTCTCCCCTTTGTTCCCTTGTTTCCTGCCTTTGGATATGATATCTTAGGTAATACTTGGAGCTAATGGAGCCATCTTGTGACTATGAGGAGAAGACCATGACAATTTTAGAGATACCAACTCAGCACCTGGTCTTTGTGGAACTACTGAACTAAATCTTGGAAATGCCTATGTTCAGATTTCTTGTATAAATAACAGATTTTTTTTCTGGTTAAGCCAGGAATAAGCATCCTCTTTGAGGGCCAGATAATAAATATTTTAAGCTTTGCAGCCCATACATTGTCTCTCACAACAACTCAACTTGACTGTTGTAGCATGAACACAGTGATAGACAACATGTAAAGGAATGAGCATGGACGTGTTCCAATAAGACTTTATTAGGGACACTGAAATTTGGATTTCATAAAATCTTAACATGTCACAAAGTCTTACTCTTCTTTTGACTTTTGCTCAATAATTTAAAAAATTTAAAACCATTCTTAGCTCTTGCACTCTACAAAAACAGGTGAAGTCTAGATTTGGCCTGCAGACCATAGTTTGTTCACCCCTGGGTTAAGCCCCACTAGTTGGGTATTCTGTTACTGCAACTAAGAGCAGTCCTAGTCCTAGTTTTTTTTTTTTAATTTATTTTTGGCTGTGTTGGGTTTTCACTGCCACCCACGGGCTTTCTCTAGTTGCGGTGAGCGGGGGTTACTCTTCGTTGCGGTGTGTGGCCTTCTCATCGAGGTGGCTTCTCTTATTGTGGAGCATGGGCTCCAGGTGTGCGGGCTTCAGTAGTTGCGGCTCAAGGGTTCTAGAGCGCAGGCTCAGTAGTTGTGGTGCATGGGCTTAGCTGCTCCTCGGCATGTGGGATCTTCCCAGACCAGGGCTTGACCCCATGTCCCCTGCATTGGCTGGCGGATTCTTAACGACTGCGCCACCAGGGAAGCCCCCTAGTCCTAGTTTTTAAAGGACTGTCCTTAAACACACATGTAGTGAGCCTCATCCACTTTTAATCACAGAGGAGTCAGAGATGCGGAGCTGGTTTCCCCTTTAGTTGGTTTTCCCTAACGTTAATCAACACACACCAAAAAACACATTGAACATGTTGAGACTGGGATAACATAATTTGGAGCATAAACTGGGACTTGGATATGCATGAGTGTCTCTGGCAGCTCATTTGCCTGAGTGATTGAGCAGACTTCTGGGAAAACTCTCATCCCAAAATACCACTAAGTTACTAACTCATGACCATCTTGGCCCACTAAAAAAACTCTGGTCAAGGGAGGAGAGGGGCACTAGAAATACAAAAATAGAAAAACCTTTTTATTTTTCAAATTTGTGTGGCCATAAGTAGCTTTAGGGCCCTCCAGTGAACATAACACAGTAGGGATGAACTAGGTTTTTCCTCATCCTGCAATAGAACATTTTGCTGTGTCAGCATCACAAAGTGCCAGCGTCTCCCAGAACCTAGTGGTCCCAGAAGATACCTGGTGGGGGACTCAGGACAGTCCTAATGCCAGAGAGGAGCCCGTGTATTCCTAAGTCTTTGTAAGCCACCCGGAAAGACTTCCAGAAATTCTTGATGACCACTTTGCAGGGACTGGTGTTGCACAGCTAGTGTCTAAGAGAGAACCAGGTTCAGGCACAAGGGGTGGGGGACAAATAATGCATCTTGGCCTTCTTACTCAAGTCAGTGTTTCTCCCTTGGCCTTCCTTTTCAGTGCCCTCTCGGAGACCTCCCCTGTGTCCCTCTGCCTGCTCCAGCTTGTGTGCATAAACTAACTTCTCCCTCATCTAATCCAGTAGCAGCAGAGAATCACAAGTTTCCTGTGGACACTCAGCTCCTACCTCAGGAGATGTGAGGGGCTTTTTCTCTCCTGTCGTCTCCCTCTGACTTCTGCCTTCATGACTGACCAACAAGATGGGGGAAATAGAAAGATCCCCAGATTTCAACCTGTTATTTTCTATCTGTAAGTAGATCCTAAAGAACTATGTGTCTTGAGCCCCTTTCTTAGGGACTGCCCTTGCCCATCTCCATGACTACAGGAGTTGCCATGTTAGTAAAACATGACTCCGCCTCCTGCCACATTATTGGTCCTGGTTGGGACGAGGGTCTACTCCCAGGCCAGTCCTGGTGCTCTGCTCTCCTTGGCAAAATTAATTGGTCTAGAAGGGGCACCTGACTGATGCTCGCTTCCCCAGGGCTTTTGAACTAAGGTTTGAGAGAATCAAATGTATTTCTTTACATAAATTTAAAACAACCAAAAGTCAGCAGAAATCAATTAATATTTCCCTCCTGAAATCCACTAAAATGGCAGTGGAGGAATTTGTAAAAAGGTATAAAGGAACAAGGACACAGGAAACCTGAGAGGAGACATAGCAACAGAATTTTGGAAGCTGGAGAGCATATGGTTGAATGATAACTGAATCAGAAGACCTGAGAAAGCTGAGTCCCAAACTGGCTGTGGGAAAAACCAAGAGACAACCCCCAAAAAGCCTGAGACTGGAGGCGCCGGGTACCACTCACTCAAAGTAAGGTGGTCTTAAAAGTGGTCTTAAAAACGGGAGGATTGATTAAATGTCTAAGAAGCAATCAGACCACCAACCCTCCCCCAACAGTCCTTAGTGAGTGCCCGTCCCTCCTCCTACCACAGCAGAAGATACTAAGACTTCCACTAGGAAAGGGTAAAACAGGTTTTCTGGACTGGGAGACCTCAGTCACCGCTGAGGCCATAGGTGTCATATGGGAGACAGGAGGTTTAAGGAGGGACATTCTACATACTAAATGAGGAGACCATCTCTCTTCCACCATTTTTCTTTTTTCTTTTGGCCGGGCCATGCGGCATGTGGGACCTTAGTTCCCTGACCAGGATCGAACCCACATTCCCTGCAGTGGAAGCACAGAGTCTTAACCACTGGACCGCCAGGGAAACCCCTCTCCCCAATTTTGCAACGAGAGCTGGCAGTCAGACTTATTCCCTCTGGGCAAGAGACTGGGAGAAACTTTTCTGGGAAATCTGACCAAGCCAAGGAAGACCTATGGGTACTGTCAGAGGTTTCCCAATGAATCGGCCTCACCAGATCACTCTACAGTGAAGTTGCCAGTTGACCTGCCCCCCCCCCATTATGCACATGAGGCTTCCAGTTAGCTGTTCTGTGCCCCACTCTTAAATATGTGTGCAATCAAGACGTCCCCAGGATGATGGCCAAGTGAGGCCCCAAGACCGTCCTATACAGCAGGCTGAAAGAGCAGCCAGCCCATACAGACTGGATCAAGTCAAAGGCACTAGGAGAAATTTCTTCAAGAGGATGAAACTGATGGAACACCCATTACATATGAACACACTGGGAGATTTACACCACTCTGGTAGGATTCGGGAGTTTGGGATTGAATTAGCAATAACTACACTGAAAACCAAGCAAATGAAAAACAAGACATTTAGTAACTCTGGGGATAATAGAATTGTGCAGTAAAGGGAACTTATTCTTTTGGGATGATTGAGAGGTTAGGGTGAAGGGGGGAAGGGTGGCAGTCAGTTCTCACCCTCCATAGTGAGAAGTCAATACACAGTGCCCAGAACTCTTTCATGGGTTCCAAGAGCAACACCAATCGATTCTATTGAATTCTCTACTTTTGCTTAAGGTCGTCAGATTTCTCTTCTATTGCTTGAAACAAAAAATCATAGCTAAACTGTTAGCCATGTGACCTCTGGCTAGTCACTTCCCATCATTGGGCCTCAAGCTCCCCATTCCTATAATAAGCTCCTCTTCTTTGATTCTGTACACCTTTTAACAGTCAACTTTAGGGACCTCCCTGGTGGTCCAGTGGGTAAGACTCCGAGCTCCCAATGCAAGGGGCCTGGGCTCGATCCCTGGTCGGGGAACTAGACCCCTCATGCATGCCGCAACTAAGAAGCCCGCATGCTGCAACTAAAAGATCTCGCGTGCCACAACAAAGATCCCGCATACTGCAACTAAGACTCAGAGCAGCCTAAATAAATGAATAAATATTTAAAAAAACCAAACAGTCAACTTCCTTCACCTCCTCTCTCCCTTACTCAGCCTTCCTACCAGTATCTGTCACACCCATTTACCAAAACTAAATTTCCTTTGGGGGTGTGTGCCCTAGTCTATACTGTATCACAGTGAAAGATGTTGGGAAACCCTGAATGGAGGGAACCTGCCAGGAAATTCCTGGGGGAGGGGCTGGGGGAGAAAGGAACTTTGAGTTTCTTGTATTTAGGTGTGATTCTACTGCTCCCTGATCTTGTTTTTTGTTTGTTTGTTTTGTTTTGGTGGCTCCACATGCCTAGCGGGATCTTAGTTCCCTGACCAGGGATTGAACCCAGGCCACGGCAGTGAAAGCGAGGAGTCCTGACCACTGGACCGCCAGGGGATTCCCCTGCTCCCCCATCTTGGACTTTCAGCTTGAATTGTCCACACTTCAAATTGCAAGTTGATTTATTTATAAGTTTTATCTCACCTACATCTTAGACAAATTGGAATCAACTTTACAAAATTAATAAAATATAGGCAAAGACAATTAAAAACTACAGACCAAAACTCAATTTAAAAGGTCAGAGAAATGACTGTTTCAAAGGACCTGTGCTGATAAACTGATGTAATGAAGTGCTAAATTTTGTTCCAAGTTTGTTGGGACGAAATAGAAATCACATAATTTTGGAGTTACTCCATATTCAAAAAAAATATTTATTCACTACTGAATCATTCTGGATTATATTTGGCTGCATATAACAGAAAAAAAAGCTAATAACAGTATTTTTTTTTTTTTTTGAGGGTAAAAGAAGTCTGAAGTTGGGGAACCAGGGTTAGTCTGGCGCCTTTCTGGTCATCAAGGGCCCAAGATCCCTTATTGCTCAATATGGCTGTTCAAGCTACAGCTACCACACTCCAGGTAGAAGTAAGGATGAAAAGAAGGGTATTTCCTTTCTATTTTAAGGAGACTTCCAGGAAACTTCATATAATATTTCCACTTACATTTTAATGTGCTGAACTTAATGACATGAACACACCCGGCTACAAAGGAATATGGAAAAGTGTTTCAGCTGGATCGTGAAGGAATGCTGAGGTAGGCACCTAGCAATTTCTGCTACAAACACTCATTATGTGGAAGGTGCTTCCGGCCCATAGAACTAAAGATGAAGACAATGCAGTCCTTGTCCTTAAGGAGCTCATGGATTTGGGGAAGACCCTAATAATCAACTGAATATTATACCATTAGAAAAAAAAAACATTTTCTAAAGTGTGGGAAGAGAAATGAGGTAGCAATGAGCTCTGTCTAGAGAGACAGGGAAGATTCATAGAGAAGGTAACAATTGAGCTGGCCCTTAAACAGAATAGAAATACAGAGCAAAGAGAAAGCATTCCGGGTGCAGGAAGGAGCATGCACAAAGAGAAACATTAAAACAGATGGATTCTCTAGAGGGTAATTTTGATTCTTCTTGTATGTCTTTAAAATAGGGTTGTCAGAGTCCTGATAGAAGATAAGGCCAAAATAAGGTGAAAACAGGTCCCCAAAACTCCACAGAATGAAGGTTGGTCATTCTGGAGGGAATAGGAAGCCCTGGAGGTTTATAAGCAGGGATATCACGGGATCAGATCCTATGTTCAAAAAAGAACAATGGAATGAGAGAAATAATGAACCAAAAGTGGGGTGGGGGGGGACACGGGAAGCAAAGTGACTGACTAAGGGGCAAGCTAATTGTTCAAGTGATCTGCATTAAGGGCCTGAACTAGGCAGGAGAGCACATGGGGATGGGAAGGAGGGAATGGTTTAGAGAGACCAAAGTTGGCTTATTGCAGGTTGGATGTGGAGAATGAGGAAAAAGCAGAGACAACCAGAGGAGTCTCAGGTGTCTAGTTAACCCCTCAGGAGCTTCTGATTCTCAGTCTCTTCTACCTTCCTTAAAAAACAAGGTGCTTTGGAGTTGAGGCCACTGGCCGATGAACTCACAAGTGTAGGTAGTGTGCTACATGAGGGGCAAGTTTTTCGCTAACATCGCAAGGGTCTCTGGCCCAATGAGTGGAGTTTGATAGTAATACTTGCTACAAATGTATGATTTTAATATATGAGTGCTTTAAGGAGAGATGAAAAAACATTTTAAAAATGGCCTGTGTTTTCTTCTGCTTTTCTCCATTATTTCTTACTCTTGGACCTCTCAGGCATTACTTGGCCTTATTGTTTTCAGACTAACTTGATGTATCCTGATGTAAGATCCTAAAAAGGGAGCTCACTCAGTGGGTCTGATGTGGTGGATGCTTGCCCGGGAAGTTCTGCGCATGCGTGGCACCATCTCCCGTGAACACCCATGGGAGGTCGTGCCTGATCTCTACTTCTACAGAGATCCTGAAGAGATTGAAAAGGCAGAGCAGGCGGCAGCTGAGAAGGCTGTGACCAAGGAGGAATTTCAGGGTGAATTCAGCTCCAGCTCCTGAGTTCACTGCTACTCAGCCTGCGGTGGCGGACTGGTCCGAAGGTGTGCAGGTGCCCTCTGTGCCTATTCAGCAGTTCCCCACTGAAGATTGGAGTGGTCAGCCTGCCACTGAAGACTGGACTGCAGCTTCCACTGCTCAGGCTACTGAGTGGGTAGGAACAACCACTGAGTGGTCTTAAACTGTTCTTCCACAAACTCTTAAAATGGAAATAGGTTGACGGAAAATAAAGAGTTTCTAAAAAAACAAACAAAAAACAAAAACACAAGGTGCTACCACATGCCTGGTACTCTTCTCTGTGCTGAGAATTCACAGGTGGGCAAGACTTCCTGCCCTCATGGAACTCATGTCTTGCAGGGAGGGGTACAAATTAACCAAGCAATTTAAATACAATGTGGGGTCAGGAACAAACATGCACCATGAGGAGGCAACTTTGAGAAGCAGAGTCTAGAGAAAATCATTGATGAACGGCAAACAAACATGGGAATCAGGGTTAGACCTGTCCATTACAGGGTAGTCACCTGGACGCTGGGCTGCACCGAGGGTTCTTTAGAAGGTCCAATGCCCAACTCCCACCCCCACCCCCCCACCCCCCACCCCCACCCCGGCAGCCAGTCTCTAGGGGCATGTATAATAATCTACATCTTTAGTTAGTGCGGGCATTTCCTCCAGGCACCTGAGAGGAAAGTTCAAAGTTCATATGGCCTGGAATAACTTTCTGTGATAGTGAGGGTGTGGGGAGGGAAAACTTTCTTTCCGAACTGTAGGTGGGAATGTGTAACTAGCTAGGCCTTTCTGGACGGCAACTTGGCAATAAATATAAAACACCTTGGGAATATACATTCCTTTGACCCAGTGATTCTTCTAGAAATCTATCTCAAAGAAATAATTTAGGATGTAAGCATCATCCTTAGGATGTAAGCGAACTGTTTATATTAGCAAAAATTTAGAAATGACCTTCTTGTCTTACCATAGAGAATTTACCAAGCAAATTCATACGGTTGAATTCCATTCAGCCATTAATAGCCAATTATATTTATAATTGAACTAGAATGTACTATTTTAGTATATGGGTTACTTAAATCATGATATGCTTAAGGCAAAGAACAGATTAATGAAGTACGTTACAAATATATTTGTGAAATGATACCTTGGAATAGCAACAGACTAACACCCAGAAAACCTCATAATCCAGAAGATCTAATAACTGACATTTTCTAAGTCTGATCTATGCTTGATTATTGAACTTTTACTGTATTATAAAAATTTGAAGCATGCAAAACTTGCAAGAAGAAAAGTAAAAAACAAAAAAAAATTTGATCCCAACTCCATCACTCAGGGACAATTTGCTACTGACAGGGACCATCCTTCCAGATGTTTCTGTAAACAAACATATGGATACGAATGAGAATGAAAGAAAGTGTGTGTTTGTTTTTTTGTGTGTAGGTGAGAAACAGAAATAGTTTTACAGAGAATGGAAATACCAACAATAGCATTACAAAAAATGGGATCACATTTTTCTTTTAAACAAAGCATGACATTTATCAGGAGAAAAAACTTGAAGGAATTCTTGAACTTCAGAAAATATTTCTTGACACCAAGATATACAGCTTCCTAAAAATAGTCCTTTTTCTTAAAAAAGGACAACATTAAGATTTTTGAGTCATTTTTAAAAACAACGTTTCAATTTTAGACAATATCAATTGACTTCCAGCCAAGACCACACTTCCAGCCAAGAGGAAATCAACACACATATTTTCTCCCATTTCCTCTCCCCTTGCCTCCTCCTTTTAATTTTTTTGGTCGTGTCATTTTCACATAGGAAAGATTAATGATATTTACATCCCATCCTTTTACCACAATTCCCAAAGCTGTCTGATTGGTTCTGTATTTAAGTGGATCTGATCCTTATTATTGTTCTTTTACCATGACTTTTCCATTTCTATTTTTGGAGTCAACCCTTCATTTTGTCATCAAGTAGTCTTTTTTTCATACTGGTCTCATGGATTCTTGCATGCTTCAAAGGGCCTATGTCTTTATACTTAAAGGGCAAATTGGGTAAAAATTCTTGTGTCATTCTTTCCCTCACATCTTTCGAGACATTGCTCCTTTGTCTTCTGACTTTGAGTGTTGCTTTGGGGGAAGCCTAAGGATACTGATCTTACTCTTTGTACATGACTTGCTTCTTCTACTTGGACACTCTTAAGATACTTTATCTCTGAAATTCAGCAACTTCATCAATATATACCTTAATCAGTGTATTATTTAGGATATAAATTCAGACAGAAACCCAAAATAACAGTGGCTTTAAGAGAGACTGTATTTGTTTCTCATTTAATGTTATAAATGATACAGCAGCAATGCTTTAATGAAACTGCCAGGAATTCAGGCTCTTTCTGTTTGGGTGCTCTACCATTCCTAGGGTGTTGTCTTTGTCCACATACACCAAGATGAATATTCTAGCCAACAGAAAGGGAAAAAGAGAAAGGGAATATCCTTTCCTTTAAGGATATACCCAGAAGTGCAAATATTAATCTTTTGCTCACATCCCATTGGACAGAACTTGGTCATATGACCCGATCTAACTGCAAGGAATACTGGGAAATATAGTCTTCATTCTCGATGACCATTCTACAATAATGGAAGAAGGGAGAATGAATACTGGAGGAAAAATGAGCAATCCTTGTTATGAGCCATCTGACTCAGTTTTTTCCTAGGATATGGTCTGTCCTTTTAATCTGTAGATTCAAATCTTTATTTCAGGAAATTTTTCTTCTATAACATCTGTGAATATCTTTTCTATTCTATTTATTGTGTTTTCCACCTTAGGAATGTGTGTCTTTTTAATTTTAACCTTTGGATCTATATTTGAATTCTTTGTACATGTCTTCCATTTTAATAATCTTTCCTCTAAATATTTTTACAAGGCTTTTCTCTGTTTCATTTTGTTTTCATTTGTGTTATCAATTGTATTCATTCAGAAAACCATTTCAATTCTATTTATTCCAGTTTTTATTGCTACTAATATGATAGCTATCCCTGTGATGTTGCTGGTTTTTTTTTTTTTTCTTCTTCCTTTCTTTTGAAACTAGGCCAGCCTGCTTTGCATCTCCTTCTGTCCCCTTAGAATCTCTTCCTTGCACTCTTGCATCTTTCCTTGAGCTCTCTTGTCAAAGAGAAACTATTTCATCTCACATTCTTTGAGGTCATGGAGAATTATTCGCTGGACTCTGTTTCCTGAAGTAATCCTCATTTTTTCCTTTTTTAAAATGTATTTATTTATTTTTAGTTTAAGTATAGTTGATTTACAATGTTGTGTTAATTTCCACTGTACAGCAAAGTGACTCAGTTATACACATATATACATTCTTTTTAATATTCTTTCCCATTATGGTTTATCCCAGGATACTGAATACAGTTCCCTGTGCAATACAGTAGGACCTTGTTTTTTATCCATTCTATATATAATAGTTTGCATCTATTGTACTAACCCCAAACTCCCAAGTCCATCCCTTCCCCATCCCTCCTCCCCCTTGGCAAGCACAAGTCTGTTTCCTATGTCTGTGAGTCTGTTTCTATTTCATAGATAGGTTCATTTGTGTCATTTTAGATTCCACATATAAGTGATATCATATGGTATTTGTCTTTCTCTTTCTGACTTATAAGTAATCCCCTTCTGATGTATGTTTTTCGTCTGCTTTTTGCTTACGTGTCTCTCCTTAGAGGGGATGTGAGGGCCACTTAAGATCTATGAGCAGAGTAAGGGAAGGGGACTGGAGAGGTTCCACCATTCAGGAGACACACTTGATTTTTTTTTTTTTGGCCCCATATTTAACATTGTGATATTTATACTGCCAGACAGATTCATACACAATTTTTCCTTACAAAATGAGATGACAATATACATACTATTTTGCAATCTGTTCTCTTCATGTCATATATCACAAAAATGTTTTTATGGCATTAAATATATTTCTCCCACATTATTTAAGTAGTTACTTTGCATTCTATTAGCATGATATATCATATTTTTTAACCCAATCTCTATTGGTGGACATTTCTATTGTTTTGAGTAATTTACTATTGTAATCAAACTGATGCATAAATTAAAATCTTTTATTTTGACACTCTAGATTTAAAGCTAAAGTTGTGGAGGATTTTATAGGTTCTCACTCTCTCTTTTTTATTGAGATATAATTCACTTGCCATTAAATCTACCCTTTAAAAGTACAACTCTGTACTTCAAGACTGTATAACTCAGTGGTTTTTAGTATATTCACAGAGTTGTGCAACCACCACTATCTATTTTCATCACCCTAAAAAGAAACCCCATATCAACTAGCAGTCACCTGCATTCCTCTGTCCTCCTAGCTCCTGGCAACCACTAATCTACTTTCTGTCTCTATAGATATGCCTATTCTGGACATTTCATATAAGTGGAATTATATAATAAGTAGTCCTTTGTGACTGGCTACTTTCACTTAGCATAATGTTTTCAAGGTTCCCCCACATTGTAGCATATATCCTTTCATGGCCAAATAATATTTCATTGTATTAATATACCACATTTTGTTTATCCATTCATTGGCTGATGGACATTTGGGTTGTTTCCACCTTCTGGATATTATGAAAACATTGCTATGAACATTTGTGTACAAGTTTTTGTGTGGACATATGTTTTTTTTTTAATTTTTATTAGAGTAAAGTTGATTTACAATGTTGTGTTAGTTTCTGTTGTACAGCAAAGTGTATCAGTTATACATATAGCCACTCTTTTTTATTTTATTTTATTTCCATTTTTTGGCCGCGCTTTGCAGAATGCAGTATCTTAGTTCCCTGACCAGGGATCGAACCTGCGCCCTCTGCAATGGAAGCATGGAGTCGTAACCACTGGACCACCAGGGAAGTCCTTATACCCTCTTTTTTAGATTCTTTTCCCATATAGGTCATTACAGAGTACTGAGAAGAGTTCCCTGTGCTATACCGTAGGTCCTTATTAGTTATCTATTTTATATATAGTAGCATGTACTTGTCAATCCCAGTCTCCCAATTCATCCCTTCCCTCCCCTGGACATATGTTTTTAATTCTCTTGGGTATACACCTAGTAGTGGAATTGCTGGATCATACAATAGGGCTGACTTATTCTTAATTCCCTTGTTTCTAATTCTACATGACATCAGCAACATCTTTCAGATTGAGTTTCTGTAGACTGAATCTACAATTTCCTGCTTGGTCTGGTAGTCACCTTGCTTTAAGAGGTGGAGGAAGGGGCCTTTGATCTAACATTCAGGTGTTTTCACCCTATGCCTCATGCCCACTTTACACAGTATCTGATGCCTTCATGGGGTCAGCATACACTTTAAACAATGTTTTCCTCCAGTTTGCTAATTTAGTTGCCTCTCACTACTCCATCTCTGTCTTTCAAAAACTTGTTGAAATCTCTCCTCTCCTGATGTCTCCTGACTCCTGTGGGGGTTAGGCCTCTTTATATTCTTTTACTATCATTTTAGTAGGGTTTTGGGGAGGGGGGATATAAACACAGCTTGTTTAACTGGAAATTGCTCTAATTATGCATGTCTTCCTGGTCATTGCTCATCTTTGAAAGAGACCAGCTATTCGTTAAAAATTAGTTTACAGAAAGATAAGGCAAGTGATCTGGACAGACCACAGTTTTAAACTGACTTTTTTTCTTCGAACACTTTATCACCAAATCTGTTTTCTCCTCTGTCTGGGGTCATATCTTCCCAGTTTTCAAGATAAACGGAGTCAGTGTGGTAACACTCCTTAAGACAGGCTTTGTCTTAGTCCATCTGGGCTAAAAAAAAAAAAAAAAAAAAAAAAAAAAAAAAAATTATAGGCTGGGTGGCTTAACCAACAAACACATTTCTCAGAGTTTTGGAAGCTGAGAAGTCCAAAATCAAGGCGCCAGCAGATTTGGTGTCTGGTGAGAGCCTGCTGCCTGGTTCGTAGACTGCTCTCCTCTCACTATGTCCACACAGGGCAGAAGTGGTGGGGGAGCTCTGGGGTCTCTTTTATAAGGGCACTAATCTCATTCATGAGGGCTCCACCCTCGTGACCTAATCACCTCCCAAAGCTCCCACCTCCAAATACCATCACACTGGGGACTGGGTTTCAACACATGAATTGTGAGGAGACACAAACATTGAGTGTACAACAGACTTTCTGAGACTTACTGTTCCCTCATTCCCCATCCCCCATCTCCCCTCACCCCCAGCAGGTTCCCTCAGCTAGGAGGTGGGGACATAAAATAATTAATATGGTGCCTACGCATGGCTTCTCCATTACCTCCACCTCCCCATTCCCTATGTCCTGCAGGATGGAGTTACTTCTCTGGAGTCTTTCCAGCCACTCGCCTTATGGTTCTAAACAATGGACCATTAAGATATGAGCCTTCCAGGACTTCCCTGGTGGCACAGTGCTTAAGAATCTGCCTGCCAATGCAGGGGACATGGGTTCAATCCCTGGTCTAAGAAGATCCCACATGCCACAGAGCAACTTAGCCTGTGTGCCACAACTACTGAGCCTGCGTGCCACAACTACTGAAGCCCACGCGCTTAGAGCCGTGCTCTGCAACAAGAGAAGCCATCGCAATGAGAAGCCCGCGCACCACAACGAAGAGTAGCCCCCACTCGCCGCAACTAGAGAAAGCCCGTGCGCAGCAACGAAGACCCAACGCAGTCAAAATTTAATTAATTAAAAAAAAAATTGCCGTCTCTCAAACCACTAAAAAAAAGAAAGTTTAAGATGAGCCTTCCAGAACAGTGCCCTTGGCTTTATTTGGCAGTATACGGCTTCCTTGTGTCATTGAAGCTGGAGACAGGTAGAAGAATGTTTAGCACTGTCTGTAATAACAAAAAGCTGGAAACATAGAAATGACCACTAGCAGGAGAATGGGTAAATACGGTGCCACATATTCATACAATGGAACACAATTTTTTTAAAAAAATAAATTTATTTATTTATTTATTTTTATTTTTGGCTGTATTGGGTCTTTGTTGCTGTGCACAGGCTTTCTCTAGTTGCAGTGAGCGGGGGCTACTCTTCGTTGCGGTGCGCGGGCTTCTCATTGCAGTGGCTTCTCTTGTTGCGGAGCACGGGCTCTAGGCGCGTGGGCTTCAGTAGTTGTGGCACATGGGCTTCGGTAGTTGTGGCTTGCGGGCTCTAGAGCACAGGCTCAGCAGTTGTGATGCACGGGCTTAGTTGCTCCGCAGCATGTGGGATCTTCCTTGACCAGGGCTTGAACCCGTGTCCCTTGCATTGGCAGGCAGATTCTTAACCACTGTGTCACCAGGGAAGCCCTGGAACACAATTTATCAATAAAAATGAGTGAACTGTAGGTGTGCACAGCAGCATAGATGGGTCTCAGAAACATACACTTGAGTGAAAAAAAGTAAGTCACAGAAGAATATATACTCTGTGATTTCAATAAAATGCAAAAACTCCCCCAAATTAAAATACATTGTATGGGAAATATACATGAAAAGTAAAACTCTAAGAGGTACAAACTATTATGTATAAAATAAGTTACAAGGATATATTGTACCACATAGGGAATATAATCAATATTTTATAATAACTATAAATGAAGTATAACCTTTAAAAATTGTGAATCACCATATTGTACACCTGTAACTTATATAATATTGTAAAACAACTATACTTCAATTAAAAAAAATAAAAAGACAGGGACTTCCCTGGTGGCCCAGTGGTTAAGACTCTGCGCTTCCACTGCAGGGGGTATCGGTTCACCCTTGGTCAGGGAACTAAGATCCCGCATGCCACGTGGCGTGGCCAAAAAAAAAAAAAAGAAAGAAAAAAGAGAGATAAAGAAGAATAAACCTCTATCCTCCTCCAAAATCCTATTTTTATGTGTATTTTAAAAAATAAGGCCTATGACTAATTTCCTATATTTTTAGTTATTTATGTACTGGTATATAATTTATTCTGAAAACTTATCAACTTTCTAAAGGCAGAGGCTCCACAAACTATGGCACAAAGTCTCGATATCAGTAAGAATGCATCAAAGCTTGTTGAATAAATGAATGCATAAATCACTCTTGTTCTCTTTTACACTCGTGTAGAGATCTGAAGGATTGTTAGGAATAACTATATCTAAATAGCTATATGACTATTACTATAATTTTAGATAAAATATAAATATCAAGTCCTTCAATGTTAAGAATTTTTAAAAGAGGTCCAGAGATACTGGCGCCATGGCTTACCTTTCAGCTCACGTATTCGTCGAGGAAATAGCGCACACTAGGGTCAGTTACCCAAAGATGTCATAGCTGGTAGTAGGGTTGTGGTATTACATTTATACTTTGATACCGTAAAATATGGTATCTATAGAAATAAAAGAACTGTATTTGTACCCTTGTTTTAGGACTCCCTAATATAATTAAAAATATATGTGCCTCATAATATTAGTCTTTTGATACATTCTGTGAAAAAAGGATATTTTGTTCAAATATGTTTGAGAAACTATGCAAATTATACTTCCCTCTTGGAAATTCGTAATATACAGTGACATATTAAAGGTTTCCAGAAATCAGATAGCTTTTAACAAGATTGTTTAACCTTCATTAACCTTGTCTCCCAATTATAATTGTCCTTGGAATGGTCAAGTTTCATCTAACAACTATAAATATCCCAAAGAAAAAGTCTTCAATGGAAAATGTTTTAGAAAAACTGTTCTAAGATATTACTTGGATTGCAAAGTGCAAAAGATGTGGTCTAAATCCACCTTTAGGGTGAGGTATTTACAATCCTCTCTTTTTGATCTGGAAATGATCAATTTGCCTGTGAGGGAAAGTGTCAGGGTGCAGGTGAGTGTGGGCGTACCTGTGTACACAGGTACACAGGTACACAGCAGCAGGGTGGGAGTATGGAAGCATCCCGTACATGCCAGCTGCTGGCAACAGTGGAAGCAGACTCCAAGTATGCACTTATTAGACCTCAAAAGCTGTTTTTGCTGCTGCTTTCTTTCCCCTGATTGTATCCGCTTTGTCCTTCCATCCTTTCTTGTGAAGCTGCTCTGGCTCAGAGGTACCCCACTTACTTTGTTATGATGATTTATGACTTTATCTAAATCCTCCAACTATACTTATAATTAATCACATAATTCCATTTCCATAATGTTATGTAACACACTGTCTTATCCTACCCCACATCCTGGGGAACGATATTAAAACAATAAAATAATTATGGCTGAAATTTATTGGTATCCTAGTTAGAACATATAGTTCCAACTATCACAGAATAACCAAATGTTTGATAAAACTTACAAGAATAAATCTATGGGCGTGAAATTTATTTGTACTCTTATTTTCAATTGTGCCACAGAGTTAGGATATAATCAAGTATGCAATAAAAGTTTGCTGAGTAAATCAATGCATAAGTCACTTGTGTTCTCTGTTACATTCACATGGAGGATCGTTAGGGATGACAATGTCTGTATATTTGTATATTTGCATATGTATGAATCCATATGTATGTATCTATATAAGTTTATAGACATATATGTAATACGTAATTTCAAAATGTGATTGTAATAAAATTTTAACTAATGTGAAAAAAAAAAAAAAAAAGAGTAAGCCTCTAAAGAAAAAGAAGGGAATGATTAAGTCAAAATTCAGCATAATCGATACTGCCTGGAAGGAGAAAAAGGGGTGTGACTGGGATAGTCCACACAGGACCTTCTAAGGTACTAGTTAAATTGGATTTTTAAAGCTAATTAGTAGGTACATGTGTTCATTTTACTGTTATTAGTTAAATTGTACATATATGTTAAGTACATTCTTTTGTTATTTTGTTATTCATAATAAAAGATGGAGTGATTGATTTCTCTTTTTTTCATCTTTTAAAAGATGGAGTTGTTTCTCTTCTTCATTCTTTGGAGGGTTTTAAGAGTGGAGAGAGGAGTAAAAAATGCTCCCCCCCGCCCCATTTTTTATCAGTGACTCTCTCTCCAGGGATTTGAATAATTCACACGCACACAGTGTGAAGGCACAGGGCATTATGGAGCTTGGGTTTCCACATAAACACTGAAGAGAGAGTTCATGGAAAACTGACATCAAGAAGTTTTGTGACTTCCACAATTGTGTATTTTTGAAACCCTTGAAAGGAAAATGGCTTTAATTGGAAAATGGCTTGGGTACTTGCTTGGAGGGTTGGTGCAACAGTACAGAGGAAGAAGCTAAGGGGACCTCACCTCCAACTGGGCCTCGTTGACTCCCAGAGGGAAAGGGGAAGAGAGAGTGGAATAGGAGTCCAGGAGGAGAGATGGTCTAGGGGAGTACTGACTGACCCAATGTGAGGCCTGCTTGATCCAGTGCCCGAGTGGACCCATAGCCACCTCAAATGGCATGATGTCTGTAGGAAGGGTCGATATCTTTCCCAACTCAGGAGCTGTATCTATTCATGCCAGAACAAGTGTTGAGTTGAGCCCCGAAGGCTCTAAGCCATGGCCCAGAACAGCCTTCGTGTCGGAGCTTGGTGAATACACAGGGGTGGGGGTGGAGCATTTGCCAAGAGAGGTCAGCAGAATCTTGCAGTGCTGGGGAGGGAGTGTGGACTTTACCCTGAGCAATGAGAAGCTGTTAAAGGGTTTAAGCCAGGAAGAGGAAGGAGAAGATTTGATTGAGAAAATACGTAATGAAAAAATGCTAGTAAGACCAGTAATTCATTTAAAGGAATCTATATTGCATGAATCACATCAGCATCTACAACTATAGTAATGTCCATATGTAGCCAAAATATGTTTTCATTCTGTGGACGATGCTTGGTGCGCATCAGGATTCAGAGACCTTTCGCAAAATTCTGGGCCCACGCCCTCCACTCCCAGGGTTAGGCTGTGGGTCTAGTTAATGTTAATACTAAAACTCATCTTCCTGACAGCAATGAGTAGCAAGTTCGGCTTCTTTCCTTAAGTGGGGAAGACCATGTCCCCAACACTAGGAGGAACGTTTGCCTTTCCCCTTGCTCTAAGGGACACACACTTAAGTCACGTGACGGCTCTTACTTCTAACCACTTAAATATCCGCCCAAAACAAGAGAGGAACTAACACCCAACTCATATTTACACTAATTAGGACTGCGAGCAAAACTAATAACTAGTATTATGACACCAGTCTTGAATTTGCCTTACTCTTTTATTTTTTATTTATTTATTTATTTATTTTTATAGGTAAGAAGTGGATTTATTTAGAGAGAAACACACTACACAGACAGAGTGTGGGCCACCTCAGAAGGTGAGAAAGGCCTGCCTTACTCTTTTAATCCTCACAACATCTGCTGAGGTAGTTCCTATTATCGCCATTGGAATTAACTACTTAATTATATAATCTTTTGTTCAGTACCCACATCCCGTGATAAGGTCAAGGAGAGCAGGGAGCACATCTGCCATGCTTCCCCTTGGATCCCTGGTGCCTAGAACAGTGCTGACACGTGGTCAGCATTCAAAGTGTGTTTGTTGAATCAATTTTGAGTCCCCCTTTTACAAGTGAGGACACCAAGGCTTAGAGATGTTAAATAGCTTACCAGCTATTAGGTCAGCAGCTAATCCAAAACCACATCTGTTAGACTTCATCTTCTTACTGGCTCCCAAGTCGTCTAAGGTTTTATAAGGATCACATAGCTTGGTCAAGTTTCTAGCAGTTAAACAGAAATCTGTTGAAAGATTAATTAACACCTTCTAGAAAATCTTAACCATTCTGAGAACATAACACGGAATTCAGAGGTGAGAAGTAGGAGAATGGCTGTGTTTAAACTTGCCGTGTTTCATAAAGATCTTACACTGAGAAATTCACATCTGGCATTTGAGAACAAAGGCTGGCATAGGACTTGGAGGAAGTATTGTTAGGAACTTTCCCAGCTAAATCTTCCTAAGCTTATTATCAATAAAGGGGATGTTTTCATTAAAATAGAGATCATTATGGTGTTATAGCTCTTTCTCCTCAACTGCAACCTTTATTGGGCGAAGGCTCCAGTTTTCATGGGCCACCTGGCATTCCTCATTTTTACCTTATTTGCTTGAAATAGTTGGCCAAGGAAGCCTGGGTCCTGATTCCAGCCCCTTCCCCACATCCAGCTTGGCCTGGGCACAAATTCCCTTATAAGTACTCAATAGTCCAAGGCCTCTGGAAGAAGCATAGAAAAATAAGATTATCTTTACCCATAGAAAGGGTATCGAAGCAACTTGTACAAGCTACCTATGGTGAGAGAGGCAAGTTAAGTCTCTGAGAAAGGGCTCCACTGGGAGTTAAGTAACAAGTCCTGTCCTATTCCCACTCCACCTATTTCTAGGCAGGAGTCTCGCCAAGCTGTCAGGCAAACCCTCAGCCAGACAATGCAAGAGCAACTGATGTCTGAACCGGCAGGTATTACCCCAATCAAGAGAGAGCCCAGACCCTCTCCCGGATCTGTCATCCAGAGCATGCCTAGGCGGGGAACTGCAAAACACCAGCCTAAGGCGGCACACATTCTCTCCTCACCACAACATGGGTAGAGGTCAGGGTGCAAAGGTTTCAGAAAACTCGAATTCTCTGTACTTTTAGTAACTAACATTGCATAGCTTTTGATGATCTCTGAGCCATTTCTGATGTGCAAAGTGTTTTCACATGCACCTCCTATTGAGGTAGATGGACCAATATTATTACTCACAAATTAGAGATGAACAAAGAGATTATGTTATTTGTCTAAAGCCATTTCATTCCCCCCAAAAGCAGCCTCCTGGTGTACTGGTGCTCAGTCATGGTGTTTGGCTTTTCTCCCTCTTCAAGTCAATCATCTGCTGCTTTTACATCACAAATTCTCAACCTTTGGTGTACCGTCACTTAGAAAACTTAATCTATCCACTGACATACACAGGCATGTGTGCACACACAGACACAATTGAGTGTTAACTCTCAGGACTCTCAGAGATCCCCTGAAGACCATGGACAGAGGGCTGAGAATCCTTTTAGAAGTAACATGTGTGAGACCAAAGGGACATAATAACCAAATGTAATATATGAACTGTATTTTCTGGTTCCAAAATTCAGCTACAGAATGCATCTTAGGAACCACTAGAGAAATCTGAATATGGAATATATATATTAAATTTTATTAAGGAATTTTCTTAAGGGATATTAGGTTAATTTTCTTTGATGTGATAATCGTGGGGTTTTTAAATTATTTATTTATTTATTTATTTTTGGCTGCATCGGGTCTTCATTGCTGCCCGCGGGCTTTCTCTAGTTGCGGCGAGCGGGGGCTACCCTTCGTTGCGGTGCGCAGGCTTCTTATTGTGGTGGCTTCTCTTGTTGCGAAGCACGGGCTCTAGGCGGGTGGGCTTCAGTAGTTGTGGCTTGCGGGCTCTAGAGCGCAGCCTCAGTAGTTGTGGCGCATGGGCTTAGTTGCTCCGCAGCATGTGGGACCTTCCCAGACCAGGGCTCGAACCCCAGTCCCCTAAATCGGCAGGCGGATTCTTAACCGCTGCACCACCAGCAAGTCCCAATAATGGCGTTTATTTATGGGGGAGAATATACTGATTTTTAGGAGATGCTTAAGTACTGAGAGGTGAAATATCATGAAGTCTGCAACACATTTTCAAATGGTTCAGAAAAATATAGAACAATATAAGATTGAACAATATGACATTTGCCAATATTATATCATTTTTAACCCATGACAACAGCAATTGCATGATTTAACCTAATTTATAAAGAAAATACAGCAAACTATTTACAGTTTAACCTAGGTGGTGATATATGCATGTTCATTGAAAAGTTCTTTCAACTTTTCTGTACATTGGAAATTTTTCATAATAAATACATTTTCCTAATTAAACGTTGGGGAAAAAAGTTTCTGTTTGTGATACCTCTCAAGTCTGCTCCTCTATTAGTTATCTATTACTATGTAAGAAATTACCCCAAAATTTAGTGGCTTAAAACAGCAAACATTTCTAGGTAAATACCCGGAAGAACTGAAAGCACAGATTGAAAGAGATATTCGTACATCCATGTTCACAGCAGCATTATTCACAATAGCCAAAAAGCAGATGCAACTTAAGTGTCCATCAGTGGATGAATGGGTAAACGAGATGTGGTCTATACACACAATGGAATATTATTCAGCCTTAAAAAGGAAGGAAATTCTGACACGTTGCAACATGAATGAAACTTGAAGACACTATGCTAAGTGAAACAAGTCACAAAAGGACAAAGAGTGTATGATTCCACATATATGAGAGAGCTAGAGTAGTCAAATTCATAGAGACAGAAAGTAGAATGGTGGTTGCCAGGGGCTGGATGGGAGAATGAGGAGTTAGTATTTGATGGGTCTGGAGTTTCAGCTTGGGAAGATGAAAAAAGTTCTGAATATGCATGATGCTGATGATTGCACAACAATATGAATGTACTTAATGTCGATGAACTGCACACTTAAAAAGGGTTAAAATGGTAAATTTTATGTCATGTATATTGTACCCTCCTCCCCCCACCCCCACCCCCGCAACAAACATTCATTATCTCACAGTGATATGCCAATATTCTGTTCACTAGAATCAAGACACTAGGTCCAGGGCTTCCCAGGGCGCAGTGTTTAAGAATCCGCCTACCAATGCAGGGGACACGGGTTTGAGCCCTGATCCAGGAAGATCCCACATGCCGCGGAGCAACTAAGCCCGTGCGCCACAACTACTGAGCCTGCACTCTAGAGCCCGTGAGCCACAACTACTGAAGCCCGCGTGCCACAACTACTGAAGCCCACATGCCTAAAGCCCGTGCTCCACAACAAGAGAAGCCACTGCAATGAGAAGCCCGGGCACTGCAATGAAGAGTAGCCCCTGCTCGCCGCAACTAGAGAAAGCCCGTGTGCAGCAACGAAGGCCCAACGCAGCCAAAAATAAATTTAAAAAAAATAATAATAAATAAATAAAAAAGAAAAGAAAAAAAATTTTTAGACAAAACAAAACAAAAAAGCAAACAAACAAAAAAAGGCACTAGGTCCACTCAAGGGGAAAGGTTACACAGAGCATGAAAACCAGAAGGTCGGGGTCTTTGAGAACCTTCTTAGAAGCTGCCTACCACAGTCTGCCCTCTGAACCCAATGACTCACATCCCCTCTCATGTGTAAAATACATTCACTCCCTCAGAAGGTCCTCAAAAGTCACATCCCATTACAGCAACAGTTCAAAATCCAGAATGGCATCATTTAAATGAGGACCAGGTGTGGATCAGGCTCCAGGTATAGCTCCTTGAACGTACTTCCTCTCAATCTGTGCACCTGTGAAACTAGACACGCTATCTACCTCAGCACGAATATACACACTAGTGGAACAGGCATAGGATAAACACTCTAGACGTGTCTCTTCAAAAATGGGGAAAACGGGAGCCACAAATTAGTCACACGAAGGGTCATAGCAATTCC
This sequence comes from Eschrichtius robustus, assembly GCF_028021215.1. Classification (NCBI taxonomy): domain Eukaryota; kingdom Metazoa; phylum Chordata; class Mammalia; order Artiodactyla; family Eschrichtiidae; genus Eschrichtius; species Eschrichtius robustus. The sequence continues at coordinate 81,080,666 of NC_090838.1, forward strand.
AAAATCCGGCAGGCAAATGGTGGAACTTACTTAACTAGGTTTCAAGGACTAGGAATAATTCTCTGTGGTTCTTGGCTATGCCCTCTGAGTTCTTGGTTCTGTTCTCTGAGCCTTTCTTTTCATGAAGGGTAGCCCATGGGTTTGCAGCTGAGTAGTTTCTTAGCCTTTTTTCTGCCAGTAGAATTTTGGGGTCCAATGGCCTTTTTTCCGTTTGTACTATCTCCTGTCCCTTTCGGTCTAAGTTGGCAGTGTTTTTACTGATATCATTCTCACAAAAACTTTGTGAGTCTCCTGTGATTCTCATTGGGGTTCTCTCCACTAGACAAAAGCTGCGCCCACAAATCTCTGCAAGGTAAGTCCTTCTCCTTGGCCTCCTGCTGAGACAGCAAAGGAACAATGACGCCCTTAAGCTTTCCAGAGTCTCTGCTGTTGGAGAGAATCTGTGAAGCATACATGTTTCACAAAGCTCTTTGTGTGTCTGAATGGTATGCTGAGGTACTATCCTAGTTCTTTCTGCAGTCTTAACAGAAGACTTACAGTCACAACTTTTGCTCCATCTCTAGACCTCTGTTGGAACATCCCCTTGGACTTAAACTTTCCTCAGAAGCCATTTCTTAATTTTAGCATCTTTTACCTCTGGAGAGGCTGAGAATTTGTAAAGCCATCAAGTCCTAGCTCCTTTTTGTTTAACAGTCCCTCCCGCAGTTTATCTCCCTCCTCTTGTGTTTTACTGTATGCAGTAAGAAGAAAACAGGCATCCACTTAAACAGTTTGCCTGGAAATCTCTGGAGCTAGAAGCTCCTGCCACAGTCCCTTCCTCTTCATTCCCACCACCACTACTCTCTCTGGGTGAGTGGCACTCAAAGTTTGGGGGGGGGGGTGTCAGGACCCCTTTACACTCTTAAAAATTACTGAGGACCCCAGCGAGTTTTGTTTATGTGGGTTATATCTATCAATATTTACTGTACTAGAAATGAAATCTGGGAAATTTTTAAAATATTTATTAATTCATTAAAAAAATACCCTATCACATGTTAACATCAGAGTGATGACACCATCACACTTCATGCAGCCTGTGGAAAACTCCACTGCACAGTCATGAGAGCATGAGAGTAAAGAAGGTAAATAATATTTTAGTATTGTTGTGACAGTAGTTTTGAACTCACAGAGCCCCTGGAAGGGTCTTGAGGCCCCCTAGGGGTCCCCAAACCACACTTTGGGAACTTCCATCTAGATCATTCTCCTCAGAGCGCCGGATCAAGTCTCAGTCCCTCGCCCGCCCACACCTGCTTTCTTCCCACCTCGCCACTCACCCCTAGGACTCGGCTGCCCGAGCCCTCCAGCCCAGCAGTTGTCCCGAGCAACCCCACTCTGTCTTAAGGACTTTGTTGTTCTTTCCCCTGATCCTCTCCTCCTTTTCCACCTGCCCCATGGCTCGGTGGTCACTCCCACAACCAGACTCCTGAGATGCTATTCTCAACAGTTCTCACTCAGTAACTGTGGGCTCCTCTTGGCAGATGTGTGTGCCATCTTCTCCATGACCAGGTGAGCCTGGGGTCAGAAGGCAGCTTGGATTTAAATCCTGACTCTGTGTCTCATTAGCCTTGTTTACATTTTTTCATTGAAATAAAAAATTACATAGTAGCATATGCTTCTAGAAGAAAAAAGAATACAGAAATGCGTAAGGTAAAAGGTAAACCTCTTCTCCTTGCCCTCTTCATTCTCTACTCCCCAGGTGGTACCTACTGTGGGCAGCGTCCTTTCAGACCCTTTCATAGACATATATACATATGTCACATGTAAGTTTCTTTTTGTTTTTCTATTTTTTACAAAGGAGAGAACATATCTATACATATGTCCTAGAACTTGCTTTTTTTTTTTGTAAAAGCATCATGGATATTCTTTGGATAGATCTACCATATTCTTTTTCAAGTTTTTCCAACAAAAACAAATCTTATTATTTGAATGCTTTCATTAAATAAATCCCATGAGGGTAACAAACCTTAGGACAAATCACATTTGGACAAAAAGTCCAGTGTTCTGAGTCAGGGTAAAATGTCCAATTAACAGTTGAACCAGAAACTTCTAATATTTGAACTTATTTTACTTGTTGCTGTATGTATTTAAATAATATAAAGAAAAACTCTAATTCAAAAAAAAAATAATGTGGAAAATGATAAACTAGAAACAAAATAATTTAAACCATTTAGAGACCCAGTTTACACCACAGGAAGAAAATAAATAAAGTTTTCTGTACGAAGAAAAGCATCACACTTTTTAATATAAACTAATTAAGAATTAAGTGCTCCGTTTCGCTGTCCTCCTGCTCTAGGTGATGTCTCCTCGCCCATCTGCTTTGGATGCCCACTAATCAGTTATTCAGAACCTTCTCTGTTCTGTCCCCCTAGCCCTCTCCCAAACACTCATGAGCAAATAAGTAGGCCACGTGGATAACTTTCTTTAAAAAGAGTACAGAATTTCTGCCCTCTTCATCTCCACTTTCCAAATACCTTTGGCTTGAGCTTATCTCTTTTTCTGCAGTTTAAGGACTCAATGAAAGTTGCCCATGAGGGAGCAGGCAGGATCCCCCCACCTTTGTGTGGTGGCTCCTTGTGCCTCGAGCTGGATGAAGTGCTAGATAGAAATGTACAATTCCTCCCATTCAAGAACAGGAAGAGCACCCAGGAAATCGAGTCCCAGCTTCCCTTCCCATTTTCAGAGCATTTTGGAGATTCCAAACAAAGCCAGTTAGGCAAGAACTTATTTAAAGCCTTGAGTTCTTTTCCACACCAAAATTTTATATTTTAAACTGTTATATAAATTGTAAGCCTGTCAGCTTTATCCTTTTATGGTTTTTGTATTTTCAGTCTTGTTTGGGAAGAGCTTTCCTAATCTCAAGATTAAAAAAAAAAAAAAAAGTTCTCCTGTATTTATTTCTAGTGCTTTCATATGGTTTAGCTCCTCAATCCATCTGGAATTTATTTGGGGGTCTTTTCTCAAATTTATGGGTGAATTAATCCCTCCAGCAGCATTTCCTCATTTATTTGAAATGTCTCCTTTAACAAGTAAAATATTCTTTTATTCCCATAGCTGTTTCTGGATTGTATTCTGTCCCAATGTTTTGTTCCACTGATTCTATGTCTGCACACATTGTTTTAATTACTATAGCTTCAAGGTATGTTTTGATATCTAAAAGGACAGCCTCTTATTTTCTTTCTTTTCCCAACTTTTCTTGGCTCTTTTTTTTATAGTTCATTGGCTTTACAACCTGAAGTAAGTCTGAGTCAGTTTTCTCATCTGAAAAGATTAAGACTATGGACTCTACAGTCATTTTTTCTGGATATCAGCAAGGTCCACCAAGGCAAATGGAAAGTCTTCTAGGTCTTTTAAGCAGAGGGGATTTAATACAGGGAATTGGTGACATGATATGGAAGGACTAAGTAGCTTAGTGCAAAAATAGGAAGCTACTCTACTGGGGGTGCAACAAGAGGAGGATGTACTATTGCTAAAGTGTAGAGTGGGAGCCATGTGATGGAATCTAGAACCCCATAAGGTTGCCTGATGGGAGTTGGGACCATGGAGCAAGGGCCTGTGGAGCAGATACAGGAGCCACGGGGGACACAGCTGTTGCCAGAGACACCACAGGAAGTAGAGATAGGGATAGGGAAAAATACTCTGGCTGCTCTCCTCCTCCCTTTCTCCAAGCTTCCATTAGTGCTTGCCATTGGCTGAATCAACCTGGAAAATGGAGAGCAAGGGAGCCGGGGAAATGTAGTTCCCTGTGATATAGCACAGAGTTTAGGAAAGGCAAGGGAGCAATCTGAGCAAGAAAAGGCAGTTGGGCACAACCACATACCAGTTGTGTGACCTTGGAAAAGTTACTTAACCTCAATTTGTCTCAGTTTCCTCCTCCAAAAAGTGGGGATAAATAATAGTACTTACCTCACAAGGCTATCGTGGGGATTAAGTGCATTAATTCGTGTTAAATACTTTGTAAGCATTTAATAATAGTATTTGTTATTATTATTCCATAAAATGAAGACAGCAATACCTATCTTGCAGAGCTACGGTCAACAATGAAGTGAGATAATGATTGCAAAATGTTTGCATGGTGTTGTGCATCTGGTACTGGGTACTTCCTAAATGTTAGTTCTCCTCGTAGCCTCAACGCCTCACCCTTAGTATGTGCTCAATAATGGCTGTAGCTGACGATAATGATGGCCTCGACCTGGGGAGAATGCAGCCTCCTCAGACTGAGGAGGGACATTCTTGCTCTGCTAGAGAGCTAGGGGGACTCTGGAGGGCTGGGCCTTCAAGGGTTTGGGCAACACACAGCCCTACATCAACCAATATGACCACATATGGAGATGCATTTGGAATGACATCCTGCATCTTTCTCAGGTTTCTTCTCCCGCTACCGTTGGTGCCCCTTCTTTGATTTTAGCCTATTCTTTTTGGCTCATGCAGAAAACTGTGCACTTCTGTGTTCACATACACGGTATGAACGCTCATGAGTACACAATCCTGTGTGTGTGTTGAGTACTTTCCCACTTATGAGCATTGCCCCTCTGGTCCTCCCAACAAGCCCACTAATGCAGACAGGGCAAGCTTCATTATTACCCCTGCTGAACAGCAATGGAATCCAAGACTTCAAGAAGACAAGTGGTACACCCAAAGGCCCCCGGGGACTTGGGACAAAGCCATCTCACTCAAGTTCAGGATTCCTCCTACTAATATCTCAGGCAGCCTCCCACAAGCATGTGTGAGTTAATGTGCATATACACACATGTGTGTACTCCACACATACACAATAGATTCAGATCTCTGAAGGGAAGGTTCATGCCTTATCAATCTTAATATTCCCTGCCTCAGATAAAATGCCTGGCAGCTGGAAAAGAAAAAAAATTGTGGAATTGAGTTGGCCTTGACTCTTGAACAGGACCCTCCTGGGGGAGGGGTGGGGAACATAGGTGAGAATTATAGCCAGAGCCAGGGCTCAAGACCAGCTTGACTGAACTCTACAGTGCTCTGACCCTTGATTCCAGCTCTACCCAGACCTTTCTCAGGTCATCACAGAGCAGAGGACCTGGTCACCAGGAGGGAGTGAGATGCTCAAGGAAACAGATCTGCCCACCTGGCTCTGCCCTGGGGTGTGTAACAGCTTCTTCTGGGCGGTGGGATCCCTGGCAGGCAGGAGTTTGCTCTAAACCTACTGTGCTAATCAACCAACTGCCTCAGCTGCCCACCCGGGGCCTGGCATCCACACTGGTCCCTGGCAAACCAGTTGGAGCAGGAGCCTCGTTCATGTGGGCATGGAGCGCTGGCAGGAACCATGGGACACTAGAGATTAGAAGCCCGAGCTAATAAAATGGTTGCCATTGGGCATCAGTGTTTGCCAGGCACGTGGACATCAATACTTGTTCTATTCTTCACTCAGCCAAGGCATGGGTGCTGCTGGAGTCTGACTCAGCCCTTCGCACTGGCTTCAGCTATGAACTCATTCCCCTCCGACATTTTATTTCTTTATTTATTTTTAAGATTTATTTATTTATTTGGCTGCACTGGGTCTTAGTTGCTGCATGCGGGATCTTTAGTTGCAGCATGTGGGCTCTTAGTTGCAGCATGAGGGATCTAGTTCCCTGACCAGGGGTCGAACCCGGGACCCCTGCATTGGGAGCTCAGAGTCTTAACCACTGGACCACCAGGGAAGTCCCACCCTTCTCCAATATTTTAAAGATTCTACATACTCAATTGATTTGGCTTTGCTTTGCATCTCTGCTCTTTCTCCTTATCCTGAAATGGGATGCCACTCTGTCCTGTCGGCTTGAAAGACTTCTGGAGCAGGAGTGCGGAGGCGGGCCCAGCACAGGTGGCCCAGGCAGCTGCCCACGCCACTGCCATGTGCTTTCAAGAGCCCTGTTGGCTGCCCCATTCTCCTCTCTGCCCACAGACATCCCAGCACCCTTGAGAGTCAACAGGAAAAGGTTGGGTCATGAATTAGACAATGGGCAGTGAGTGGGAAGAATAAAAGCCAAAGGTCTCACATGGGGACTCTGAGATCGCATGCACCCTGCCCCCGTTACCCCTCAGGCCTCATTTCCTCTTACTCTCCCCTCACATCACTCTTCACTGTTCCTGGAACATGCCAGGTCCACTCCTACCACAGGGCCTTGGCACTACTCTTCACCCAGACAGCCCCATGCTCCCTCCTGCTTCCTGTTCAGTGCTTTGCTCTGATGTCATTTTCTTGCCGAGGCCTTCCTTGACCACCTCCCTACAATTGCGAGCCCCATTCCCCACCCCCTTGCTTTTGCCCTGACTCCTCTCACCGTCCACCTTAGTTATCTGGTTGAAGATTGTTCTCCCCACCTCCGCAGTTTTGTCTGTTTGCTCACTGCTGTGTCTCCAGCACCGAAGCAGCGCCTGACGCGTAGCACATGCTCAGTGATATTTGTTAAATTTTTGTGTGGACGAGGCTGGCCTGTGAGCTGATTCCAGACAGCCCTGTGTTTGGATCAGCCCCACTCCCTTCTGGGCCTGACTCAGTTCATCTGTCTGATGACAGGGGCGCATGTGCCGCTGGGTAAGCTGCCTTCCAGTGGTAATAATTGATGAGTCTGGGCAATATCCTCTTCCCACCCAAGAAAGGCCCAAACAGAAGGCAACAAGAGAAGGGAGGCAGGAAGCAGCTGCCAGGATGACTAAGTGGGATCTTAAGTCATTGTCCCCCAGTGCCAATCATTACAGGCCTCAGCAAGGCTCAGGATTAGTGAGACTCATGTGGCTTCCCGGCCTGACCCGGCCCAAAAGGGCCATGAGGAGCACTTGGAGAAATAACTCCATCATAGCGAGCTGACACTGAGGTCTGGAGGAGGAATTGAGATTTGCTGGACTTTGTACAGAAATTTTGCAAAACTAGACTTGATTCAGCTCTCATTCAACAAATACTGTACTTATAAGGACTCCCTCGGTGCCAGGCACTGCTCTAGGCCGGAATAGGGCAATAAACCAGAGGAGAGAGGTCCTGCTTTGACCTGTGTGTTTACTTGTGAGTCTTGGCGTGCCATCCCTCCCCAAGGCCCAGGGCCTGCTTCCCTTCCACCTCCTGCTCCCCAGTACTTCAAATCTCCCCAGATCTACTGGCTACATCTAGATAGATAGATGCCATTTATCTCAAAAACAAAACAACAGCAGCAGCAAGCACCTGCACTCCCGCTACACCACTGAGACAACAACACTGATTCCCCCGTATCCCTCTCCGGCATCCCAGTCACGTCGACTTTGTATTCTGTCCCCCTTTCGGGCAACTCCAACTCTCTTTCTCGTTCTCAGCATCTTCGTGTCTTTGGTCCTACCATTCCCCAACAAAGTCACCTTCTGTACCTGTGGGGTTAATTGCTCCAGTGGTTTCCAAACTAACTGTATGTCCCCTGTATTCAGCCCCTTCGAGCATTCATCCTTATCTGAACCGTCCCTCCCCTCCCTTCCCTGGGCCTCTTCAGAGCTGCTCATCACATCACCCTCTCACCTTCAAGGGGAGGCAGGCTTCTCTCAGTTCCCCAACCCTTGAGAAACTCTCCACCACACAGAACGCCTGCTTACCACGAGTGCATTGTCATCTGTACTGCGCACACACCTTTCCATGTAATTACCGACAGTCCGAGATTGTTTCCTGTATGCATGTCTTATCTCTCCGTGAGACTGTAAACTCCTTGAGGGCAGGGACAATTTCTATCTTTCTGTATCCTATACAGCCCAGTACCCACTCACTCGGCAATCAATCAGTGACAGATCTGACCTGGATTTACCAAACGGTAATATTTAAGAATAATACATTTGTTGAAATGTGTATTTGTTTACAGAGGTTAAAAGGAAAATGTAGCATGCAAAGTGGTATTATACGGTCTGATTACCACGGTGTAAACTATGTACTCATAAGGGTAACACTGGAAGGTAATCAGGAAAAATAAAAAGCATTTTGTCAGGGTTGTTGGACCCTGAGTGATTTGTTTAATAATCTGTAACTATTGTTAGTGCATTGTTTATGCATTTGAAAAGAGTTTTTTTTAAGTACGTGGAGGGCTTTAAGTGTCATTGAAACATTCCACTCTTGGGTACAAACTCATTAAGTCTTTCTTACGAAATAAGAGGGAATGGGAGCGGGGTAGGCAGGATTGGCAGTCCTTTTGAGATTTTACTCAAGTCATATTTATACACAAATAGCTAAGCAAAGGGGGAAGACGCCAAAGTCCAAGTTTTGCCAGCAAATGTTTATTCCCTGAGGATGGGACAGAAAAAATAAACAGTTTAAAATAACCAGTGAAATCACATGAGCTGTAAAGATTTTTTTTTTCTCTCCACCAGAATGGGAAGTGCATGCATTCCCCTTGAGTTTCCTGGTGTTTTGTGCTCTGAAGCCCCAGCAAGCAGGTAGTATGACTGGGAGAGGGAGAGGCTGGGTACACCGTCCATCCAGGCGAGGACAGCTCTGGGCACAGGCTTCCTTTGAGTCCTTAACCTCTTCTGACATATTTATTTTATTCACATCAGACTGCGGGCTCTCAAAGATGAGGACCATGCTCCTTCTGTCAAAGAGGGGGCTCCACAGCACGCTTAATGTCTAAGAGGAACCCAAGAAGTCATTGGTCCAATGCCCTCATCAGACCCAGGAGGGCCGGGCTCAGAGGCGTGTGCAGAGGCCACATAGCCCGGGATTCTTGGGAGGGGACTGGTTTTAGAGAGCTCTGGAGTGCCCAAGCCCAGCCCCCAGTGTTGCTCAGGTATTCAGAACATCCCTCTAACGAGTGTGGGTTGAGCATAGATTCCCTGGGCCAGAAAGATGGCAGAAGAACGACAATAAACAAACAGTGCTCCCTAACATTAAGGAGCTTTGGATTCAGAGGGAGAGATGGGGCAAGCTCACCGATAACCAGAATACAAAGCAGGAAGGAAGAAGTGTTGCAAGAGGCACGCGCGGAGGAGGCGGGGAGCCTCTGAGGAGGTGGGCTGAGAACGGGCTCCAACGGCATGCAGCTGGCATTGAGGGCTTCAGGATGATGCAAATGAGGTCAGAGGCACCGAAACAGTTGCATTCATTAAACAAATACTGGCTGATCACCAACTACCAGGTGCCAAGCAAGGTTCCAGGCATGTGGGAAGCAAATCTCTCCCTCTGCGAAATTTACGTTCAAGTAAGAGTAGGGACACTACGGGGACTTGCCTGGTGGTCCAGTGGGTAAGGGCCCGGGTTCCATCCCTGGTTGGGGAACTAGATCCTGCATGCCGCAACTAAGAGTGCACGTGCCACAACTAAGAAGTACGGATGCTGCAACTAAAGATCCTGCATGCCGCAACAAAGACCCAGCACAGCCTAAATAAAAGTAAATAAATATTAAAAAAAAAAAAAAAAAAGAGTAGGGACATTACACAAGATATATAAGTAAAAGTAGGTTAGGTGGGCTGGTGAAAATGTAAAATTGTGCAGCCACTGTGGAAAACAGTAGGGCAACTCCTCAAAAAATTAGACATAGAATTATCATTTGATCCAGCAATTCCACTTCTGTGTATATTCTCACCCCATGAAGAAATCTGGGGTAAGAGTAGTCCAAAAAGAGGGATCAGCAAGTGCAAAAGCCCTGAGGCAGAAACGGCCAGGAGACCACTGTGCCAGAGCCATTGCCATGAGAATCCATGGGTTTACCTTTGTGCCCCTTTGGTTGATTCCAATGGTACCAGGGAAACTGCTTAATAGTGGAACTGGGAGAAATATTCCTCAGTCCTGGGGGGCAATGCAAGAGCATAGGATCTTATTTGGGTGAGAGGTGGGAGGAGTGACTTGGCTTTATTGAACTCAGAGCAAAGTCGCTATAGGCTCTAGCAGTTACACTTCTTTGGGGAACATGACCACTCAGACCACAGAGCTGCATGTAACCATAACTTCATTTCTCTGGAAACAATTCTGCTAGGACAGGAACTGAGAGTTCTTTCTCCATGACTTGTGGGTGAGTTTGTGTTCTATGAGAACACTGGGTTTTGCATTTCTCATTACACTGCTCTCATAGCTCCTGGGTTTGGAAGAGGTCACTGTCATTAAATTCTTTTATGACTTTCGCCCCCATCAAACCAAGGATAAAGGTGAGTAAAGAACTCATCCAAAGCAGAATGCTCCAACGCCCCAAGATAATTTCTTTTCATAAAACCTGGAGTTTCATGCCAGGAGCATTACATAAAAATAAAGCCAGAGTAACCAAGCGCAAATTATATTGTTATAGACAATGCCGTGAGATGAAATCTTTCTTTCAAGATATTTTAATTGCCAGATGCAAAAGATAGTAGACTCTTTTCTTGTTGAAACTTTGCCAGCCTTGTAGCTAATGCCCACTGTAGCTGCATTAAAGGCTCTGGGGCATCTCTGCCAAGACGCGATGGCCAAGAACCAGTGATGACTCCAGCGTAGGCTTTCTCCAACTGCCAGCCCTGCCGCCATCTTGGCCTGGCCTGCACACCAGCTTCCTGACTCTGTCTGATTTGCAGGTCCCATTGGATTGTATGTCCTCATGTAGAGGCTACTACTCACAGTAAAGTTTTTAGGAAGCTAGCTTAAAGTTTAACGCTGAGGGATGCTGTGGCCCTAAGGGTGGTCTCTGGAGGGATCGTCTCTGGAATTCTCTGCTAAGACCCAGTGTGTCTAAGCCACGGTGTTACGGAAAGAGCATAGGAAGAAATAGGAGACAGGAAGTCTGAGGCTTAACCATGATTCATCTCTGTGCTGGTTACCTTCTGCTTGCTTAACCCACCCCAGAGCCACGCCCTAAGGGACTCTGCCCTGCCCTGTGCCGCGGGAGACTGACCTGTATACACATCAACAGGCTCCGTTGTCTTCTGGCCTACGTAAGGCCAACGGGGATCTCTAGGAGGAGAGAGAGGTTGGTTGTTAGTTCCCCCGACTCCTTCCTAGGTCGCCGCAGGCTGCCGTCTCTTCCCCCTGAAGGTGTCTCTCTCCAGGTTCTGGTGACTGCGCCCTCCTCTCTCTTTCACAGGCCCAGGTAGCTCCCCAAAACTCCACAATGTCCCTTGCATTTTCCCCACTTTTGTAAAGAGTTCCTTTATTGAATTCTGCTGAAAAGATCCAGTTAGAGTGTGTCCTCTTCCTCCTGCCGGGACCCTGACTGATGTGGCCACGAATGAGCTGGGTGGCCCTGGTCACACCAACTTAGGCCTTGGTTTCATCATCTTTAAAATGGAGATAGGACTTCCCTGGTGGCGCAGGCGTTAAGAATCCGCCTGCTTGGGCTTCCCTGGTGGTGCAGTGGTTGAGAAGCTGCCTGCCAATGCAGGGGACACGGGTTCGAGCCCTGGTCTGGGAAGATCCCACATGCCGCGGAGCAACTAGGCCCGTGAGCCACAGCTACTGAGCCTGCACGTCTGGAGCCTGTGCTCTGCAACAAGAGAGGCCACGATAGTGAGAGGCCTGCGCACCGCGATGACGAGTGGCCCCCGCTTGCCGCAACTAGAGAAAGCCCTCGCACAGAAACGAAGACCCAACACAGACATAAATAAATAAATAAATAAATAAATAAATTTATTAAAAAAAAAAAAAAAAAAAGAATCCGCCTGCCAATGCAGGGGACACAGGTTCGAGCCCTGGTCCGGGAAGATCCCACATGTCACGGAGCAACTAAGCCCGTGCACCACAACTACTGAGCCTGCACTCTAGAGCCCACGAGCCACAACTGCTGAGCCCACATGCCACAACTACTGAAGCCTGCTGGCCCAGAGCCCGTGCTCCGTAACGAATAGAAGCCCCCACTCACTGCAACTAGAGAAAGCCCGTGCACAGCAACGAAAACCCAACACAGCCAAAATATAAATAAGTAAATAAATAAATTTATTTTTAAAAATAAAAATAAAATAGGGCTTCCCTGGTGGCGCAGTGGTTGAGAATCTGCCTGCCAGTGCAGGGAACACGGGTTCGAGCCCTGGTCTGGGAAGATCCCACATGCCGCGGAGCAACTGGGCCCGTGAGCCACAACTACTGAGCCTGCGCGTCTGGAGCCTGTGCTCCGCAGCAAGAGAGGCCGCGATAGTGAGAGGCCCACGCACCGCGACGAAGAGTGGCCCCCGCTTGCCGCAACTAGAGAAAGCCCTCACACAGAAACGAAGACCCAACACAGCCAAAAATAAATAAATTAATTAAAAAATAAAATAAAACGGAGATTAAAATGGCAGTGCTTACACACTCATTCCAGAGTTTTCATTAGGTTTATAATGCATATAAAGCACTAAATAAACACGTTTTAAAAATAAATATGCTATCTAAGTTTCACAATTCCAGGAATGCCTAAAAATAACATGTTATCTTTTATATGTCAATATACTGCTACCAATATATGACACTTTGGGTAGTTTTTCTAAAATACACATGGGTTTTTATTAAATACCCAAAAGGTTAACTGGTTTTCACTGTGATAAACATAAACACATTAGATGGCCAATAATAATCCTAAAATCTATCCCAAATTCAGGAAGATAAGACAGATAAGACAAAAACATTTTCCATATTTTGTACCCTTCATGGTAGTAATAATTAAAATTTACCCTTCAAGGTAGTAATAGGTAGGAAAAAAATCTAAACATAAATATTGACATATCTTTCCTTTTTCATAAATAAAAAGAGCTTTATTATCACCATTAGCTACCAAGAGTCAACCTGGCATAGGAAAAAGGACATTGACAGACTTAAAAGACATGTCCCGAATTTATTTTTTTTATTTTTAAAAACTGTAATTTAATTTTTATTTTACATTGGAGCTTAATTTACTTACAATGTTGTGTTAGTTTCAGGTGTACAGCAAAGTGATTTAGTTATACATATATCCATTCTTTTTCAGATTCTTTTCCCATATAGGTTATTACAGAATATTGAGTAGAGTTCCCTGTGCTATACAGTAGGTCCTTGTTGATTATCTATTTTATATATAGTAGCATGTGTATGTTAATCCCAAACTCCTAATTTATCCCTCTCTGCCACCCTTCCCCTTTGGTAACCATCAGTTTGTTTTCGAAGTCTGTGAGCCCATTTCTGTTTTGTAAAACATGTCCTGACTTTAAATGCCACTTCTGACACATCCTATACGTGTGACCACAAACAGAGCATTTAATCCCTCTGTTTTCTTCAGATCTGTAAATGGGGGTAACAGTTGTCTCCTCTACTTCTGTATGAGATAACAGTGAAAGTCCCTTGTAAATGAAATTGAGCTATTGGTAATTGCTCGCCCAAGGCTTCTTTAAATACATCATCTCTGATTATTCTCATCTGATTAAGATAGGTGGGGGCACTAGGGCTGCCCTGATTTGAGACTCAGAGGGGGATGGTGTAGGTCTTGGGGGAAGGAAGTGAGGGGACAAGACAGATGAGGGCCAGATGTCCTGACTAACTAGCACGGAAGAGCCACCCTGGGCTGGCTGAAGTCCAGACATAGAAGTTGGGCTCAGTGGCGGAAAAGACGGGTCCTTGCCCTCGAGGACTTTACCCTTTAACTAGGGAACTAAGTGTAACCCGCAGAAAATCGTTCCTGTGTGCTTCACAGGAAGCTCCAAGCTCACCGTGCACTGGAACATCTCCATCAGGCTGCAAGGAGGAGCTGGGCCTCCAGTGGAACCCAGGTGCAGGGGTGAAGCATGGGCACCCAGCAGGGAGGAGGCTGGCTGTGGGGAGGGGGAAACAGCTTTAGGAAGGGGCCAGACTGCCGGGGCCTCAGGGCCAGGCACGATAAAATTTACATTCATGAATTAGGAAACAGAAAACCACCACACAGTTGTGAGCAAAGAGTACCAAGGTGAAAGTGGATTTTTTAGAAAGATGGGTTTGGCAGAGATGGGCAGGATGAAGTGATGGAAAGACTGCAGAAAAAAGATTTTTTTTCCACTCTTTTAAAGAAACCTAAATATTTGCAATATAACTCATGACTTAACGATAAGTGGTTCTACTTCCTATCAAAGACAGGCCCCTCCTAGAATATTTGTTTCCCCTTTAAATGAAGTTTATTTACCTTTCAAAACAAGAATCTTACACTACCGTGAAGTAACTGCCACAGCTCTGCAAGTCCCAAATCAGATGGGGGGTCTCCACTCAAGGCCCTGTGGATTTACAACCACACTTCTCCCGCTTGTCACACTCTAATTACCGGAGTGTGTAGGCGTTTAAAAAAAAAACAAAACAAAAAACTGTTCCCACACAATATTAACCCTTTGGTATTTCAGAGATGACCACTGAGGTTCAATTTGGCCCTCTTTTTGGTTTTTGTGAGCCGCTTTCCCTTATCATCAACTCACCCTGCAGACCCAGCTCAGCAGTAAAGGCTTATTCACTATCCCGCCCAGGCTTTGGCTCGGCTTAGACCCAGAAGCACCTGGATTAGCTCCCTCAGTAGCCAACAACATTTTGTCTCGGGTCCAAGTTGTTTATTTGTCTTTCCTAGGCTATTTGAGTCATTGAAAGAAATGTATTTGTTTGCTTTTTCAACTTCTCTATTCCCTAGAATGTTGCTTCCTTTTTTTAAATACATGACATGATAAAGAAGTTATGCTGAGTGTTTTTTAGCAGATTTTGAAGGAGGGGGAGGGAGGGTCTAATTTGAAACAGAGAAAGAGGGAATTAGCCTTTTATTTGGTTTTTATTTTTCTCCTGCATTGTCATCTTCGCCATCGTATGTTGAAATGCAACATATATTGGCACAGAATACATGAAAGGCACTGGTGTACATAAATGTCATAATTCCTGCCCACTGGGGGCTTCCAATCCAGTTGGGTGGTCTGTATGGAATCAGCTATACGTTCTGGGTCAGGACAGAAGTCTAGAGGAGGGGGCGATGGTCAAATGAAGGGAGTCAGGGAAGATTTGGAGGAGGTGGGGCCCCAAAGGATAGGTGGGACCTGGGAGACCCAAGCTGAGGCATGGGTTCTGGGGAGGGAGAAGCACCAGGAGAGGCTGCAGAGGCCGACACGGGCTGGCTGTGTCTGATGAACTTGGTGTGTGGGGTGCACTGGAGAAGCGGGTGGGGCAGAGGGAATGACAACTCTGAAGGTAGGGCCGTCATGGAGCAGGGCCTCAGAACCCCCGGTCTGTGGCTGGCTTCAGGGGTCCTGAGCCCTGAAGCTGTGCTGCTTTGGGGGTATGTTTCTGCAGGCTTCAGCAGAGATGGCCACGGAGGCCCAAGGAGTTTGGGGAGAGCTTTGCATGCCTTGGCTGAAGGGTCTGGATTTTACTCCATGGAAGCCAATGAGTTTGGAGGCCAAAAAGCAGGGTATCATGGGGAAAACGGTTGTTGTGTATGGGCTTTGTTGCTGCCGTTTGGTTCTTATTTTTTGAAGATTAATCCAGAGGTGGTGGGTTAGATGAGGAGGAACTCAAGTAGGGAGATGATTTCAGTCTCTTAGGGTTCAGGCATGAGGTGAAAAAGGACCAAACACGATGATGGGAGGGGCAGGAGAAACATTATAAAAGACAAATTGTCAAGAGTTTGTGACCACATGTGACAGGAGAAAAAGAATGTTATTAGTGAATCAAAGTGACCAGTCAACCCAAGCTAGGTATAACTAGGTTTACACGCAATACTGGCTTATTTCTATAGCTTCTTGCTTTTAACAACAGATTTTGCTTACAAACTGCCCCAAGGATCATTTTCTTGAAGGATCAACGTGCCTTCTCAAAAGGGGGTATGAGCAACCAACAAACTTTGAGCTCCTTCGTAGACAGAGAAGCTGGGCCGGGGCACCCTGTTGAGCTGACAGTGGCCAAACATGTAAGGGTTTCCAGGAGAAAGTCACAACAGGCCTTAGGGATTCATCAGGCTTCGTTGTTACATCTTTCTTTTAAATTATTATTAAACAGGCAACATAAAATCACTGAAGAGAGTTGCAGAAAACAGGAGAAAGCATTTCCATTTTTGGCTTTGGCAGCTAGATGCCTGAATAATCCTGCTGACCAAGGCAGCGAATGCCCCAAATAAAAGTCCATATTTGTTGAAAAACTACTACACTCAAGACACTTTGGAATTTTAAAACAATGAATTCAAAGGTAAGCTGTAACAAGGAAATTAATGTTTTTTAATACCACTTTCACTTAATCAAAGAAATATTAAAACTTTTGTTATCTTGAAAAGAAATGGATTAGTCAGAATGTTGGTTCCAGACATTTGTTTGGTTTTCACTGGACTTTTTGGCTTTGGGTCAACAGAGTTTGCTCCTGTCTGTGCAGCTCTGAGTGGTGCTTGTGAGCCAGACTCCACCCAAGCCACAGGAGGAGATTTTCCAGGTTGCCCAGGCCAGGTTGTCACCTCCTGTGCCCAGAAGTGGGGGGTCACTGCAGTGCAAGCTGACAGGCTTCTCTCTGGCCCTGTCTCAAAGCCCCTTTCCAACAGGTCTGCTAGAACCTGAGGATGAACAGAGCAGGGACTGAGGCTTGGGACCAGATGGGAAGCTGGAATCCCTCTGGAAAATCAATTTAGCATTATCTAGACAAGTTGAAAATGTATAAACCTTAAGTCCCAGAAATAACCCCAGAGAAACTCTTGATGGTGGGCCCCAGGAGTCACATGCAAGAATGTTCACAGCAGTACTGCCAGCAGCAGCAAAAAAGTTGCAAGCAATCCAAACATCCATTGAGAGGCAAATGGAGAAAAAAATGGCAGAGCATTCACATAGCAGAGTATTATACAGCTATAGGCCACAGCATAGAGGAATGTCACAAATATCATGTGGAGCGGTGAGAAAAGCAAATCAAAGAATACATACTGTATAATTTAGTTTATATAAAGTTCAAAAGCGTGCAAAACCAGCAGATTGTTCAAGGATGGGTATTTTAGGGTAAAATCACAAAGAAATGCAAGAGGATAAGCAACAAAAATTTAGGAGGGGGCTGGGATGGGAAGAAGTACACAAGGGGGGCTTCAATGGTGTGGGTTGTAACATATCTTAAACTGGGTTGTAGGTAGTTGGGTGTTCATTTTTTACACTTTCTCATATGGTCTACTATATGCATTTAATATTGAATTCGAGTTTGAAAAACAAGATAGGGGCAGAAGTCTCCTGCAAAAGACGTGATTACAAAGCCTCATCCTCATAATCCCGGAACTCAAAACTCATCAACTCTATCTTTGTTTAACAGTCAGACAAACAAAATGAAGAGGCCAAGTACATATATGGAGCAAATGTAGATGGAGAAAAATGACCCAAGAGCCCCGAGTTTCTCTGTCTTCTGGATCATATTTGCGTTTTAGCATTTCTTCTTTTTTTATTTTTCATTTATTATTGTAGTGGGAGGCACAGACTACCGGGTGTAAGACAGGCTCAAGGATGTATTGTACAACACGGGGAGTATAGCCAATATTTTGTAATAACTGTAAATGGAAAGTAACCGTTAAAAACTGTATTACATTTTTAAAAAAATTTTTAAAGAAAAAAATAATAATGCAGATAATAAAGTCTATGGTAAGAAGATATTTTTTGCATGAGAGTTTAAACTAGCCAGTTTGATAAGAGGTAGACAGTATGATGCACAGTGGAAAGCAGCTTCATGTATGGATGAAATTGTTATTGTCAAAATACAAATAAATAAAAAGGATTTAGTGTTGAAATTGTGAAATAGTAAAGAAAAAAGGAGCTATAGAATAACTCAAAAAAAACCCCAACACATTTCTTGAGTATGGCATAAGCTAGGCAGGGTTTAGGTTATGAGGACTGGCCAGTGGCAAGACATGCTTCCTGCCCTCGTGGAGAAGACAGAAAATTAAGCAATAGCGGTAAACGAGTGCTGCACGGAAGTACAGGAGGTGGGGGAGACAGGGCAGCGGCAGGCAGCTGAGCCTGGGGAGATGTGCTTTGGAGGGTAATAAAAGCAGGTGCTATTGCATGCTAGGCCACGTTCTAGGCACTGTACATATTCTATACACCATATATGAACTCACTGAGTCCTCACAACAACCCTAGTGAGGTAGGTGCTATCATTAGCCCCGTTTTTTTGCAGATGAGGAAACTGAGGTGCAGAAGGGTTAGGTGACCAGCCCAAGGTCACACAGCTAGCAAGTGCTGAGCCAGGGTTTAAACCCCCCCCCACCCCCGCACACTGGTGTTCTTAAGCACCGCCCTCTGCTGCCCCTCATGCTTCCCTGAGAAAGTGACATTCTGGCTGAGGCCTGAGAGAGGAAAAGCAGTTGGGCAGAAACAGAGGAGGGGGTGGTGAGAATTCTGGGCAGGGCCCGTGTATGTATCACTTGAAGGTGGTACAAGGAGCTAAAATAAGTATTTAGCCACAAAAAGTGTGAAAGACCCTTCCAGCTGAGAGCAGTCCTCTTTCATCTCTTTTTTTTCGGACCTTGGCCTAGAAGAAGCAGCGCCGGAATGAGAAGAGGTCCGGGGGAGGTGGTTTGCCCTCCGTCAGTTTCCCTGGGTGAGACACAGCCCTTGGTGCCAGGGCTCCAAGGGTTTCCAAAGGCCCATGGCAACAACTGCCAGGGCTCCTGGGAATGTCCCCAGGCATCCAGGATCCTGCCGCCTTGCCAGTATCTCTGTCCCCTCTTGGCCTTATTTCCCAAATGGACCCAACATCAATCAAGGATGAGACCTAAGGCACGACCTAGCAAACAGCTGGCAAACTATTTTTAAAATCCAATTTAAAATTGTGTATGTGTAAGCCCCAGTGTATTTCTCTGGGGGATTCTAGCTTTCAAGTGGAAATTTTTTTAAGTCAAATAAGGTAATCTCTATTTTGATTCCCATCAAGCCCAAGTGCAGGGCCCTGCAGCCTAGGGTAAGTGCTAATCCACTTTAAGCACAGGCAAGTCGGAGCTTGGGAGTCAGGGCGACTCCAGGACCCAGAGAGAAAGGTCAGGACTGCTGATATTTATCGTGTTAACACTGTTAGTGTGTGTTTGGCTTTGGCTGGCAGAAGAGAAGAAATAGAAGACATGAATTATGGCTGTGGATGTGGGGGAGAGTGAGGCTTCTGGGATCTGCCCGTATGTTGTTCAGCTTCCTAAATCTTGGACTCTCGCTAGCCCCTTTCCAAGAAAAAAAAAATAAAGCATTCAGAAGAAATAGGAGTGAGGAGAGAGGAGGGTGCCCAGGCAGGGAACAGAGCAGAGAAAGCGAGAGGGAGGGCAGAGAGGGGTGGGACTCAGCTCGCCAGCACTTCACAAGGCCTGCTTGTCTAACTCAGGCCACTGTCTTTTTGGTGATTCTGCAGTTGCCAAGCCTCGGCCTCAGGCGCCACTGGTGAGATAAAGCATCTTGTCCCAGGGCCAGCAGCATAGCTTATCCTGCGAGGATGACAGCATTTTGCTTCCCCTGACAAACACCTTTTGCATTCAGCCAATCAGATTTATTTGTCTGCAATTTTCTTCTTTCTGAGGCCTAAACTGGATGGATACATCTAGAAAAAGGATTTCCACAGCTTTTTTTTTTTTTTTTTTTTCCAGGTACTTTCTAAATTTCATTGCTCCTACCTCACTCTTTTTGTCTCAAACAAATAAACAAACAAACTTTCGGATAACTCAAAATGACCCTTGGCTGCCTGAAGGGTCAGGCCTGTTGTGGCCACAGCCCTGGCCAGAGTCATCATCCAAGCAGGTGAAAAGTTTTTTGGTTTTTTTTAATTAATTAATTTTATTTTTGGCTGCATCGGGTTTTCATTGCTGCGTGCGGGCTTTCTCTAGTTGCGGCGAGCGGGGACTATTCTTCATTGCAGTGAATGGGCTTCTCATTGTGGTGGCTTCCCTTGTTGCGGAGCACGGGCTCTAGGTGCGCAGGCTTCAGCAGTTGTGGCATACGGGCTCTAGAGCGCAGGCTCAGTAGTTGCGGTGCACGGGCCCAGTTGCTCCGCAGCATGTGGGATCTTCCCGGACCAGGGCTCGAACCTGTGTCTCCTACGTTGGCAGGTGGATCCTTAACCACCGTGCCACCAGGGAAGCCCCCAGGTGAAAGTTTTGAGTCATTGGAAGGGGACACATCCTGGGGTGGAAAGGAGATGGTCCCAGCCAGGCAAGGTGGACCTGGAGTGGAAGCAAGCTCCTGACAGAAACACCTAATAATTTGTTTGCTGTGATGGGACCCAGGGCGGTGCTGCAGGAGGCTGCTCTCAGGAAGGACAGTTCTAGGAAGAAGGAGGGGACTAAGGCAGGGAGCCAAGTCAGAGGAGGGCTTTTCAGATAAACCATGAGCCTATAAATATAACTTCCCAGGGCTCAGCGATTGCTAGTGTCTGCAGCCATGAAGTGATCACAGTTTCACCAGGCAGCTCATGCTCAAGTCTCATCCTTTAAAAAGCCATTTTTTTTAAAAAGTTTATCTTCTGGATAACTTTTTTTAAAAAATTTATTTAATTAATTTATTTTTGGCTACATTGGGTCTTCATTGCTGCGCGTGGGCTTTCTCTAGTTGCAGTGAGCGGGGGCTACTCTTCGTTGCAGTGCACAGGCTTCTCATTGTGGTGGCTTCTCTTGTTGAGGAGCACGGGCTCTAGGTATGCGGGCTTCAGCAGTTGTGGCACGTGGGCTCAGTAGTTGTGGCTCACGGGCTCTACAGCGCAGGCTCAGTAGTTGTGGCGCACAGGCTTAGTTGCTCCACGGCATGTGGGATCTTCCCGGACCAGGGCTCGAACCCATGTCCCTTGAACTGGCAGGCGGATTCTTAACCACTGCGCCACCAGGGAAGCCCTGAAAAGCCATTCTTGTATTGAACTAATGGATAGCAAGCCCTCAGCACGTGTCAGGGCCTGATATATGGTAACTGCTCTCTAAATACAAGCCAATATCATGATTATTATTGAGCGGAAAGCTGCCTCTCCCAAATATTTAGCCACTGGCCCAGTGCTGTCTTTAAAAGCAACGAGGGGACTTCCCTGGTGGCACAGTGGTTAAGAATCCGCCTGCCAATGCAGGGGACACGGGTTTGAGCCCTGGTCTGGGAAGATCCGATATGCTGTGGAGCAACTAAGCTTGTGCACCACAACTACTGAGCCTGTGCTCTAGAGCCCGCAAGCCACAACTACTGAGCCTGCGCGCCTAGAGCCCATGCTCCACAACAAGAGAAGCCACTGCAATGAGAAGCCCGCACACTGCAACGAAGAGTAGCCCCCGCTTGCCACAACTAGAGAAAGCCCGTGCACAGCAATGAAGACCCAACGCAGCCAAAGATAAATAAATAAATCAATCAATTTTAAAAATAATAATGCTGTAAAAAATGAATAAAAATAAAAAATAAAATAAAAGCAAGCAGGTCCATGTCTGATCCTCTTTGTTCTCGTTTCCATAATAAACATCTTCAGTTCCTTCCAGCAGATCTGATACAGCGTGGCTTACAGACACACCACCATGGCTGCCCTCAATAGACAATTAGAGTTATCAATGGCCCCTTAAAACATTTAAAACATGGTACCCAGGCTTGAATCTAATATTTCAGGTATTATCTGACCACCCAAGAATACAGTGGAAAAGTACTCCTTAAACTCTCTTACCTGTTCATACACAAATCATTATGCTAAGCATGCGTGAAATGCTGGCGATTCGAAAGTAAATAGAACATAGTGCCTGCTATTTGCAATTGCCCCAAATGGGGCTACTTATCATCATACTTGAGTGGATCAATAAATCATGGTCTATTCACACAACAGAATATTACATGGCAATGAAAATGAACTACCTACAACTGCATGCAACAATATGGATGACTCTCACAGATGCGATGATCAAAAATGCCAGACGCAAAAGAGTAAATACTATTCTGGGTTTATTTTTTTTAATTTACAAAAACAGCTGAAGCTATTCTATGCTGTTAAAAGACTGGACAGTGGTTCCCCTGGGGAGGGAGATGGAGCGTGTAATAGAACACATTATTGCTATAATGCTTAGTTTCTATATCTGGGGGCTCATTGCATGAGCATATTCAGTTTGTGAAAACTCTGTGAGCTATACATTTACAATATGTGCATTTTTTCTGCTTGAATGTTACATATTAATAAGAGGTTAATGGGGGAAAATATCATGCATAGGATCAAGTTAATTGGAGGAGACAGAGAGTGAGATAACTTTGGTTCCACAAGGTAATTGTGGTGATAGAGAAATATACAATGTGTGTTACAGCCATACAGACAGAAGAAGGAGCAAGTAGCTGAGGCTCAGGGATGGAATAGGGTCAGTGAGACCTCCTGGAAGGACTCTAGAACTAAACAGGAGCTGAACATCATTCTCTGAGACTGAACACTAGGAAAGAAGGTAAATCTTGTTTTAGATACACTTATAGAGAGAGGGCTGAGATGTTAAAGGCACTCACCCCTGAGGGCCTCGTTAGTTCCCTGAAGTAGAAAGGCAAGATAGGCCACAAAGATGAGGGTGGAAGTGAAATGTGAGAAATGAACATGGTGACAGTTTAGAATAACTGGGGAATGAGAGCCAGAGCCAACCAAGGATAAGTAGAAATGATGGGTGGTACAGGGAGGCCCAGCAGAGCTACAAACCGTGAACTTGGAGTGGGGCCATTCTCACTGGTGGGTGGCCTTTTCAAGAGCATAAACAGAAAGTCCAGGGTAGCTTAAAAAATCAGCCACTGTGGGCTTCCCTGGTGGCGCAGTGGTTGAGAGTCTGCCTGCCAATGCAGGGGACACGGGTTCGAGCCCTGGTCTGGGAGGATCCCACATGCCGCGGAGCAACTGGGCCCGTGAGCCACAACTGCTGAGCCTGAGCGTCTGGAGCCTCTGCTCCGCAGCAAGAGAGGCCGCGATAGTGAGAGGCCCGCGCACCGCGATGAAGAGTGGCCCCCACTCGCCGCAACTGGAGAAAGCCCTCACACAGAAACGAAGACCCAACACAGCCAAAAATAAACATAATAAATAAATAATAAATAAAAATTAAAAAAAAAAAATCAGCCACTGTGTCTGGCTAGGAACAGAGAACATCAGTTGTCTGTGACCCCACTCCCTCCTGTTTTCCTCTCACAGCTCTGATCGCTCCTCAGCCTCACTGATGGTTCCTCTTCCTCTACCCAACACTTAAGGATAGGTGATCTCCAGAGTCCCACTTTGAACCCGGCCTTTTTTTTGGTCTACCCAAATCCTAAGTTTCAACTACTACTGGTCGTCGATCTGATGTGTTCCATCTCCAACTCAGAATTCTCTGAGCTCCATCCCTATATGTCTGCTCAACGTGATCAAATTCAACATGTTCATCAACTCAGCATGTTCACAACTGAACTCATTCTTTTCTTTCCCACCCTCTTCCGTCTCTATCCCTCTCCTTCCTTCTGAGTGTTTCCTTGGAGAGCATCACCATCCACTCAGTTGCCCAAAGCAGATGCCTGGGCCCCCTCATCCTCCTTATCCAATCAGGCGTCAAGACCATCAGTCTCCAGGACTTCCCCGGTGGTCCAGTGGGTAAAACTCCACGCTCCCAATGCAGGGGGCCTAGGTTCAATCCCTGGCCGGAGAACTAGATCCCGCGTGCATGCCACAACGAAAAAGTTTGCATGCCGCAGCTAAGAGTCCACATGCTGCAACTAAGAAATCTGCATGCTCCAACTAAAGCCCTTAGTGCTGCAACTAAGACCCAGTGCAGCCAAAATAAATAAATATTAAAAAAAAAAAAAAAGACCATCAGTCTCCCTTTTTAATAACTCTCCTATCTGGGGCAGTCTCTCCACCCCCGCCATCACTTTCTCAATTTGGGCCCCGCTCTGTTGCAAAAACCTTTGATCAGTCCCCCTGACTCTAGTCTCATATCTCCCCTCCATCCTCCAGCCCACTGCCCTGGTGACCTTCCTAAAACCCAAATGATCGGTCACAATGCTTTCATTAATGCAGCTAAAACAAGACAGTCTTGTGCTAGGACAAACCATAATCTCCCAACTAAGGGATCCCTCTTCTCCTTCTTCTTTATCCCTCCACGTTCCTTGTCCGCTTTTAAAATATTTATTATTTTAAAAGTCTTATATTCACATAGTATTAAAAAAATCAAATAGTATAGAAAAGCATCAAATAAAAGGCAGAAGTTAATCTTTTCCTCCTGCCAACCCCCAGAACCATTTTCCAAAAGTTACCACCACTTCTTATGTACCCTTCCTGAAAGAAAAAGTCTGCATATATCTGTTTTTTAATTTAACACAAATAAGATCATATTGCTGTGCACATTGGTTTATTTTTTTAAACAAAACACATCTAGAAGATCTTTCCATGCCAGTATATACAGGTCTACCTCATGTTTTAATGATTGCATACTTTTCCATTACGTGGATGTATTTAACTTATCCCCTGCTGATGGATGTCTAGGTTCTTTCCAGTTTTTTTGTTATTACCGACAATGTTGCAGTGAACATCCTTGTACGTAACTTTGGCATAATTTTGCCAGTATATTCCTAGGGCAAATTTCTAGCAGTAGAATTGCTAAGTCACTGAGAATAGGCATTCAAAATGTTGACAGACATTGCTGAATTGCCCTCCAGGAGAGCTGAATCTGTTTATGCTCCCAGGACTAGTGTATGAGGGTGCCTATTTCCCCATAATCTTGTGAACACTGGGCATTACCAAACTTTTGTTTACCAATCTGATGGATAACAAATGGAATCTCATTGTTTTGCAATGCATTTCTTCAACTATGAGTGAGATGTCTATTACAGGTCTATTCGCTATTTGTGTTTCTTGTAGATTGTTCACATCCTCTGCCTATTTGGTTGTTAGTTTGAGTCTGGGTGTGTGAACCATTGTCTCTCCCAGGGAAGTTAATAGATTGATAGAACTCCATGAATTTCAACTTTGCCCAAATAGGAGCCTCAAACAATCGAAGATTGAGTGGTCCCTGAAAGTTTAAGTAAGGACCTACTCCTGGAGCTTTCTGTCCAACGATGCTTGGCCCAGTCAGCTGACCACACCTTACTTCTTATGCAACCATCACCCCAAAAAGAAGCCACATATCTATTAGCAAATAATTTCCATTCCCTTTTCCTCTCAGGTCCAGGACACCATTAATCTACTTTCTGACTCTATAGATTTTCCTATTCTGAACATTTCATATAAATAAAATCATAATATGTGATCCTTTGTGACTGGCTTCTTTCACTTAGCATAATGTTTTCAAGGTTTGTCCACACTGAAGTATGTATCAGTATTTCATTCTTTTTTATGGCCAAATAATATTCTATTGTATGGATATACCACATTCTGTTTATTATTGATAGACATTTGGTTTGTTTCCACCTTTTAGCTATTATGAAAAAACTGCTATGAACATTCATGTACTAGTTTTTGTGTGAACATATGTTTCAGCCCTCTTGGGTATATATCTAGGAGTGGAATTGCTGGGTCATATGATCATCCTATGTTTAACTTTTTGAGAAACTACCAACCTGTTTTCCATAGTATCTGCACCATTTTACATTTTCACCAGCAATATATGAGTGTTCCAATTTCTCCACATCGTTCTCAACACTTGTTATTATCTGTCTCTTTTATTATAGCCATGCTAGTGGGCATGAAGTGGTATCTCACTGTTTTGATTTGCATATGATTTGCATTTCTCTAATGACTAATGATTTAGACCATATTTTCATGTGCATATTGGACATTTGTGATCTTCTTCGGAGAAATGTTTATTCAAATCCTTCGCCCATTTAAAAGTTAGATATCTTGTTTTTTTATTGTTGAGGTGTAAGAGTTCCTTGTATATCCTGGATACTAGACCCTTGTCAGATATATGATTTGTAAATATTTTCTCCCACTCTGTGGGTTGTCTTTTCACTTTGCTGACAGTTTCCTTTAATGCAGAAAAGTTTTTGATTTTGATGAAGTCTAATTTATCTATTTTTACTTTGGTTGCTTGTGTTTTTGGTGTCGTATGTAAGAAACCATTGCCTAGGGACTTCCCTGGTGGGGCAGTGGTTAAGAATCCGCCTGCCAATGCAGGGGACACGGGTTCAAGCCCTGGTCCGGGAAGATCCCACATGCCGCAGAGCAACTAGGCCTGTGAGCCACAACTACTGAGCCCGCGTGCCACAATTACTGAAGCCCACGTGCCTAGAGCCTGTGCTCCACAACAAGAGAAGCCACTGCAATGAGAAGCCCGTGCACCACAACAAAGAGAGCCCCCACTCACCGCAACTAGAGAAAGCCCCGGTGCAGCAATGAAGACCCAACACAGCCAAAAATAAACAAATAAATTAATTTAAAAAAAAAAAAAAAAAAAGAAACCATTGCCTAGTCCAAGACAATGTAGATTTACTCCTACGTTTTCTTTTAGGAGTTGTATAGATTTAACTCTTACATATATATCTTTGATCCATTTTGAGTTAATTTTTCTATAGGGTGTGAGGTAGGGGCCCAGTTTCATTCATTTGCATGTGGCTATCCAGTTGTCCCAGCACCATTTGTTGAAAAGACTATTCTTTCCCCCTTGGATGATCTTGGCACCTTTTTGAAAATCAATTGACCATATGGGGACTCCCCTGGTGGCCCAGTAGATAAGACTCCACACTCCCAATGCAGCGGGCCCGCGTTTGATCCCTGGTCAAGGAACTAGATCCCACATGCATGCCACAACTAAGAGTTCACATGCTGCAACTAAGGAGCCGGTGAGCTGCAACTAAGGAGCCCACAAGCCACAACTAAGGAGCCCGCCGGCTGCCTCTAAGACCCCATGCAACCAAATAGATAAATAAATAAATATTTTAAAAAAAGAAAGTCAATTGACCATAGATGTATGGGTTTATTTCTGGACTCTCAATCCTATTCCTCCAAACTTTCCTTAATGTGCTTTATTACTTTTATACATATATATTTTTTTAAAAAAGCCTAAAAAATAACTGTAAAGAGGATGGGATAGCTGTATTCCTGCTCAGCTCCCAAGAGGAAAACCTACATGGGGTCCACTTACTATTAGACACTGTCTTTTGTGATTTGGTTGCTTAGAACAAGAGCAAAAGCTGAGAGTTATACAAGTCTTCAACACCGACTCCCTCCAGTTTATGTGCTCCCAAGTGTGTCTGAGGGAACGTCAGGAGGGAAGCACGGCAGGAGGCCAAGGGGAGAGGGTCAGAGCCTGGCAGTGTCATTGGTGGCAGCAGTGGGCGAGAGTCCAAAAAGAGGGCAGAGTCTGTACACACCAGGCCACGTCTACAAGGCGTGGTTTGTGAGAGATGGTTCTCAAGGCCCAGCCAGAGTCCAGAAACCATGAATTTAGTCCAATCTCCAATTCTCAATCCAAAGGAATGCCTAGGGCAATATCTCTGGGATAGATACTCTGGAATAGGATATACCAGAACACTGTAACTTAGGCTGGGACTGTGGGCAGTATCCAGGGTGTGTGTGGGGGAGGGTAGGGGGGAGGGATGGAGGGGGAGAAAGGGAGAGAGAATAAGAGAGAGGAGTCTATTTTGGACAGTCTATTTTGTAAAGTTTGTATACTTAAAAAAATTAAAATTCGGTGGTCTCCCTAGGGACAAATGACTTCAAAGGATCAATTAATGGAGCATGGTGGAGGGGCTGTCCTTTTCAAAGAGGGCTCTGCAGTGGTGCTGACACCTCAGAAGCAGGTTGTCTGGTATTTGGGAGCTTCCCATGAGAGCTGTGCCATAGAAAATGCCTATTCTACCTGGGGAGGCTAGGCTGACTGGACTGAAGCAGGTTCCTCCACCACACTTCACACCCTAGAGATAACTCACTTTTGTTGTTGCTGTTAATATTATTTTTAACTTACAGAAATGAGTGTTGCAAATTTTTACAATTTTAAATAACACAGGAAAAGCGTAAATCTCACCCCACAGAAGTAGCTGCTATAAAGTTTGGTGCTTAGACTCCCAGTATTTATTCTATGAACCCAAACATATTTTATATGTATATAAAAATGTATATATATATATACACACACACACACACACATTTGTACTTACACATATGTAATAATTTTTACAAAGACAAGATGAGAATTGTTTCAATTTTTTTTATACAGAAGAATATCACAGACCTATTTTCAATCCATACATATAATTGTACCTCATTCTTCTTATTTTTTTATTTTATTTATTTTTATTTATTTATTTTTTACTTATTTTTAGTTTTGGCTGCGTTGGATCTTCGTTGCTGTGAGTGGGCTTTCTCTAGTTGTGGCGAGCGGGGGCCACTCTTCGTTGCAGTGCGCAGGCTTCTCATTGCGGTGGCTTCTTTCATTGCGGAGCACGGGCTCTAGGCGCACAGGCTCTGTAGTTGTAGTGCATGGGCTTAGTTGCTCCGCGGCATGTGGGATCTTCCCAGACCAGGGCTTGAACCCGTGTCCCCTGCATTGGTAGCTGGATTCTTAACCACTGCGCCACCAGGGAAGCTCCTCATTCCTTTTAATAGCTGCATAGTATTCCATTGTGAATGAATGAATGAACAATTTTTCAATTTCCCTGCTAGTATCCATTTAAGCCCTTTCCATATTTTTGCTATTAT
The DNA here is from genome assembly GCF_028021215.1 of Eschrichtius robustus. Taxonomy (NCBI): domain Eukaryota; kingdom Metazoa; phylum Chordata; class Mammalia; order Artiodactyla; family Eschrichtiidae; genus Eschrichtius; species Eschrichtius robustus. Next base: position 81,109,131 of record NC_090838.1, read on the forward strand.
AAAAAATGCTGATATAAACACACACAACATATTTACACATCAAATGCTAATATTTCTTTAGAATAGGTTGATAATAAAACCAAAAATAAACAAATGGGACCTAATGAAGCTTAAAAGCTTTTGCACAGCAAAAGAAAACATAAACAAGACAAAAAGACAACCCTCAGAATGGGAGAAAATATTTGCAAATGAAGCAACTGACAAAGGATTAATCTCCAAAATTCACAAGCCGCTCATGCAGCTCAATATCAAAATAACAAACAACCCAATCCAAAAATGGGCAGAAGACCTAAACAGACATTTCTCCAAAGAAGATATACAGATTGCCAACAAACACATGAAAGGTTGCTCAACATCACTAATCATTAGAGAAATGCAAATCAAAACTACAATGAGGTATCACCTCACACCGGTCAGAATGGCCATCATCAAAAAATCTACAAACAATTAATTCTGGAGAGGGTGTGGAGAAAAGGGAACCCTCTTGCACTGTTGGTGGGAATGTAAATTGATACAGCCACTATGGAGAACAGTATGGAGGTTCCTTAAAAAACTAAAAATAGAACTACCATACGACCCAGCAATCCCACTACTGGGCATATACCCTGAGAAAACCATCATTCAAAAAGAGTCATGTACCACAATGTTCATTGCAGCTCTATTTACAATAGTCAGGACATGAAAGCAACCTAAGTGTCCATCGACAGATGAATGGATAAAGAAGATGTGGCACATATATACAATGGAATATTACTCAGCCATAAAAAGAAACGAAATTGAGTTATTTGTGGTGAGGTGGACGGACCTAGAGTCTGTCATACAGAGTGAAGTAAGTCAGAAAGAGAAAAACAAATACCGTATGCTAACACATATATACGGCATCTAAAAAAAAAAAAAAGGTTCTGATGAACCTAGGGGCAGGACAGGAATAAAGATGCAGGCGTAGAGAATGGACTTGAAGACACGGGGAGGGGGAAGGGTAAGCTGGGACGAAGTGAGAGGATGGCATGGACATATACACACTACCAAATGTAAAACAGATAGCTAATGGGAAGCAGCTGCATAGCACAGGGAGATCAGCTCGGTGCTTTGTGACCACCTAGAGGGGTGGGATAGGGAGGATGGGAGGGAGACACAAGAGGGAGGAGATATGGGGATATATGTATATGTATAGCTGATTCACTTTGTTATAAAGCAGAAACTAACACACCATTGTAAAGTAATTATACTCCAATAAAGATGTTAAAAAAAATAAAATAAAACAAACAAAAACTCAAAAAAAAAAGAAGAATAGTTTGCTAGAGGTGGGACTGCAGGTTACTAGGGAATGTGAATTTAAATTCATGAGATACTATAAAGGATTCTTAACTTGTAGTATATGGTTGAGCTTCAGAAATTACATATTCAGTTATGTGTGTGTGAGTATATGAGCTGCATATTTCTAGGGAGAGACCCCCAGCTTTCTGCAGACCTACAAAAAGGGTTATGAACCACTGCGTTGCAGGGAGCTGGCATTTCTCTGTGGCTGTGGACCACAAGCACTGAATTTGCAGGTTTTGCGCAATTTAACTGAGCAGGAACTTGTCCAGCAAGGGCCACTTCCTGTCCAGGTCCAGGGTCACCTGCAAGGAGAGCAAATAGTGGCATCCACCAAAATGTCTTGCCCCTAGAGTAAAGGTGAAGCGCCACAGACACATAGTCCTGTGTTCCTGGATGGTGCTTGGGCTCATTTGGATGAGATACGTCTGGTCAGCTGGTGTTCTTGGATCTCAGGTTGGGAGGCCCTCTGCATACTGCCTATAGCTTCACCTCTAGGAAGTAAGGGCAGTGGCCAGCCTCCAATCTGCTTCACCACCCCTCCTCGCCTGTGTTGCTCCCACACCCAGGGTCCAAAAGCCCAGCCAAGTGGGACTATCCCCTGTCAGGCTATTCCCAGAGACTCAGGTCTATAGTAGTCCACACGCAGGGGCCTTACACCCTGCAGGGCTGTGGGCTTCATCAGGGAAGACTTTTAGGGACTTACAAGTTTATCCCAATCCTCAGAGAATGAAAGCAAGGCTGCCTTCCAGACAGGGCACAATTGGGACCCTGACTTTTGAACTGCAGCGTTAACCATAACCTTGCAATGTTTCCAGTAGCTTAGTGGTTCTCACCTGGGGAGCCCATTTTCAGTTGTCATAACCTGTGGGGGTGGGTTGCTACTGGCATCTAGTGGGTAGAGGCCACGGATACTGCTACACGTCCTATAGTGCACAGAATAGTTCCCTACAACAAAGAACCATCCAGCACAAAATGTCACTGCCACCAAGGTTGGAGAAACCCTGCAAAATATCTGATTAATAGCATCTACACACTATTTTGGACTGGAGAGTCATTGCAGTATTGATATTTCACATGTTACCTGGACTTGGCTCACATGAAGCTTCTGCTTTTGCAATCACTTTTACATAAACTTAGAGAAATCTATTTCTTTCTTTCCTTTTTTTTAATTGAAGTATAGTTGATTCACAATGCTGTGGAGAAATCTATTTCTAAACAATCTGAGGATGAATTATTGGAATATTCTTTCTTCTCAAATGGATCTAGGTAGATGTTCTTCAAATTTCTGTGGCTTTTTAACTCCAAAAATAATTTTTAAAAATGATATGCTACAAGCATATTTTTAAGTAGACATCTAAAGTTTTTCACCATTAAGAAATAGTTGAAAGGTTGTATCCTTCAACATATTGTAAATATTGGCGTTTAAAATACAATAAGCCATCACTCTTAAATAGATCCAATGGAATCTAAATATCATAGAGTTAATACCCACCATCATTCAGTTAAAAATAATGAACAATATGGAACTCTCTGGCCGTCCAGTGGTTAGGACTCTGTACTTTCACTGCTGAGGGCCTGGGTTCGATCCCTGGTCAGGGAACTAAGATCCCACAAGCTGTGTGGTGTGGCCAAAAAAATAAATAAATAAAAATAAACATAATGAACAATAAATAAATCAAAATAAAAAGTACATGAACAGGGTTTCCCTGGTGGCGCAGTGGTTAAGAATCCGCCTGCCAATGCAGGGGACATGGGTTCGAGCCCTGGTCCGGGAAGATCCCACACGCCTTGGAGCAGCTAAGCCCGTGCACCACAACTACTGAGCCTGCACTCTAGAGCCCGCAAGCCGCAACTACTGAGCCCGCGTGCTGCAATTACTGAAGCCTGCGTGCCTAGAGCTCGTGCTCCGCAACAAGAGAAGCCACCGCAATGAGAAGCCCGCACACCGCAACGAAGAGTAGCCCTCGCTCGCCTCAACTAGAGAGAAAGCCTGCGCGCAGCAACGAAGACCCAACACAGCCAAAAATAAATAAATAAAATAAATAAATTTATTTTAAAAAAAACAAGGTACATGAAGAAATTCTTCTTTAATAGTGCAAAAATTTGTATTATTCCTTTTTCTCTGTGAACTCCAATCTACTTCCCCAGCAGAATTTTATACTAGTGTAATAATATATTTCATGTTTTATCTTGAAAGTCTTTTATTGATCACCCTATCACCTATTCTGTACCAAAATATGCATATACATTGAAATATATATATCAGAAAATGTTTATTATAACTATAAGTCTCTAAGAGTTAGCAAAATTTCCTTTGGTTTGACTTACTAATAATCAGTAAACGACTGATCAAAATAAATATATTCTAATTTTTTATAATTATCAATCAAAAAAGGAAAAACATATAAACACACATGTGTGTATGTATACTAGTTTAAAATCCATGAAAGAATATTACTTACTGCTAGAAAGAGACAGGGTTCATTACTGATCTATTTTTCATTTTTATAGGTATAAGCACTGAGCAACCTTGTTTATATAAATAAGTAAATAGTTAGGGAAGGGATTTTGTTAGAGCAATTTTACTAAATGTCTTTAACTCTTTCTGAGTTAAATGCCCCCAAAACAACAAACAATCAAAAGCCACATAAGGATCAATCATCAGAAAAACGAAAGCTCCACTAAAGGCCAAACTAATGGGGGAGCTAGAGACGGAGCTTCCTGTTATTTAGATTCCTCCTTCTACCCTCCCCTCCTCCACACGTCTTGTTTTTCCCAAACTCACTATACAAATGAATTAATTCATGTCCCAATCAATGAGGTTAAGTATCTTTTCGTATGTTTGCATTTCCTCCTGGGTGAATTACTCACTTATACTTTTTCCTAGTTTTCATGGGCTGTTTGTCATTTTCCTATCAATTGGTACTAAGCCTTAGTCTGTCATATGCATCGCAAATGTTTTCTTCTATTGTTTGTCTTTGGATTTTACTTGCACAGTAATTTTTCATTTTTATGTAGTTAAGTCTATCAGTCTTCTCCTTTGTGGCTTCTAGATATTCTCGTACCCTTCTCATACTTCTCACGTGAAGTTTTGACAGCCATTTGGAAAGTAATTGGCTGTAACTACTAACGTAAAAATGTACATGTCCTTTGTCTCAGCAATCCCACTTTGAGACATCTCTTCCACAAAAATAAAAACACTGCTTCACAAAAGTATACGTACAAAGATGTTACCTTCATCAGCATTGCGTGTACGGCAAAAATGAGAAACAACTTGAATATCAACCATTAAGGCAACAGTTGAATGAACTGTATGGTGGAGTCACAATATAGTATGTTTTACTGTTATTAAAAAGAATGATTTTGCACAACATTGTGAATGTTCTTAATGCCACAGAACTGTATATTTTAAAATGGTAAATGTTTATTTTACCAGAAGTTTTTAAAAAGAGAAAAAAAAATAGAATGATTTCTATCTCTATATAGTGTCCTGGAGAAATGGCCATGAAAATTGTTAAGAGAAAAATCCATGTTTCAGGTAAACGTGTGTGTGTGTGTGCGCGTGCGTGTGCATGTTTATAGAAAAAGGTACGGAAGGGTACAAACCAAATTTTATGGTTAATTACCTCAGGGAGTGTGAAGTATCTATCCTATGACTTGTAGCAAGGAACGTGAATTTAGAGCTCAGATCCAAGCTCAAGCCCACTACTGATTTGGTGTGTGACCTGGGAGAATTACATGTTAGTTTCTTCATGTATAAAATAGGAAGAGAAATAATATATACCTCACTGGAATTGTTGTGAGGCATAGATATTAGAAAAGTGCCTGTCACGATAAATTATAGATGTCGTCATCATTATATTATTGTCTCCTTCAGTGTCTTCTTCATTGTACCCTATGCATTCTTCCATCCCTCTCTACCTACTGGGATTGTTAAAAGATCTGATTATCAGGAGAGAAAAACAGAGAAACAAAAACAGATTACAAGAAGCCTAACACTGAGGGGATTCACATAGTACTTGTTTCAGAACCCACTAGAGCTAGTTTGCTTCTGAGGCCATGTCTGAGCTATGGCCCTAAAGAACTGGCACAATTTTGGAGACGTCTGGCCTAGATTTCTTTCTTCTTGGCCTGTCATCACATAGAAGGTAGTCTGGAAAGCTTAGGAGCTCTCTTCTCAACATCTCCACACCTTCACTATTGCTTTTTGATATACCTAGTGTCATCTCCCTCTGTTTTCCTGCCAAATCAACAGCTTCTTGCACTGCAAATGCTTTCTCTTACTTACTGGTACTCTCTCCTTGACTGGCAGATGGATAAGACCTGGAGTCATCATATTTGCTGAGTCCCACACACCAGTTTATCCAATACCAACCTTGCCTCTTTCATGGAACTACTGCCACGTTAACGTTCTTTGGGTTGAGATCTGGAGGCTTTAGGCGATTCGATTTTTTCCATGTGTTTTGCAACATTTCACATTCAACAAATCTCATTCATGTTAAATACGAAATAGGGCTTCCCTGGTGGCGCAGTGGTTAAGAATCCACCTGCTAATGCAGGGGACACGGGTTCGAGCCCTGGTCCGGGAAGATCCCACATTAAAAAAAAAAAAAAAAATATGAAATAAACCAGTAACTCCTCCTAGTTTATTTCAGCCTTAGGGCACTAATGTATGGAATCAGATATCTCATTCCTCTCAGAACAGGATGACGATGAGCTTCCCTGTTAGTAAAGAGCTCTCAGGGTTATAAATTATAACGCTGGTGACTAAAACAAAGCGGTGGCTCTTTTCATTGATTTTACATGATCCCCAGGGTTTCTCATTTCTCCACTTCTTTGTGCCATCCCTTATATTTACTCATCCTTTCCTTGTGTCTCTTTCCCTTTCTCCCTCTCTTCTCTCTCCCTCTCCGCCAACAAACATTCTTAAGCACCTTCTGTGTGTCAGGCTCTCAGCAACAAAGCCTGAGCAAAACGGACCACCTTCTTATTGTCATGGAGCTTACAAATCTAATTGGGAGTTGAGACATTCATCAAATAATCACCAAATCTGTATTTCATAGAGCACTGAGTGCCATGTAGGAAAACACAGGACCCTGTGAGAAATCTGTGTAGGTGAAGATTTCATCCAGAAAGAGGCAGCTGAAGGCTACATCCAGGAAGTGGCAGCTGAGCTGGGTGGGAAGGATGGGGAGGAATTAGCCGGGCATCTCCCCTCATTTAGAGCTATGGGTGGGCAGAGACCAGGACTGTCATGGCGCCAATACTGGGTCTGCTTGACAGAAATGCTTGTAAATATTTGTGGGAGGAAGGGACAATGTAAAAAATATAAATCAGTGAAAATGTGCTTTGCTTTGTTTTTAGCGTAATCAATTAAGAAATTTAACTGTTCATAGTTAAAAGAATGCAAAGTAGAAGACAAAAAGGAGAAAGCGGCACAAGATGAGGTTAAAGAAGTAGCAGCCAAATCACACTGAGGCCTTTAAGGGTATGTAGGGATTTTGGTCTTTATTCTAACGGCAATTGGAAGCCACTCAAGGGTTATTTTTTACAGCTAACTATTATGTGCTAGATACTGTGCTAAAGACTTTGCTTGCATGATTTTGTTTAATCCTTGATGCAATCCTATGAGAGTATGATTATTACCCCAATTTTACAGACTGAGGACCCTGAGGTGTAGAGAGGGTTAGTTGTTTGCTCAACACTGTTAATAAGTGGCAGAGGCTTGACTCCAAAACCCCTACCCTTAACCATTAAGTTACATACGCTAAGAACAAGAATGAGTAGGTAAGCAAGTATGAACCGCTGATTCTAATCTCCTTGGCAGGAACAACCCCACTGTGGAGTTGTTAGCATAGGGGTATCAGGGTTTAATGACCTAATCATAGAATTTAATCTCCTTGTTCTGACTCCATATTAATCAAATAACTTTATATTCTAGCTTCCCCTATAGATTTTTCTGCTGGAAGATAATGCACTGAGCAGCCTACACATGCAATTTGTTTCAGTTGGGAATTTTATTACACATTGTAAGTTAACAAATTGGCATTCTGCCTAAAAAAAAAAAAAAAGGTGAACTACTCTAAAACAAACAAGAAATGATGAACGTCTTACACAGTTATTTTTCCATTAAGTTAGTTTGAAAAACAGAAACAAATATAAACATCTATATTGTCTCGTTTGTGATTTAGCCTTTTCTTGTTCCCTGCTTTGAAGGACCATGGATGTGGTCATAAAGTCTAGAGATGGGCCCTTTTTTAACGTTCTTTGTCAAAGCCCCAAGCTCAGCCCAAGTGCTTCCATTGTTTCCCAATCAGCAAACCCACCTTTCCTCCCGCAAGCCGCGGAGAGGATTGCTCTTCCGAATTTACCTAATTCTCTGAGTGGTAAGCAGCTGGAGGCTGCTGCGAGGGGTCTCATTCATCTCCCCAGGGTAACGTGCATCCTATCCTAGGAGCAGGCGGTCTCCTAATAACATCATTAAACCCGAAGTTCACGCGCTCGGGGCCACCGCGACAGCAGCAGCCCCCCGCCCCGGCCCTGCACCAAGTCCGAAGCCCCTGTGCGGGACGGAAGTGACACCGGCCCACCCGCCACTTGTGGGCTCCTTCCAAACGGAGAGCCATGAAATCGGTCCCCGACTCCCGGCTCCTCGTTGGATCAAGTTTGGTTTTGTTCTTTTCCCTCCTCTCCCTATAATTCCTTTAAATGGGCAAAACTGGCACAAACGCAGGTGGACATTTTAAAGTGAAAGCTTCAGGAAACGGACCATCACCTTGTCAAGAGATCTGCTGAATCACATACAAGGGCGTAAACGGGGCTCTCCCCACCCCAATATTCAACAGTCTCTTGAACAGAAGACTGAAATCATACTCTAAACATCGACTTTTTTCCTCCTCCAAGATAGTAAAGTCAGCAAGTGCAAGGTGAGCCTCGTGAGCAGCCTCCTTTCTTGGAGAAAAGGCTGGAGCCAAGGGGCCGAGCGCGGCCTCCACCGTAGGGTCCACAAAGAGTAAGGGCCTCTCTCAGAAACTGTAGCGCTGGGGGCGGAAGGGGGACGGCAGTCGTTGAAATCGATGACAGAACTCTCTTTATTCCGCTTTTCGGCCATTTTCACCACAGAACCATTAACCAAGAAAGTGCCAGCAACTAGACGGCCCCCCGCAGGACTGCCAGCCGCCGGCAGCGCTCAGGACGAGGATGCACAAGGCCGTGCGAAGGATCGTACGCTGACCAGCCAAGATGGCCACTTTCACGTGGCTGTGGGCCACTGGCTCCCTGTCACCCGGGCATCCCCAGGCAGGGCAGCCGGAAAGACCCTCGGGGAGAGCCAGAGGATAAAACCCCCGACGATTCCCGCGGCCCCCGCTGGGGGACGCGACCTAGCGGCCAGGTAGCCCGGCCAACGGTCGGAAGGGAGGTGCCATGTCACAGTACAGGGGAGCAGGCCCATAAAGCCCTTGTCTCTCTTCCTCCCACGTCGAACACGGAAGCATACAACGACCCGGTATATTGCCTTTCCCCTCACCCCTTGTTATTAGTGCTTAAGATGGCGAATATTCGCGAGAGGGGCGCGTTACCTCCGCTCCCTTCCCCCTGCCTGGCAGAGTGGTTCGGTCCGAGCTCCCCTCGGTGCACCGCCCCTTCCCCTCCCCCGTCCCCGCGCGAGTGGCGCATTGGCGCGCGGCGCCGAGGGGCGGGGCCCGGGCCGGGCGCGCGCGGGCGCCGTGTATAAATAGTAGGCCGCGCTGCCCGCCGCCTCGTTTGCTCCGCGCCGCCCGCTCGAGCTGACAAGGACGCGGTCTTTTGCTCGCGCGTTTCGCACTTGTCGGCTCGCCGCTTTTTCTCCTCAACGCCACTTTCACTCACCGCCACCACCATGAACGGGCAGCTCAACGGCTTCCACGACGCGTTCATCGAGGAGGGCACGTTCCTCTTCACCTCCGAGTCTGTGGGGGAAGGCCACCCAGGTGAGGTGACGGGGCCTGGAGCGAAGCGAGGGGCGGGGCGCGGGGTCGGGACTGGCCGGTAGGATCCGCCGGCCGCGGTGCCCACGGCGGTGGCCCTCTCCCGGCTGCTGGTGGAAAGAGCGGCGGCCGCGCGCCTTCCTCGTGGCGCCGCCGCTGCCGAGCGCGTGGCCGCCGCCCCCCCTTCCTCTCTCCTCCCCTCCCATCCGGCCGCGCGCCCCGGCATGCGGAAGATTCCAGAAAACGAGAAGGGCGGGGGCCGTGGCCGCTCGTGTTCTAGCCGGGGAGGGCACTATTTCCTTCTCCCCGCCTTGCGGCCCGAGCCACCTCGAGTGGGCGGCCCGCCTCGCGTGCTCGCGTCCGGCCCGCGAGAGCGCGCGCCCCGCATTGCAGCCTCAACCACGTGTTTGCCGCATGTGGCTTCTGGGCGAGGGAGCCGGCTGGTTTGCAGAGCGTGGCCCGGACTACCGGGCCTCCGCGCTTCCCGTTAATTCTTCGGCTACACTGAAGAATACGACATGCCCTTAGCCGGTATGTGGCCTCGCGTCAAGGTGACATCCTCCAACTAAATATAGTGCTTGTCGGAGGAGGCATTCCTTATTTGGATCGTGCGTGAAAAGGATAGGAAGCATGAATTAAGTGTATGGCGCCATTGCGTTGGGGCTGACTGTTAGGCAAGGTTTTACTCCATATATCCTCCTCCGGGCTTTGTCCACCGGTCCGCCATTATGGCGATCAATTTACACGTGAACGAATGAAGCTATTTCAAGGAACTTTCGATCCCAGCCTGAAAACCTCACCTAGTGAAGATCGTTATTCTACTAGACGGGTCCAGCCCTTTCTTGGGATGACCACAATGACAGATTCCTCGTCTGTTGGCTTAAGGATCCATTTCTCTCTAGCAAGATTACTGTGCCTATGATGCAATCCCACGAGCAACCTAGTGGTAGAGGAGAGGACAAACCCCGAGATCCTGATGAGTGAAGGTCAGGTGTGGTGTGGGTGGTTTTGTTTGTTTTCCCCCAGCGCTGAGAACTGCACTGTGTATTTGAACCACCTTTTATTAACTTAAAGCCGCAGGCATTTGTAAATGTTTAGATTGTCCTGGGCCTCTGACTGGATTGTGGTACACATTTTGCTTAAGTTTTTTTTGGCTGGTTATAGAAAATTTAGGAAAGTGATATTCGGGGTTTTTTTTCTGTTCTCCTGATTTTTAATAGAGGGCAGTACAGTGAGGGGAAGATCAGCAAGGATTCAGAATACATTTGGGGATTTTCCAGTCTGTTCGGCTCTTGTTCCTGGACTACTCTTACTTAACACAAAATCAGATGGTTGCCGTTTTATTCCCTTTGTTCGTGAAGTGTCGTTGCTTTCATCATTTAACTCTGACATTATTTCTCACTGCCCTAATTGGTGTTCCTTAGAGTCAGGGAGAAATTGATAGACGGTCCACCTTTCTGGTTGGTTAGATTTATAATGAAAAATTTAAATTCGGGGGATAAAATGTAAGTACCATTGTCTTTGAAAATTAATGCTGTGAAGGTAAATGTTCCTTGCTTTGCTTTTGGATGGAAGATAAAACACTTTCTACTTACTTCCATTTACTCAATCTCCATTATGTGGCTATCCTGTTTAACAATAGAAATTGTTTTTGCCTGGGAACTTAATTTTTCAAAATGTCTGAAATACTTTAAAGATGGGACTGAAGTCCTTGTAAAGGTGTAAAGTGCATATACTGCACTGAGCTTAAATGTATTAAACATGCTTGGTGTTCTGCTGGCTTTTCTGAATTGGTGATCTGTGGTACAGCTATATGAAGACCAAGGTGTCAAGTTAGGAAACATGTAGCACTATATCCAGCATTTATTCTTCAGGGAAATGGTTTCCACGAAAGCAGTATAGCAGTTAAGATCTCCATACTTGGAATGTCGCTGAAAATGTACACTTGAAAATGGTTAAATTTGTAAATTTTATGCTATATAGGTTTTGCCACAATTTTGGTGGGGGGAGGGTGCCCTGCCAAGCGGCCTTCAAGATCTTAGTTCCCTGACCAAGGATTGAACCCATGCCCCCTGCAGTGGAAGCACGAAGTCCACTGGACTGCCAGGGAATTCCCGCCACAGTTTTTTTTAAAAGAAAACGCAAAGATCTTCACAGCTGCAGTTATAGGGGAAGGGGGCATGACATACATGACATTATCAGTAAATTGATTAAGCCAGGAATTTTTTTTTTCCCCCCAGATAAGATTTGTGACCAGATTAGTGATGCTGTTCTTGATGCCCACCTTCAGCAGGACCCTGATGCCAAAGTAGCTTGTGGTAGGTTCAGAACACTGCTTTATCACCTGATGAAAAGGTAGCATGAAAATTACTTCATAAAAGTGATGTTTGAGTGTGAACCTCTCTTTTACTAGAAACTGTTGCTAAAACTGGAATGATCCTTCTTGCTGGGGAAATTACATCCAGAGCTGCTGTTGACTACCAGAAAGTGGTTCGTGAAACCATTAAACACATTGGATATGATGATTCTTCCAAAGGTGTGTTTTAATGAGTGGGCTGTCTAACCTCATTTTTCCAGGTATTTTTTTCAGTCCTCTCTAGCTATATCTTCTAGAGTGTTCCTGGGAATATTTAATTCCACTTGTATATTTTTAGTCTTTTTGTTCCAGCCCTGTTCTTTGAAAGGACTAAGTTTTAGGTATATTTGATTTCTCTAGCAGCATTTAGAATTCCAGGTAATTGTCGTAAATACAAAGTATTGCTATGGCCCTTTAAAAACAAACCAAAAAAACATCGTTTTGTTTATAGGGTTTGACTACAAGACTTGTAACGTGCTAGTGGCCTTGGAGCAACAGTCACCAGATATTGCTCAAGGTGTTCATCTTGATCGGAATGAGGAAGACATTGGTGCAGGAGACCAGGTATTTTGGTAGACATCTATTTGCATCTCTTCTAACATTAAATTCTAAAGCTTGGATTGATTGCATTGGTAACTTTTCCTTTTTTAGGGTTTGATGTTTGGTTATGCCACTGATGAAACAGAGGAATGTATGCCTTTAACCATTGTCTTAGCACACAAGCTCAATGCCAAACTGGCTGAACTACGCCGGAATGGCACTTTGCCTTGGTTACGCCCAGATTCTAAAACTCAAGTAAGTGACGAGTATCAAAACTACACACGTTACATTGGCACAGGACTTCAGTAAGGTGTTTTGATTAAAGCTAAGAGAAGCATATGGTTTGTTCTCTGTATTGTAATGTAGAGTAGAGAATCAGGAACAAAGCTATCGTTTAATAGACTGATGTTCTGATGATCTGTTTCGCTTTCAAGGTGACTGTGCAGTATATGCAGGACCGAGGTGCTGTGCTTCCCATCAGAGTCCACACAATTGTTATATCTGTTCAGCATGATGAAGAAGTTTGTCTTGATGAGATGAGGGATGCCCTAAAGGAGAAAGTCATCAAAGCCGTTGTACCTGCAAAGTATCTTGATGAGGATACAATCTATCATCTACAGCCAAGTGGCAGATTTGTTATTGGTGGGCCTCAGGTAAGGTCTTACAATGTCAATTCAGTTGCTTTTTTGGATCTTCTGTTACTTGCAAAAATTTGGCTACTTCCACCTTTTTCCTAGGTTTTTTGAAGCCTGCGTGTGCCTCTTCTGAGGATATTTGCCAAGTGATATTGAATAACCATTTAACAAGCCTGATCTAGAACCACTGGAAAGGATGAGGCATAAAGTAACTTAAGTCCTATAATTTCAGGGTGATGCTGGTTTGACTGGCCGGAAAATCATTGTGGACACTTATGGTGGTTGGGGAGCTCATGGAGGAGGTGCCTTTTCAGGAAAGGATTATACCAAGGTGGACCGTTCAGCTGCTTATGCTGCTCGTTGGGTGGCAAAATCCCTTGTTAAAGGAGGTCTGTGCAGAAGGGTTCTTGTTCAGGTATATACTTCTATATAACTGGGTTGACTAAAAGGCATGTAAGCGGGAGGGCATTTAGCAGTTATCTACTTGTTTTTTTTTTTGATACCAGTGTATTACACAAGTATGTGGGTCTTTTGATCACTGACTCTTACGACATTTAAATTCTTTTAGGTCTCTTATGCTATTGGAGTATCTCATCCATTGTCTATCTCCATTTTCCATTATGGCACCTCTCAGAAGAGTGAGAGAGAGCTATTAGAGATTGTGAAGAAGAATTTTGACCTCCGCCCTGGGGTCATTGTCAGGTAAAGATGGTAAAGACTATTGCTAGTGAAAAACATTGAGGGTGTGGGTGTGTATGTATATATACTTGATATATTCAAATCTGAGAAAGTGAAGGTGTGAAGGAAGACTGGAGTGGGGAAACATGGTAATTCCTAGAATGTGTTGATGTCATTTTTAAATTGCCGTCAGTAAAGGCTTAAATTATTAGGAAAACTCTAAAATTACAGTGCTGCATGGCTTAGACTAACCACCCTAGAAAGTCCTCCACATTTGATATAGGCTTTGTGCTCCTGTTACCTAAGGGATGTTTACTTGAAAGAAATTTTAGTACAGATGAATGGGCACGGCTGTTACAAAGAAAATAACCATGGTAGGGTGTGGGCGTGGGACCTCGGTAAGTATTCCATGATTTTAGATGAGCTTTTGGCACTTGAAATGTCTCAGAATAATGACAAGTTTTCATATTTGTTGAGCCAGGGACGGAAAAACAAGAACTATAGTTACTAATAAGGACTGTGCAAGGAGTTTGGACACCAGGGAAGTAACAAACACTTTTGCCACAAACTTCTTTCCTAGCATACCCCAGAGAACTGAACTCATTTGCCAGAAGTCTTGAAAATGAGTCTTGCTGATTGTTTTGCTTTATTTTAATTGAATGCTACATATTAAGTTACGGACTTGTATATTCCAGGGATCTGGATCTGAAGAAGCCAATTTATCAGAGGACTGCAGCCTATGGCCACTTTGGTAGGGACAGCTTCCCATGGGAAGTGCCCAAAAAGCTTAAATATTGAAAGTGTTAGCCTTTTTTCCCCAGACTTGTTGGCGTAGGCTACAGAGAAGCCTTCAAGCTCTGAGGGAAAGGGCCCTTCTTCCTAAATTTTCCTGTCCTCTTTCAGCTCCTGATCAGTTGCAGTCACTCTAGTCAATGACATGAATTTTAGCTTGTGTGGGGGACTGTAAGTTGGGCTTGCTATTCTGTCCCTAGGTGTTTTGTTCACCATTATAATGAATTTAGTGAGCATAGGTGATCCATGTAACTGCCTAGAAACAAACCAACAGCACTGTAGTAAACAATGCTTTGAAATTGAACATTTGTGCCCTATCACCCAACCTTCTAAAATCCTAATTGCATTGACTTTCCCACCAAATGCTGAAAATGTCCTTGTAATGTGCACGTAAAGTACTTGTAGTTCCATTATAGCCTCTGTCTGGCAATGCCACAGCCCTGTCAGCATGAATTTGTAATGTCTTGAGCTCTATTATGAATGTGAAGCCTTCCCTTATCCTCCCTATAACTTGATCCATTTCTAATTATGTAGCTCTTTGTCAGGGAGTGTTCTCTATCCAATCATTCTTGCATGTAACGCAAGTTCCAGATGGAGCTCTAGCCTGACATGAGAAAGGGAAAAAAAAAAAAGGCAGTTACCATTAAACCATCTCCCTGGTGCTTATGCTCTTAATTGCCATCTCTTAAACAGCACCAAATCAAAATCTCTCCACTTTTCAGCTGTCTTTTGGAGGACGTACGTAATAAGGTTTTTATTTAGTAAATCAATCCTATGCATGGTTTCAGCACTAGCCAAACCACCAACTCCTAGCTCTAGAAAAACAGGCACTTGGCACCCTTGTGATGTCATACAAAGAAGTCACAGGGCTGTACCTGAGGGTCTGTAGGTTGCACACTTTGGTACCAGATAACTTTTTTTTTTCTTTATAAGAAAGACTGAGCACTCCACACTGCACAATAACTCCTCCCAGGGTTTTAACTTTGTTTTGTTTTCAAAACCAGGTCCAATGAGCTTTCTGAACAGCTGGTGTAGCTACAGAGAAACCAGCTTCCTTCAGAGAGCAGTGCTTTTGGCGGGGAGGAGGAAATCCCTTCATACTTGAACATTTTCTAATTGCTTATTTATTGTATTCTGGGGTATGGCGTAAGTACAGAGAAGCCATCACCTCAGATGGCAGCTTTTAAAAGTTTTTTTTTTTTTTTTTTTTTTTTTTTTTTTCCTCAACACCATGATTCCTTTAACATGTTTCCAGCATTCCCAGGTAGGCCAAGGTGTCCTACAGAAAAACCTTGGGTTAGACCTACAGGGGTTCTGGCTGGTGTTAACAGAAGGGAGGGCAGAGCTGGTGCAGCTGGCCATGGAGAAAGCTGATTTGGCTGGTGTGGTACAGAGAAGCCAGCTTGTTTACATGCTTATTCCATGACTGCTTGCCCTAAGCAGAAAGTGCCTTTCAGCATCTATTTTTGGAGGTTTATTACGTATGTCTGGTTCTCAATTCCAACAGTTTAATGAAGATCTAAATAAAATGCTAGGTTCTACCTTAACCTGTGTCCATTATTCTTTTAAAGTGTTCTGGTATGAATATGAATTGAACATACTTTTTAACTCTGAGTAATTGTAATCCCACCCATGGTTTAGGGAAATCACTTCAGTCCTGACTGCAGGCATTTAAACGGTTTATAAATCGTATCCCTTGCACTAAGAAAGTTCAAGGTTTGATCGCAGTTTGTCCAGCACTGCCTTTTTTGGCCAATGCACTGGGCAAAATTCACAGCTCCTTACTACAGCAGCCAGTTCTATACCATCAGCAGTGTTTTAAATCATCTAAGGTTAAGGGCATAAAAACCATTAACGTGAGTGTAACGTGGAAGGAGTGATACTGTTCACTCTCGAAAATTTAAACCAATTTTCATCTTTTTGAAAATGTAGAAACAGTTTAATGCCTTAAGTTTCCCTTTTATATAAACAGGTATTAAAGGCTGCAAGTTACATGTTTTAAACAGTGGTGAGAGGGACTAGTTTCCAATATATCTTACACAATGAATGAGTCAAAATGAAATTTAAACAAGTTCCCAAAGGCTTATTCTAAAATCGTAGGAGGTTCATCAGCCAGAGTTTGGACCATCCTTCCTTGAGCCTAGCAGCCACTTGGCACATGTTCGTACCAGCACCTATGAGGTCAAGTGGTTCAATCAGACACTTCACTGTGCTCTGCTGTTGCAGACGTGAGGCCCAAGGAATGCTTATACCTGGTTGCCTGGAGGCTTAGAAGTTTAGAAACATATTTGGGAGGGAAGGCAAGGTTAAATCTGACCTGCCTGCTCTGAAACTTGAGAAGTTCAACTTTGCATGACATTGAAAAACTCCAGAAAAAGATTCAAGAAGCCTTTAGATGCCACTGCATTGCTATCTAAAGATAAGTTAACCATCTTGACCAAACGGTGGGGGGGGGGCGGGGGGGCGGATGGGGATGAGTATGTGCCTGTATGCTGGTGAAGTAACACCAGAGAGAGAACTGCTTTGAGGTTCGGTTCAATATTTATTTACTAGGATGACCCCTGCTCTCAAGGAGCTGGCAGACTAAAGAGAGTGACCTTCAAGGTGTCTTGTCCTCTGCCTAGCCCCGGGGTGGAGGTGGGGATTAACCAGCTGAGGGAGGGCAGTAGAAGCAAAGGCATGGAACAGCAAGGGGTGAAGGTGATTACAGCTGAGAATCAAAAGCATAAAGTGTTCATGGAAGGAAATGTCCTATTTCATGTTTAAGTTGAAAATCATACTTTAGAGAGTTTCAAGGGGATGACACTGGTCAGGGACAGAAGATCTAAATGCTCGGGGTAGGATGCAAAGCCTTCTGGCGAAAGGGACATTAATTACCAGGGCCTGAATACTCCTGAAACCTGAATAACCCAGATTTTCACCAGTGAACAGCTTTTCTTAACCAGTATTATTTAGACTAGCACCTTTCTTCATCCCACCGCAACATTTTCATTTGGAAAATGAGACAGGTTGGAGGAAAGCAGCATCCTTGCCTGTATTAAGAAAGATAACTTTTTGCAGGAGTTTCCTTCTGAAGTGAAGAAGAGTTTTTTTGTTTTTTTTTTTAAACCAAGTAAAAAGGAGGGTGTGGGCAGCGGTTGCGGGGAAGGACATGGTGCCAAGGTGTATCGTGTTGCTGAGATCTGCAAAAGGACTGAAAACCAGTGTTTGCCCTACATCGGTGCAAGATGCCCTGTGGCACAGCCATCACTGACCCACAAAATGCCTTGTAGGAATCAGAGGGACTTACTCAGGCCCCACTTGGCCTCAGCTGGGTGCCCGTATTCAGGCCCAACCTGCACAACTACATGGCAGCCCTGCTCTGGTCTGTTGCTAATTGGATTCCAGTATAAAGGCTGAAAGAACAGAGGTGGTAGAGATGAATTCAATAGGTCGAAGAAGTAAGACGTAGAATTAATGGGACTTGAAATCTTAAAGAAATGTGAGGAAAAGGGAAGAGTCAAGGCTGACGACTCACAGATGGCTTGGTTAAAAAAAAAAAAAAAAAAAGCAGTTGCCATTCACTAATAAAGGAGACGCAAGTCTGAGTTGGGGATGAATGCAAGTTCTGTTTACGACAAGAGTTTGAAAGCTCTGTAGGATATCCAGCTGGAGCTAGTTAGATACACAGGTCTAGGACACAGGAAAGAAACCTAAGCAGCATCATCACTGGAAACCATGGAATAGACATAATCATCCCAAGTGTGTACAGTGAAAAGGCAGCTGCCTAGGAAAGAACCCTGAGACTGGGTGGAGCGGAGCACGGGAAGAGAAGAGAAGCCTGAAAACAGATGCGATCCTTTATCAAAGTTACTGGGACTGCCAGTCTACTGACGGTCTCTGCCTGAAGACCATGAGCTCCCAAACAGGGCCTGTTTTTTAGTTTGTTTGTCTTTTTCTTTTTAATTACGCTATGCATTCTAACTTCCTAGCCCAGGACCAGGCCTTTGAATTTTCACAGAATTGAGGATCCTCCTGAATCACGTCCAAGCTTTCTACATCCGAAGTCTACAAAGTGACTGTAAACATTCCCTAATCCCTCATCACGTTTGGTTAAATCTTACTTTACATCACCTCCTGCTCATTAAAGGCTAGAATAATGCTAAATACTAAGCTTATTTGTAGATAAATACCACTACTAATCACCTAAATTTCCTTATTTGTTTAACCCTGTGATAGTCTAACTATGCTCATGACTGCTAGTGAAAAACGTACTGGGTGTATAAATAATAGGAACAAAGAAGGAACCAAAATTGCAGTGAAGAGAAAATTATTCTGTGTGCATTTAAAACCTGATCACCATCCTAATCATACTTTATAACTGGACAAGTTTTAAGCTACGCTACTTCAGAATTATTGTCAAGGATTCTGAAAATTACAAGCAGCAGGGTGCAGGACCTTAAGTCAAACAAACTTGAGGTTCAAACCATCAGTCCATCCCTTATTAGGTGTATGTCTTATGAGCAAATTATATTACCTCTCAGCCTCAGTTTCCCCAACCATAGAATAGGGCTTATGGCCGTTAAGGACTAAATATAATAATGCTGGCACAGTGCTTCACACAGTGCCTAGCCATCTGGCAAGCACTTGAGAACAGCCAGCAATTATTTTCATCATGGAACATTAAATCTCTTTCACCAAGGAGCCAGTCACTTTAAACCTGATCCTTACCCTTTCATCCTAGAAAGACATTTTCACGTTGTTTTTTAACTCCCCAAGCCCCTCAACCTTGGATTGATAAATCTTATCCTTGCTTTACTTCCTTGGTTCCTCTAATCTATCACCTGTGAATTTATCAGAGCTATGGATAAGGAAGAAAAATGTAAAAAAAATCTGAAGTAATTTTTTCAGATGTCCACTGCATAGGTAATGGTCTTGTGACCGGCTGCTCCTACATCTATACCCAACATCTGGCCTCCCTCAGAACTCTGAGTGAACAGGGTCAGTATTTGGCTCAGAAGGATTAGGATTTGAAGAATCTGTGTTTGAAGGACTCGGCTCTCCAACTGGCTCAAAGGGTCGCAAGTTCGCGTAAGTCACCTCTTGGGCCAGCTGCTCCAGGGAAGGGCGGCCTAATACCAGATTTCGAAGTGAGATACAAGTCATCAGAAAGCTGAAAAAGAGGGAAAAAGCCAGCAATCCAAACTCCTGTTTCAACATAGGCATTCCTGCCAAAGCCCTTAGGGGACACCTGGTCCTACCCCCTCACCCAAGCATAAATGAGACTCTCCCCCCAGGCACCCCAACACCCCAGTTGGAAGGGCACCCCACTCCTTATACAGTCTACCGGTAGAGGACTCCAGGGTGGGGTAGGAATAACCCACAGGGAGGCTGGAGAAAAGCTGAGGCAGAACAAAACAGCGGCCATCAGACACCACTTACTCTCCCATTCAATCAGGGAGAGGGGAATGGAGAGGGCAAAAGGGAGGAATTTAGCACTGGATTGTCCTTTCCTGGGAAACAGTCCCTACTGTTACCCTCAGCAGAGAAAAGTTACTCTGCCTGCAAACATCTGATGGCAAAGACACATACTGTTGTGGGTAAAACTTACCTGCGGCGAAAGACATAGAGCTTTCGCAGCAAAAAGCGGAGCAGTCGCTCGTGGAAAGGGGCATTTCGCCGGCGTTCGATCTCCTGGAGCCTTTGCTGGCGTCTAAGAAAGGTCTGAACCAGCGGTGTTGGCTCAGGGCCCCCTTTGACTTCCCCTTCCAGCAGAGGTTGCAGCTCTGGAGGCAGAGGCTCTGTTTCTGCCCGGAAGAGGGCAAAAAGAGGAATCACTGAGAGAGAGAGAGAGCATTCTCTCTCCTAGAACTCCCCTTTCCCCAGCTAGACGCTTCAAGTTCATTCTTTAATGGCTAGATCCTCACTCAAAACCCTGACTTCTTGTAAAGCGGGCTATCTCAGCCCAAATCTTCATATACTCACCACTTCCATTCTCCACCTTCTCCTTCAATTCTTGCAGGTATGCCAGGTCTTGCTCCAGTGCAAGCTCTGTAGTGTTGACATAGATGTACATGTAGCAGGAAGGACTGGGCGACACTGTGTACACCTTATGGTACTCACCA
Organism: Eschrichtius robustus; assembly: GCF_028021215.1. Lineage (NCBI taxonomy): Eukaryota > Metazoa > Chordata > Mammalia > Artiodactyla > Eschrichtiidae > Eschrichtius > Eschrichtius robustus. The sequence goes on from NC_090838.1 coordinate 81,129,523, forward strand.
GCAGGCAACTGAAAAGAGGGAAGAAACTGATCTCTTTCATCCTCTAGCCTTTCCCTAGCCAGCCTATGGCCTCCCTACACTGTACCCCGCCCCAGACATCTTTTTTCTTGTGTTTTGGAGTCCAAAGGAACTGACCTCTAGAACCCTGAATGAGGCTATTCACAGCACCCCCCCCCCCGCCCCCCGCCCGGGGCCCTTGCTTTTTTGAGCTCCCACTGCGTTATTGTTATGTTGAAGTATTTTGAGTCTGTAATAAATCAACTCTACTCATCTAAACGTTTCTACCATTGTTTTTTTCTGTCGTTGTTTTTGTTTTTTTAATATTTATTTATTTATTTGGCTGCATTGGGTCTTAGTTGCAGCATGCGGGACCTTCATTGCGGCACACAGGCTTCTCTCTAGTTGTGGCACATGGGCTCCAGGGCGCGTGGGCTCAGTAGTTGTGGCACGCGGGCTCTCTAGTTGTGGCGCAGGCTCAGTAGTTGTGGCGCGGGCGGGCTTAGTTGCCCCACAGCATGTAGGATGTTAGTTCCCCAACCAGGGATTGTACCCATGTCCCCTGCATTGGAAGGTGGATTCTTAACCACTGGACCACCAGGGAAGTGGTGGTCCCTCTACCATTGTTAATTCAAGCAAAATACCTGCATTTTTTCTCCCTCCTGAAGAGTCTGGTTCTTCTGTTCTGCCACCAGCTCCACAGTTACCTCCCCCTGCAGCAGCTGGATGCTAGTGTTGCCCAGGTCTTCACTCACAAAGTTCTCCAGGTGCAGCCCTGCCAGGGGCAAGAGTTCCCCAACCCACCCCATGGTGGAGTGAACTCACCACCAGCCGGAACAGAGAAATCACACCTTCACCGCCACCCCCCACCTCAGGTTTCAAAAACCTTCCTCCCACCAGGAGAGGCCCCTCCCCGCTCCATCACACGCCATATCCCTGGCCAACGAAGCCAGGAGGGAGACAGCAAAGCCTCCTTGCTTTCCTCCGTACCAGGGAAATCTGCGATGAAGACCACTTCGGTGTGGTTGTCCAGGCTGCTCTTGATTTCCTGTAATTTGGTTCTCCAGGGAGACAGGTCCATCAGTAGCGGCTGCAGCCAAGGTGTACGCTGGAAGGGGGACCAGGTAGCCTGCACGATGTCCACACGAGGGTCAAAAATCCTTAGGAAAGAAAACCATGTTCTATGGAGGCCACAGCCACCTATGCACCGGCATTTCCGGTTCTGTTCTTTTCATCACTGTTCCCAGATAGAGGAAACAGGGTTTTCCAGAAAGAAGAAATGGCCTATGTCAGCATGTTATTGCCAGTTTGGGACAGAGAGAGGAGGGGAAAGAGATTCTGGAGCACTGGGAAGAGTGGGAGTTAGTGGCCACCTGAGGAGAGCTGTGATAACAGCTTCTAAAAGAATAAGTGCGTTACCTTTTCTTCAGGATGATGGTGCCCCCTGCTGGAAGCAATCAGCTATGCCCACAACCAGGTCAACAGGGACATGCACCAGAGGACAGCCTTTCAAGCAAGACAACACTGGGGAGCATGGGCTATTCATCTTGGCAGAAAGAGCTAGACTTCATTTCTCCCCCTTCTCTGCTCCCCTTGCCCACCTCTGCTGGAAGCGGTCATTGATGGAGACCCAAATATCAAAGAAGATCTGGGGCTCAGTGACATTGTACTTGGGAAGCAGGTGGCTCAGGCAAGTGGCATATTGCTTCAGCATGTCCGCATGATCCTTCCAACGCCGGCTCTGTGTGAATACCTGCCCCAAACCCCCACGTTAGTCCCACCTCATTGTTATGGAGCCTCTGGACAGGTCATGCAATGCCAATGGCACAGAGAGACCCCTGCCTGCTGCCAGTTCTGACAGAGAAACAGCAACAACAACAAAACCCCAAAAAACTCGCTGGAAGAGTTTTTCATTGCTGGGCTAGTGGTACTCACCTTTCCCAAATCTCATCTCAGTTCAGGGAAGTGAACGACATCACCCTATTTCAACCCCCACCAAAGAAGCACTCCACGGGGCTCCAGAGAAAGGGCAGAGTGGACCCAAATGTGTTTTATTTCATAATTGTGTTTACGACCAAACCAGACCCCAAAGCTCAAGGGGGCCTCTGAAGGCCAGTAAATCGTCAGCATCAGACATCTCACCCCAGGGTTGAGGTAGCCCAGCTCGCCGGTGCGGCCATCACGGTAGGTGATCTTCACGTGCTGGTGGGAGCGGGAGTGCACCATCATGTCCCAGGAATAGCCGTACAGCCCATTTGTCCAGTTGTTATAGCCCTGAGGGGGCAGGGCAGCGGCAATCAGCTCGACGGTCCTCACGCTAACACCATCCTCCGCCAAGAGAGGTCTGCAACACCAGCCCCATTCTCTCCCGCTTGCCGTCGCCTCCACCGCTATCCAAGGTAACCCCCAGCCCACACGTACCTGGGTGAGGAAATGGGAATAGGGCAGGAAGAGCTGCTCCAGGAGGTAGAGCAGGGTGAAGGCGGCGCCCAGCCGATGGCGCAGCCCTGGCTTCTGACCACCTTTGGCCCGGCTCCTCTTATACACGCAGGAAGCACTGGGCTGGGGGGCAGTCCTGAGGGGCAGCAGTTCTTGCAGCCTTTTCGGGCAGTGAGCCACCAGCTTCCGAGGCCACTCGGGAGAGCAGAAGAGAGGGCTGCTGGCCAGCATGACGTAGGGGAACATACCTAGAAAAGCAGGGAGAAAACCAGCACGTCGGGAGTTTGGCCGGAGGAAAACGTGGGTAATCGCCTCAACCCCCTTCCCCTACGCAGCCTTTCCCAGGTACTCCACTGGTGATGAAAGAAGTCCTCAACTCCAGTCTATCTCTCCCCGGAGAAACTTACTACACAACGTACTAGCTGAGCCCGGAAGCCGCCAGCCGCCTCCCTGTTTGTTTCCATCTCACAGAGACCGCATCCAGCACAGCTTGGCACCCGTCCCTGTCACCACCTCCCACTGCCACACATGCCGCTGGCTCGTCCCTCCCCTGCACACCTGTGGTTTCCTATTTCCCACCAGACTTCAGGAACTGACCAATGCTGAAGAGCTGGGAATTCATGCAGTGGAAGTAGGACACGAAGAGGAGGCCAATGGACCTTGAGGCATCGAAGAAGAGCAGGAAACCGGCAGAGAGGTCGAGCAGCAGTCCGCACCAGTGCACCACCAGCAGACTAGTCATCTCCTCAGACAATACAAATCTGTGGACACCAGGGTCAAAGGTCAGGCACCAGCACTCACGGCATACTCACAGCAGATGTACCTCTGCTGTCCTGTCCTTGCTGCAGGATCCACCCCAGCAGGTGCGTGGAAGAACTCCGCACAAAGACATCCTCTGGTAGGGTTTTCCAACCCCTCTTCATTTCCACATACTTTAGGTGGCCATCTTTTTTCAACATACCCTATGTAATAAGCAAGAGTGCATCTCCGAGGGCACAATTTGATTGAGCAGTGTGTGTTGTGGCGGGCAGGTTCTTCGTGGAGGTTATACATGAGAAGAAACTTTAACAGGGGAACGCTTGGCTAACATCAACATGGTGTCAAACTTTAGGAACTGGGAGATGACAGGAAAGAGGGAAAAGAACAAAGTAAAACAAGAGGAAGGAAGAAATGGGAGGAAGAGTGAGGTCAGAGAGGAGCAGCTCTGTTTTGGAAAGAGTTGGCAACCATGGTATTGTCGGCGTAAGGGGCGCCGACCGTCCATCTGCTCCGCACGCCGGCCAAGGGGTCCCAGCGAGAGGCTGGGGTGGCAACCCGAGGACAGAGGCACCACCACAGCAACTGCTGGGGCCACTGCCTCACTCACCAAGCCACCTAGCACCGGCGCTTTCCTTTCCTTGACTGCTTTTCCCTTTGTTTCCGCCCACACTGTAAGTCTCCCAGGGGCAGCGAGGCCTAGGTCTTTTGATACCATCGACTCTGCCTTCCGCTGAACAGGGAGATGAGTGGACAGAGGGAAACACGTGGCAAATTCAGGCAAAGTGGGAAGAGCATCCGTGGCCGCAGACCTGAGGGAGGCGAGCCCCCCACTCTGCACCTGGGCCACCTGAGGCCTCTGCCCTGCTGCTCACTTGAAGGGACTGAAGAGCCAGTGCCGGGACAGGTAGTCCATGGAGTAGCCTTCCACCCAGTCTGCATCCAGCTTTTTCACGCCCGCAATGAAGTACACGATGAAGATCTGCAAACACAAGACAAATGTTCAAACAAAGTCAGAACCTTGTCCTCCACAGACAGTCACAAATCAGTTCTGATGCCAGTTCAGGGCCCAAGGGAGACTAGATCCATTCTTCTATTCACTCATCTCACATATTCACTCACCCGACATCCTACAGATGCCAGGCACAGTACTAGGCACCAAGGAAAGTCATAATGTTACTCTTTCCTCATGAGGATTCTAATCCAGCGGGAACAAAGCTCGACTCTTTCTATGACAAGGTGAGAGACCCCAGAGATTAGGGGGTTGGAAACAAGGGGAAAGCCAGCCCAGCTTTCCAGCAAAAGGGGAAAAAGAGAAGATCCAGGGAGGCAGAGCAGAGCGCAGTCTGGCAGTGGGACAGCCGTGCTGACAATGGCTGTCGAGAACACCTCCCCCTCTCCTGAAATCCTGTACCTGGCCACGCAGCACAGCATAGTTCCAAAGGGGCACGTGGGCGTTCCGCTTCCGGGCATTCAGCAGGCCGTCCACAGACCTGCAGCAAGGGGGAGAAGGGTGGAGGACAGCTTCTTAGTCCAGTCCCATTTCTACCTTGGGATTGGTAGAAATGCTTTTTAAATATAATGCCCTCTCTAACCCAGGACGTCTCCCACACCTTCTCTGGTCCTCTGGGCTATTCTGAGGTTCTTTAGAATTATATGAGCATACTGCAACAACGACTATTTTAAGTCATAACAGAAATATTACTAGTGAGTTATAACAACAAAAAGTTCAGTGTTTACCATTCGTTTAGTTAGCAAATTAGTTTCTCCTACAGAAATAGATTGGGAACAAGACTACAATGCTAGAATATGGCTGAATATGAAAAAGAACGAATTTGAGGCAACATTTGAAAAGCTAAAGGTGTATGAAAATATATATAGTGCATTTAAAAAAAAGTTTCAATTTCCAAGACAAACTGACACTCCATAGACCTGTATGCTAGGATCTAGTGCCAGAGGGTACCTGCTAACAGCTTACCTAGGCTAAGAACTGATAAAACCAGGCTACTAAGATTAGATGTATTCTGGGGAGGCAGAAGCAAAGTAGGTTTTCAAGAAGACACAGAATGAGCAGAGAAGCCAGGAAAGGGGCAGCTTACACTTGTGGTCAAGAGCATGGGAGTCCGTAGTTAAGGAGACCTGGAGTCTCACTTACGCCTCTTACATGCTATGTGACCCTAGGCAAGTCCTTTACTTCTCTAAGCCTTAGTTTCTTCATCTATAAAATGGGAACAGCACTATGGACCTAATGGGGTTATAATGTGGAAAAATTACAAGTGTTTAGCATAGTGTCTGGCACGTGGAAAGCCTTCAGTAAGTGATGGATATTTTTTCAAACTGTGTAAAAGTCATAAAAATGAGACTTTTCAGGAGTATTCTGTCAAAAGTGCCTCTTTGTGATGACAGCTGGCCACTCTGAATGAATGTGAAGGTTTACAAAAGGGGTATCTGCATGTGTGTGTTGATGAATGAAGTTTAATTAATGACTGATAAATCACCAACAAATCCAATGTTTGAGATTTTTTCCCCCTATACTCATGTTACTGACAGCTCATACTCGCTTTTCACTTAATAATGGGAGAATCCTTAAAGCTCATCTACCCTGCCACCCTGTCTCCAAATCCCTTCTCCATCTCCCCTGAGAGATGGTCACCTGAGCCAGAGGTCGAGGAGCGTTACCTCCTCCCGGGACAGCACTACTCAGCAGCCCTGGTGGGCCCGCTCCTTCTGACATGACTCTGCCCCACAGCAACTTCTACGCTTGGCTCTAACTCTGCCCCTCTGGGCTCACACAGAGAAAGTCTGCTCCCTCTTCCACATGACCACCCTTGTAGTATCTGAAAACAGCTATGTCTGGCTTTAGTCTTCTCTTCTTCTCTAAGAGGATTACAGGAAGTGGATAGATCAAGGCACCTGGGGAGATAGGGAAAGAGTGAAGGGGTGGGAATGGAGCCATTTTGCTTTTTTGTCACCCCAAGAGCCCCAACCTCACGGACCCTTCCCTCTCCCAAATCCATCCAAATCAAAGTGTCACCCTGTAACCACACTCTGCAACGCATGGCTGAAAGTACGTTTGCTGGGACAAATTCTAGGACCTCACCGGGCCCCTATCTCTGGTAACCATCCTGACGCAGCCAACCCCTCCCTCTTTTCCCCGGACTCATACCAGTGGCGGTTTGCATCCATGAACGTCAGCTGAAAGGCCAACAAACCATACAGATAGGAGTGGTTGTTCCACGATGTCTTGTCCAGAAGAAACACATACCAGTATGGCAGCAGGAATAAGACACAGCTTATCCGGTAGTGCAGGCCCAGCATCATGCCCAGCGCCCCTGGGATTTGTGGGGGAGAGGATTAAGATGTCAGAGGGGCACAACAGGCCCAGCTCCCCTGGGACAGGCTGTGGGTAGGATTAGGAAAGGTTATCAGACATTTTATAACCAGGTGAAAATGAATTTCAATTAAATGTTATGTCAACATTTTAAACAGAGTTACGGGGTCACAGCTCAGATGACACACAGGTCAGCAGGATGAAATTGTAAGTCACAGAGGAAGTGAAATAAGAAACCCAAGACCTTGGTCATTCACCAGCATGCTTTGTATTTCTGGGTTTCTCTCCTACAGTTTCCCTCACCCAGAAACATGATGGTGTAGACCAGATACATCCAGTCAAGTGGCAGTGGCTGCAGGGCGTCAAGCAACGGGAAGCGGCACACCTCCAGCCCATCCAGGTATCTTTGGTCCAGGGAGCTGAGCCCCCGCTCCTGGGGAATGTCCAGCACCATCATCAGCCCTGAGAAGGCAGAGGGGGAGGGGGCCGTTAGGCCTTAGCAAAGGGAGCTGTGGAACACGCTGGAATACAGTCGAGCACACCCAGCTCCAGGGTGAGACTTCTCTCCTAACCCCGGAAAGAATTCATTCAACAATAATCATGGAGTGCCTACTCTGTGCTAGGCATTATGCCAGTTGTGTGATCTCAGACAGCCACTGCACCTCACTGAGCCAATTCCCCATTTGTGAAAGGGGGCTCACAATATTTTGCAGGGTTTCAGAGAAGATTAAGTGAAGGAAGTGTACAAAATGCGATCAAAGCTGTTCAGGTTTTGATAGTAATATTTGTAAAGGTCTGCCCTACTGGCTACAGAAAATGCTCTGGGGTGGTGCTCCTCAACCTCTTTTACTTCCTGGCACACCTGGCAGAGCAGTATCTGGCCAGCACACTGGGGTAAACAGAAGGGGCTACTCAGGCCAGGAAGGCATCTCCAGTTAAGGCAAGATTTCTCAACCCCAGGACTATTCAGTTTGGCCTGGTTAATTATTTGCTGGGAGGGCTATCGTGTGGTTCATAGGTCATGCAGGAGCATCCCTGGCTTCTGTGTAGATGCCAGTAACCACCTATTCCCCTTCCCTCCCACCCCCAAGACGTGACAGACACAAATGTCTACAGACATTGCCAAATGCCCCCTGGAGAGCAAAATCACTCCCCGTTGAGAACCACTGGGTTCAGGGGAGTAATATCTCAGCACATCTGTAACCCATTCCAAACATACATGCTGTGGCCTGTGAGTTAGAAAGATTTGGATTAGGGAGTCACAGCCTAAGTGTCTGCCCTGTCACCCCTGCCATTCCTCTAAAGTCTAGTCCTTGGCATACTTACTGGGCAACTTCATGCCACAAATAAAATGGGTTCCTGTTCCTCTACCTCTATATTTCCTATAGCCTCAGATCAAAGCATTTCTGGTCTCCAAATCCTAATCGGAGACAAAACTGGGTCACAACGACCTCTTCCAGGATATAAGTAACTTCAGCTCTTAGGAAAAGGAAGGTAAGTCCACTAAGCAAGTAAGTATCCAAGAAATGGACAAGGGACGATTGTCATTTTCCCACCCCCAACCACGCTGGCCCCTCCCAGAAACTCGACTTACCGAAGAGAAAACGGAAGACTGCCAGGCTTGCAGGATCCGTTGGTCTATTCAGCAGGGTCACCAGCCTCCCCCAGCTGGACACATCTGTCCACTCAAAACCCAAGAGCTTCCCCATTCGGCTGCCCTGACGGCGCCCTGAGGTCTGTCCAGCTTTATCTTTTTGTACTTTATCTGCAACCGATAAATGGAGAAAGTTGTGTGTGCGCGTATGGGAATGGAGATGCTTTAAAACAGGCTCCTCCTCAAATCACAGAAATCACAGGCCCAGGGCTTCTGCCCACCTGGATTCTCCCACTGATCTCTGACTACCCGAAACATCCCTGCAGTGCAGCCCCTCCTCCAGGATCCCCCAATGCCCCAGAACCTTTCTCAGACAGCAGTCCCCTAGCCGCAAAGCGTCCTGAATGTCATCACCACCCCGAAGCCGAAGACCGCAATCTCTCTCTATGGCTCCTTCCCATCGGAGGCTCCCTTCTCCAGGTCCCACAGGGAAGTCCTCCCGCCCCCACCCCTCTGAAACCCGCGCCCCTCTCTATCCGCCACAAGGCGGGGCTCTGACCCTACCTGAGTCGGGCGGGAACCGCGCAGACCGAGCAGACACCGCCATGGCCTCGGGGAGGTAGGTCGGCCACAGCGACAGCGTCCGAGTAGGTGGCGCCGCGAGGGAAAACTCCCCTAAGTCCCGCCTCCCCGACACATCAGCACCCGCGAGGCCGGCCGGAAAGTGCCGGGACTGTCGTGAAGAGCCCTAGTCGGCCGCGCCGGGCTCCCTGCTTGGCGGCAGAGGGCGGAGCGAGGAGCCTTGGGGCGGGGCGAAGCGGCCCCGAAGGGGCGTGGTCAGGCCCCGCCCTCCCCGGTGACCGAGGAGGAGCGAAGATGTCACCGGACCTGCCTCTCTTCCGCCGAATGACCAGTCTCTTCCCTGAGGCCTCCCGATCCCTCTCCGCGCTTTCAACCTAAGAAGACTCCGAGCGCCCGCAACTTCCCTGGGTCACTCCCCGCCCCCATTAGGCCTCTCCAGATGTGAGCAGCGCGGGCGCAAATGTCAGACTCTTCCCAGAGAGGTTCCCGCCGAATTAGGACGCACCTGGAGGGGCTGCCCCGGTCTAGAGACTGTGTGCAAGTTTCTTTATTCTCTCTTCCAGTACCTGCTATGAACCAGAGGTTTGAAAGCAGCAGGGGAAACCGGAACAACATAGCTGCAGAGGGTATGCAGAGTAGGGGCAGTGAATAGAGTGGTCGATCAAGGAAAGTCTTAGAGAGGTGAGTCTTAAACAGCATTGTAACATCTAATTCTCTGCACTGGGATTGACCGGCAGGATCAGAGGAAGGCATCTTAGACCAGGGGTTCTCACATGTTTTAGTCTCAGAACCCCTCTACACTGCTACACACATTATTGAGAACCCTAAAGAGCTTTTGTTTATAATGGGTTATATTTTCCCGTATTTACCGTATTGGAAATTTACACTGAGAAATGTTTAAAATATGTATTGATTCACTAAAAGAAAAAAGTAATAAACCCATTACATGTTTATATAAATAACCTTTTTAAGAGGAAAAGTATATTTTCCACACCAAGAAAATACATGAGAATAGTATTATTTCACATGCAAATCTCTTTAATGTTTGGCTTCATTGAAGAAAGCTGGATTCTCATATCTGCTTCTGCATTCCATCTGTTGTGAAATGGTGTTGACTGAAGTATGTGAAGGAAACCTGGTCTCACCGATACTTAGTTAGAAAAAAGAGAAGCATTTTAATAGCCTGTTTAGATAACTGTGGATATTCTTTTGTACCACACCGAAACTTACAAGTAGTCGTTTTTTTAAAGGTTAGTCAGATGTGAAATTGGAAATCATATAATGAAGTTTATGCTCTATTACATTAAAATCATTGGTATAGCTTGCACTTTGAATGGACCTTTTACTCACGCATGATTTTGTAAAATATGCATGGTAATTTGGAAAACATTGGTTCACTGAGTTACACAGCTCTTTTTTTTTTTTTTTTTAACTTTTTTCTTTTAAAGGAATTCCTTTATTTTTATGGCTGTGTTGGGTCTTCGATTTTGTGCGAGGGCTTTCTCTAGTTGTGGCAAGCGGGGGCCACTCTTCATCGCGGTGCGTGGGCCTCTCACTATCGCGGCCTCTCTTGTTGCAGAGCACAGGCTCCAGACGCGCAGGCTCAGTAATTGTGGCTCACGGGCCCAGCTGCTCTGCGGCATGTGGGATCTTCCCAGACCAGGGCTCGAACCCGTGTCCCCTGCATTGGCAGGCAGATTCTCAACCACTGCGCCACCAGGGAAGCCCTACACAGCTCTTTTAAATGCAGAGTCTCTTAAACGTTGGGAAGCTGCCAGGCTCACAGTGGCAGATACAAGTTTTCAAATTTTTAATTTTCACTTGAAAGCTCAAATTTACCATTGGCAACAAATATCATTTATTTTTTTCCTTGAACGAACCGGCTCCTTTCATTTTTGAGGAAATATTTGCTAAATGCACCAGTTTGAATAACCAGAGTCTGTCCAATGTCCTTTCAAGTAAAATGGTACTTTGTTTAAAAAAAAAAAAAAGACAAAAGCAAAGATGCTCAACGTCTTATATTATTAGGAAATTGCAAATTTGGGAATTCCCTGACGATCCAGTGGTTAGGACTAGGCGCTTTCATTGCTGTGGCCCGGGTTGAGTCCCTGGTTGGGGAACTAAGATCCCGAAAGCTGCTTGGCATGGCCAAAAAATACAATACAGTAAAATAAAACAGCAGTGAGATACTATTAGAATAGTTGAAATCCAAGGCACTGACAACAACAAATGCTGGCGAGGATGTGGAGCAACAGGAACTCTGCTTCCATTACTCGTGGGACTGCAAAATGGTACAGCCACAATGGAAGACAGTTTTGGCGGTTTCTTACAAGACTCCACATACTCTTACCATATGATCCAGCAATTGTGCTCCTTGGTATTTACCCAAATGAGTTGAAAACTGATGCCCACACAAAACCTGCACGTGATTGTACAGCAGCATTATTTATAATTGCCCAAACTTGAAAGCAACCAAAATGTCCTTCAGTAGGTGAATGGGTAAAATAAACTAGCACATCCATATGATGGAATATTCAGTGATAAAATGAAATGAGCTATTAAGCCACAAAAAGACATGAAGGAAGCTTAAGTGCATATTGCTGACTGAAAGAAACCAATCTGAAATGGCTACATACTGTGTGATAACCTGGAAAAGGCAAAACTATGGAGATAGCAAAAAGATTGGTGGTTGCCAGGGATTGGGCGGAGGAAGGGAGAGAAGAATGTAGCACAGAGGATTTTTAGAGAAGTGAAACTATTCTGTATGATATTCTAATGGTGTCATGGTGAGTTCATGTCATTATATATTTGTCAAAACCCATAGAATGTATAATATAAAGAATGAACCCTAATGTAAACCATGAACTTTGTTATTAATATCACTATTAGCTTATCAATTGTAACAAATATACCACACTAATGCAAGATGTTAGTAATAGGAGAAACAGGGAGAGCATGAAGGGGTGTATGGGAGCTGTCCGTACTACTCAAAAAAATAAAATCTATTAATTTGAAAACAAACAAAGGTGAGTTGAGCTCACAGTTTAATTGCACAAGTGCTTTTTCTTAGAAACTATGAAACATCGTATTTGGGTATGCAGAAGCATTGTATGCATATTTCCCATTTCTTCACACAAAATAGTAAAAAGATCTGTATACCAGTGTCAAGAGTTTATAAAATTATTAATTTGTACTTCTTCATTAAGGGTGTTCTTAATTGACACTGGCATTTTCTTTTCTTTTTTTTTTTTTTTTTTGTTTTTTTAGGCTGCACACTGGCATTTTTTAAAAATTGCAAACGCATGGCAAGAAGGAATGCAATGACTACTACTACAATTTGGTTCCACTGTCTCACTCCTGCTAAGTTGCCAGCAGTTTTGCCACCGTTGCTTTTTTTTTTTTTTTTAATTTATGTAATTAATTTATTTATTTTTGGCTGTGTTGGGTCTTCGTTGCTGCGCGTGGGCTTTCTCAAGTTGAGGCGAGCAGGAGCTACTCTTTGTTGTGGTCCGCGGGCTTCTCACTGCAGTGGCTTCTCTTGTTGCGGAGCACAGGCTCTAGGCACGTGGGCTTCAGTAGTTGTGGCACACGGGCTCAGTAGTTGTGGCTCACCGGCTCTAGAGCGCAGGCTCAGTAGTTGTGGCTCACGGGCTTAGCTGCTCCGCGGCATGTGGGATCTTCCCAGACCAGAGCTCGAACCCGTGTCCCCTGCAATGGCAGGCGGATTCTTAACCACTGTGCCACCAGGGAAGCCCCCACCATTGCTTTTTGCATCATCAGTGCAAATGTCAACACAGTTAAAAAGGCAAATAACATCTCAGTATTATTATAGTAGTTTTGTCCCTAAAGACTCCAGGGGTTCATGGACCATGTGCTGAGAACCACTATCCTAAAGGGAAGAAGCGTCAGGGGTAGATGTAAAAGTAGAGATTATTGGGCACAGTTGTGTTTGGCAGGTGGAATCACTGGGCTAACAAGTGTTCCTGCTGTTGAGGGTCTGGCCCACTTCTAGGTCATCCTAATAGGCAAGGGGGGCCAAGTCACTTTGGAAGCCATAGATCTATTTAGGGGGATGGATCTCTTAACCCACTGTCAAATCCCAGTCCAAATGAATACAGTGTGGGTTGGGAAGTTTGGGCTAGATCTTCCAGGATCACTCAAAGTTAGATGGTTCCATTAAGTTCAGTGTTGATGGTCTGTTATGTGCCAAGAACTGGACAAGTTACAGACGAGGAAACAGAAATGATTAAGTTGTGGCCTCTGTCCTATAGAAGTATAATAATAAAAATATATAGAAATAATAAAATAATAATAAAATGTAGGAAGTCATAAGAATTAAGTGAGGTTCAAAGTGCTATGGGAGCACTGAGGAAGAAATGAATTATGACTGGAGAAATCAGGAAAGTTTTTTTGAAAACTTGGGCCTTAAAGGATGAGTACAATTTTGAGAGGAGAGAGGGAAGTCAAAAGTTCTCAGTAGTCTTGGGTGAACTGAGAGCATTCTGTGTAAGAGAACTACAGCTAGTAAATGAGCTGTGCTAACTCTTCACCTCTCCATCCCATGATTTTAACTTGTTTTTGTTCAAGGCGTTGATTTCCAGTTTATCCTTTCAGGACCAATATATAGAGACTCATGGCATCAAACATTCATTTATCCATAAAATAGTCCAAAATTTACAAAAGGAATTTCTTCATGGTTCTTTTCTGATAAAAATTCTCTTTCTGTCTGTACTGTGGAGAAAGAAGCCCTCTTTCAGATCTCTCAATTCAATACCCTAAACATTTAGTGAGTGCCTACTATGTGCAGGATATATGTTATTTTCTACGAGGGGTACCAAAGTAAAAACACAGCCCCTGCCTTCACAGAACTTAGAGTCTCAGAGGAGTCAAATGTGTATGTAGTTAATGCCAAAGCATATTATAAGCTCTATAAAAGATACAGTGTGATGGCGATCAGAAGAGGAAGACGTTAACTTCAGTGGGGAAATCTGGAAGACTTCATGGAAGCAATGTCTTAAATATGAATAGACTTGCCATAGACAGTGATGAATGAAGGAGGATATTCACTCGTCATGAGACAAGTCCACTTGAGCAAAGGTATAAAAGGGGATGGTGTGTTATGGGAAGGGCAGGTAATTTAGTATGACTGGGGGCCTGGGAGGTGAGTCTCATGAGAGATAAGCTTCAAAAAGCAGGTTGACAGCAATCTTGGCATGCCAAGCTAAGGAGTTTGGGCTCTACCCTGGAGGTGCAGCATACTCAAATCAGTGTTTCGGGAAGATAACAAGTAACCCCAGGAGGAATGGATGGGAAAAGAAAGGTCAGTTTGGAGGTGGCTGGAATTGTTCAGAGAAGAGATAATGCCCGGCATTACCTAGGAAGCACGAGCTGATACGGAAAGAAGGGGGTGGATTTGAGAGACATGACCAAGACTTAGTGATGTCCCGTTGTGTGTGTAGGATGGCTTAGGGGTTCCTAACTTGGGACACTGATAGAATGGGAGTACTATCCAGGAGGAGGAACATGGGGAAAAGATAAAGGGTTTGGGTTGGCTGTCGGATGTGTCTGTGGACTGACCAGGGTATTGGAGAGGAAGCAGTGGCAATTGAGAGTGATGTACAGATTTGGGGATCGTCCATAAATGGCTGTTGAAACTGTAAAGGCATTGATTGCACTTCCAGAGGGAGAGCAGGGTTTCTCAACCTTGGCAGTATGACATTTGGTCTGCATATTCTTTGTCGTTGCGGGGTGGGTGAGGTGCGGGGAGGGGCTGTCCTTGGCATTGTGGGAAGTTTAGCATCCTTGGCCTCTACCCACTAGATGCCAGTAGCACACCTCCGCCACCAGTTCTGTCAAACAAAAATATCTCCAAACATTGTCAAATATCCCCTGGAGGGCAAAATCAACCCCATAGAGAACTATTGCTCTATCGCGGAGCCATAAGATGGCCAAGGGCAGAACCTTTGGGTTCTAAGGTCACGGTCAGAAAGGAAGAGCACATTGGGAGAGATGGGGGTGACTGTGTCACAGATGGGGTGGCCAGTGGTGTAACAGTCGATAAAGAGGGTTTTGGAGACAAAAGAGGCCTTGGCAGTGGGGAGAGCTTTATGATCTTTCAGGGAGCAATTCCAACTGAGCCTCCTGAATGTACTTTCTTCTTGTTCGCTAGCCTTTTCCCTGAGAGGTACAGGAGTCAACTGCCCCCTTGGGCCATAAATGAGACTGGGATATATGCCAGTGTACCACAAAGTTTGCCTGGTTGCTTTGCAGGCTGTTCATATTCCTCTTCCCCTATTTTCTCATTCCATTTATTCTATTAGTCTCCTTTCTCATTTGTAATGTGCTTTAGCAGAAATATAGAAATATATACCCATACCATTTAATCCTGATAATAACCCCGCAAAATAGCTTTCATCCTTATTTCCATTTTGCAGATGAGGAAACCAAAACTCCCAGAGGGAAGCTTGCCTAAGACTGCACAACCAGGGAGCCATAGAGCTGATGCCCAAATCTTCTGATCACGCAGGGACTGGGAACACTCTTCATCACACCCCAGTTGCTTCTTTGGTTGCGACTCCTACCATGTAGCATCTTTTCCTTACAAAGTGACTGACACTCCCCTTCTCCTGGGATAGAGCCTTCCTTGACTGTAAAGGAATCAGTGACTTTTGTTCTCTTGTTCCCTGACCATTTCTGCTCATCGAGTATTGTTTGGTGCCTTACTGAATGTCTCACCTTGTGAGGGTGTTAGCCAGCTGGTCTTTTTTCCTTCTTCATTTTCTTCTTTTTTTGGCCACGCCTTGTGGCTTGTGGGATCTCCGTTCCCTGACCAGAGTTTGAACGTGGGCCACGGTAGTGAAAGCCCAGAATCCTAACCACTAGGCCAACAGGGAACTCCCAGATGGTCTTCTGACAAAGGGTAACATTGTAATGTTTGTACAGGTGAGGCCAAGCCTGCGGCAATTCTGTATGGTGAAGATGAGGACAGACAGGTCACAGGCCCAACTGTGGGCACTTGAGAATCTCCCTGATGGTTGCTGGGTCTAGGCCAAGGGTCATCTCCCTCAGGGACACCAGTGTATGTCCAAGGCTTGCAGTGGCATACCAGACCCCAGCAACTCCTCAACTGCTGTAACTGTCCTTCCCTCCCTGGGAATCCTCTGTCATTTCCTCCTGCTCCCCACAAACTTCCTACTCTGACCCCTTGTTTCTTGGCACCCCTCATGTTCCCTTAACCACCAATTCACTTAGCATCTGGAATCCTTAGTAATAGTAATCACAAAAGCCACCATTTACTGAGGGTTTTTAAAGTACCAGGCATAGACAATGGAGGTAACTGAGGCTTAGAGATGTTACATAAATCTGTCCAACGTCACATAAATATTAAGGTACAGATCAGCATATCTAATAGAAATGTAATTTGAGCCACGTTGGTAATTAAAATTTTCTATTAGCCAAATTAAAAGAGAAAAGAAACAGGTGAAATTAATTTTATCAACATTTTTTTTTTTTATTTAACAATATATCCTAAGTGTCTATCAACAGACTAATGGATAAAGAAGATGTGGTATATACATATATACAATGGAATACTACTCAGCCATAAAATAGAGTGAAATTTTGCCATTTGCAACAACATGAGTGGACCTCAAGGGTATTATGCTTAGTGAAATAAGTCAGACAGAGGAAGACAAATACTGTATGACAGGGGTCCCCAACCCCTGGGCCTCGGACCGGTACCAGTCCACATCCTGTTAGGAACCGGGCTGCACAGCAGGAGGTGAGCGGCAGACAAGCGAGTGAAGCTTCATCTGCCGCTCTCCATTGCTCGCATTACCGCTCTCCATTGCTCGCATTACCGCCTGAACCATCCCTCCCAGCCCCCCACCCCTGTCCGTTGAAAAATTGTCTTCCACGAAACCCGTCCCTGGTGCCAAAAAGGTTGGGGACCCCTGCTGTATGATATCACTTGTGGAATCTAAAAAATACAACAAACTACTGAATATAACAAAAAAGAAGCAGACTCACAGATATAGAGGACGAACTAGTGGTTACCAGTGGGGAGAGCGAGGGGGAGTGGCAATTTAGGGGTAGGGGATTAAGAGGCGCAAGCTACTATGCATAAAATAAGCTAAAAGGATGTATCATACAACCCAGGGAATATAGCCAGTATTTTATAATAGCTATAAATGGAGTATAACCTTTAAAAATTGTGAATCACTATAGTGTACACCTGTAACTTATATAATATTGTACATCAACTATAACTCAATAAAAAAATAAGGCACTTGGGAATTCCCTGGCAGTCCAGTGGTTAGGGCTCCGCGCTTCCACAGCAGGGGGCACGGATTCGATCCGGGGGGTGGGGGGGGGAACTAAGATCCCCGCATGCCATGTGGCCAAAAAAATAAATAAAGCACGTTACAAATTTTTTTTAAAAAGGGGAAAAAAAAGATCCAAAACATTATTCCAATGTGTCATCAATATATAAAATTACTAAAGAGATATTCATAGTCTTTCTCTCATAATAAGTCTTTGAAATCTGCTGTGTGTTTTACTCTTACATCTCATCTCAGTTTAGACTAGCCACATATCAAATGTTCAACGGCCGTTTGTGGTCAGTGGCTACTGTACTGAACAATGAAAGTATAGATCAAGGATTCTGAGCCACCTCCGCTTGGCTTCATTGTCGCCTTTCTAAGGATGGTGAGGAGACGGGCAGCCACATTCTCTGTGAAAGCAGGCTGATCCTGTCCCCCGAGATTCAGGCCTGAAAAAGATAATAATCTTATCTAATTGGGAGTAAGATTTCATTATAAATGAGAATAAAGGGTCTCCAAATGCTACAGTGGTCCAAAACTTATTAGACTCTTTAAAAAAGCATTTGTCAGAGAAGCTGACATTTCCCTCTTGGAACTGTTACTTCTTCTGGGATGGGACAGGAATGTTTGTTCCCTTCTGCGCGTCCCTGCTATTGTTCTTCTATCTCCATAAACACTGTCCAGGAAGAGTGGATCTTCTCTGGCCTGGAGCCAGGTTGGTGGAAAAATCCTTTGCCCTGGGCCCTCTCTCTTGTCCATAGGGCAGTCGCGTGACCCTTTCTGATGGGGCTCACCAACCGACATGGTGGCCTTGGAAGGGACGTGCAGGATTGTTGAACTCTGGAAGGAAAGGAAGGTTGGTGAGCCATCATTCCCTGATTTGAGCAGTGGGCAGCCCTTCGTTCCAGGCACTGTGCTAGGCACATGGCATGTGCTATCCTTTTACTCCTCACCACCGCCCTATGAGGTAAGCATCAGCACCGGCAAAACCCAGGCAGGTGAAAAAGTTCACTCAGGGTGTGCAGCTTTCCGACACCAGAGCCCAGGATTACAGCATTCCAGACTTTGGGGGTTTCAATGCTTTTTCCACTAAAACGGCGGACATGGGAACAAGGGTTGTCCAGCAAGAAGTGTTCATATGTGCGTTCTGTTTCCATGTGAACAAGGTCTGGCAGGGTGCTTAGGGTTGATTTCAGTCTCTAAGAATTGGGGGTGAGATACTCAGAACATAAAAAAAGGAGATGGGGGACTTCCCTGGCGGTCCAGTGGTTAAGTCTACGCGCTTCCACTGCAGGGGCCATGGGTTCCATCTCTGGTCAGGGAACTAAGACCCCCGGCATGCCGCGTGGTGCAGCCAAAAAAACATAATAATATAAAAATTTAAAAAAGGAGTCGGCTGCCCTTTCTATATCAGGAAACCTAGGAGGACTGCTTGATCTTTCTTTTCTTGTTCCTGACAAGTTAGAAGGAATGTGGTGCCGGGGGGCCCTGTCGCTTTAAACCTAAGCCCTGGTTTCCCAGGAGACTTGGGAGAGCAGTGGAGAGTGCCCGCCTACCTGGGGAACCTGCGCGAGGTGTGGCCGCAGAGGCTCTGGATGCGAAGTGGGCGGGGGCGGGCTGAAAGTTGGACAAGCAGGAAGTGAACCGACGGCTGCCCGAGAGGAAACAGACTAGGCGAGAGTCCTGCTGCCGACAGGCCCGAGCCGCTCGGAAACATGGTGAGAGAGCTGGAAACTAAGAAGGGGCTGATTTCACGAGCAGCCAGAGGGGGCTGGGGGCTGGGGATAAGCAAAGGAAAGCTGGTGGCAAAATCTGAGGGCTGGGCCAGCGCTGACTGTGACCTCTGTTCTTTGACAGCTGGGCTGCAAATAGGTCTGAGCTGCCTGGGCGGGTGTTCCTGCTCCTTCTCTGCTCCCTCCCTCCCCTGAGCCCTGAGCTGGCCTGGAGTGGAGCTGCGGTGGGAGTGGGAGATCCTAATTCATCTCCTCCTCCAGCCCTCCGGCCTTCGGGTGCTGTGACATTCCTGGGCAGTGCCTCTGCTGTTCCCGGCGCAGATTCCAGCCCAGCGGCAGGAATCCCGCTCTGCCTCTCACTTTACCCCTGTACAGAAACCCAAAGAATTTGTCTCTCCGTCGAGTCCAAGGAATCTGCCCCCTCTCCATAAACATGAGGAAGAGAGCTGAGGGTTTGTAAAAAAAAAAAAAGTCAGAAGTTGGTTCTCTGTGATAATCTAGTTTGGACCCATGCCCCTGGCTTGTGTCTGGAAGTCCAGTGGGTCAGGGAGGGAGGAGCTTAGCCGTGTTTTTCCCTCCCTGTTCAAAAACCTTATCAGAAAGCCTGAGGATGAGGCATCAGCCAGGGAGGACTTGCCCTCCATTACCCCCAACACCCAGGCTGCTGTTTGTATATTTCATACTCGCTTAAGCAGGCAATGGCATGGTGCCTTCGCGCGGTGCTTAGTGGTGGGGAAAGCAGAAGTCTGTGGCCCAACGGCTTTGAGGGCGGGTTAGGCTAGGGGAGGGTGGTCTGCGGGGGAGCGGGGCACAGGCATTTTTAATGAGGACCGGTGGGATCTGGGAGTTCATAGGTAACGGTGGGGCTGTGCCTTGTGAGGTGCTGGCTCAGCGGTCTCCTCTGACCCTCTCTGAGGAACAAGGAAGCAGTGGAGAGGGCTTTGGGAGCGTGCTTCTCGTCCTCTCACGTGCCCTGAGAACCCACAAAGAAGTTGGATCCAGTCTGTCTCCTAGCATGACTGTCACCATCTGGGGCTTAAAAATGCATTTGTTTTTGATTCCACAAGTACTACAGGAAAACATTCTCTTTGCAAACAGTTCGAGCATTACAAAAAGCTAAAGTCCACCTTAGGTCTCCCCCTCCTCTGGCCTCTGAGGCTGAGTCTCAGTCCCTCCGGCCCTCGGCCTGATTAACCCCTGTGTGGCTGCCCAGGAGGAGGCCAGTGGTGGTGGAGGAGATGACCGTGTGCGAAACCTGCGGAGTGAAGTGGAGGGAGTCAAGAATATTATGACCCAGAATGTGGAGCGGATCCTGGCCCGGGGAGAAAACTTGGACCATCTCCGTAACAAGACAGAGGATCTGGAAGCCACAGTGAGATGATGGGGAGCCCAGTGGGGGCCAGGGGAAGAGGGGGAAGGAGGATTATTGGGGGCTTGAGGCTTGGTGGTCTTGGTGGCAGAATGATCAGGAGGGAAGTCTGCCTTTTTACCTGCGTTGGGAATTGATGTGAGCTGAATCCCCACTTCTGATTCTGCTCTACTCCACTGATTGGTACTGGAGTCCAGGAAATGGGTTCAGGGACTGGGGCTGGGGATGTGGGGGTGGACCCACGGAGACATTTTGTGAGACAGATAGATGGCTCAGTCAGCCTGTGCTTTCTTAGGCTTCTCTCCTATGAAATCAACTTTCCCTTTGAAGGCTGCCCTTGACAATCATTTGGACCTGGCCTCCCCAGGACAAAAATATTGGCTGCAGAAAATCCTCTTAGGGCCTTTGGCCTTCCCCAGGAGTTATTAGGCAGGGGGTGGAAAACTGTTAAGAGTCTTGCTGAGCCAGCTTTAAAAAGAAGCTGGGAAGAGGAGTAAAAGTCTTTGATCCCAGGATCCTCTGCTGGCTGAAGGCTGGAATAATATCTCCCACACATCTTGCTAGATCTCATTCTTCTCCCCCTCCAGCCAGAGGCTGAAGCCAGCTGTTCAGGGAGGGAGTAACTCTAAAGTTCAACAGAGGGCTGGAGACTAAGATTCCATGTCCATGGTGAGAGACTGGCCATGGCTTTCTGAGTCCTGTGTGTAATCTTGAACATAGCTCATTTGACTCCCTGGGACTTAGTGTTTCTTTCCACAGCCCAATCTGGGAAGCATGGCGCAGGGAAACAATTTCTGCAATTCAGGTTGGGAGAGGAAGAGCATTTTCCCTCAGTTCCAACCCCGATACTGCCCTGGCCCCTCCTCCAGCTTCAGCAGTCCTCATGTGGCCAGGAGTTCTGGAACCAGGGAAATGTGTCCACCTGGAGCCTGTACCCCTCAGCCCCAGTGTCTGCCCTCCCAAGGGTGGGTTGTGCTGCCAGTGTCACAACCCTGGGTGTGAGCATGCGTCAGAGGCCCCTCAGTGTGCATGGCAGTGCAGGGGTAGGAAGAGAAGGGGGCAGGCAGGGGACCAGAGGGAGCCCAAGCATTCTAAATTTGAATTGGTTCACCAGATGGTTGTGAAGGTACGTTTGTCAAGGTAGGAGGACAGAACTAACTATTTTATTGAGCGGTCTGCTACCTCAGCTTAGCGCTTAAATGTTTAGATGTATGGAATGTGGGTCTCGGTATGCTCATTCCAGTGGCAGGAGGCACTGGGTGACTCTGCCTTATCCCCGACAGTCCGAGCACTTCAAGACCACATCGCAGAAGGTGGCTCGGAAGTTCTGGTGGAAGAATGTGAAGATGATCGTCCTCATCTGCGTGATAGTTTTTATCATCGTCCTCTTCATCGTGCTCTTTGCCACGGGTGCCATCCCTTAAGTAACTCAGGGAACCCCTCCCACCCTGCCCTCTTCTTCGGGGGCAACCTTCCATAGTGGGTGCCAAGAGGGGCCCTCCCTCCTGTCCTTCTCCACAGGGAACTCTGCTCCATCCTCCCGCCCCTCACCCTGAGGCCCCTCTACCACACTGTCTGCCCCAGGGAGCACCTTGGTCCCCAGAAAGAGAGAGCTGGACTGTGGCTGTGTTTCAGGTGTCCTCAGAGTTGGTCGGAGAGACCCAGAAGGGCCAGCGCATGGCTGGGAAACTGATGGAACTGAGGGTGGCCAGTGGGCAATAAAGACCTTTCAGTATCCCTATGCATGTGAGGTACTTTCTCCCTTTCCATTTTGCCTTTGGCCCTTCCATTTCTTTTCTCCCCAAGGATGCCCTCTGGCAGAGAGCCTCCCATTGGAGGCCCAAGCTGTTGGAGGGGTGGAGAGCATATGTTTGGAGAAAAAAGATGGAAACTCTCTGTCTTTATCTCCCCTTGCTCCATCATTGTCACCGGTCTCGAGAACAGGAATTTCCTGGAGCTCTTGGTGTATGGAAAATTCAAAACCTTCCCAGCATTTTAGGGTAGTATGTAAGACTCTCAAGTATCCCCTCTGGGTCTTGCCATTTCCTTTATTAGTTTTCTGCTGGAAGTGTTAGCCGAGACATGAAGCCTACCTGGGCAGAGCATTTAGGAATCTGGTTCAGGGCCTCCCACCCCTCCCATCATTGCCGTTTCTCTTTGGTGGCCCTGTTGTAGTCTTAGAGTGAGGGGGTTAGAGGAACTGAACTGCTTTTCCTTCCCTTGTGGTTCTGCGAGTTCTATTTGTCTTTTGTCTGCCCCTGTCCTTCTGGAACTTAGCAGGGCCTCTGGGTCTCAGCTGTCCTGAGGGGGTGAGCATCTCTCACCTGTATCTCGTGGCTGGGCACAGTCAGTGTCACAGGACAGGGCCTATGGCCTTCCTTCCCCTCCATGGACAATGGACCTCTCTGTCTTTGAGCCTCCCTCCTCTCCACCAGGTTCCACCATCATTGTCAATCTTTCCAGTGCCCAGTGTGCCTTGGTTTGGGGGAAGGGTTCACGTCATCTCTGTCCCTATTTCCCCCATAGGCTTTCCAGAATTGAAAAGAACCTGATTTGGGGAGGGAGTCTGGAAGGGGCGGGGTTGGGAAACAGGACTGGGGACTAGTACTGGCAAGTCAGGTTCTAGAATCATGCTCCGGGGACTTCCCTGGTGGTCCAGTGGTTAAGACTCCACACTTCCAATGCAGGGGACGTGGGTTTGATCCCTGGTTGGGGAATTAGGATCCCACATGCCGCGCAGCGCAGCCAAAAAAAAAAAAAAAAATAGAACCATGCCCTGAAAACTCGGAAGGGAGGAAAGCACAGAAGAGACCCTGGGGGCAGACTTTGTCAGGATCCTGTCCATCCTCTCTCTTCTCAGTCCACTCCTAGACTCGAGGTCCAAGCAACTGGGGTGATTGGGACCTAGTCTGTCCAGGCTGGGGGTGGGGTCTGTGCTCACATGGGGCTCAGCGTGGGAGAGGGAAGCCCCCAACCCCCTTCCCCCAGAGGGGCCACCTTTGAGGTGTTGGGATGGTATGGGGTGGGATAGAGAACAGGTGGCTGGTGGCTTCTCTGTAGCAGTGAAAGGGCAGGCTGAGGATGGATAGATTCAGCTCAGGGAGGCTCTGGACAGAAGGTTAGACACACCAGCCTCCCTAATCCTCCAGCTGAGGTAGGGGGTCATATCAGGACAGGGCTGCACTTGCCCACGTGGTGAAGGGGAAAGAAAGAAAAAGCTAGAGCTAGCACCTTCTCCACGGGGATCTGTTTTCTCTTTTAATTGAGGTAAAATTCGCAAAACGTACAATTGACCGTTTTAAAATGTACCCTCCAGTGGCAGGTAGTGCACTCATGATATTTATTGTGAATAAACTTTATTTAGTTTCAGAACTTTGGTGTGGTCGGTTTTTGATTATGGGTGAGTTGCACTCACCCAGGTGGCAAAGACCCTGTCCAGCTGTTCACTGCGTTTCCTGCGCCTAGCACAGTGCAGGACAATGGCGCTCCTACAGGTGCTTGTTGAATGAATAAATGATTCCTCCCCAGATCAACCCGGTCTACCTGAGCTTGGATGCAGTTCCAGAGAGGACTCCCTGAGCCCGTTCCAGAGCCCACTCCACTGGGACCATTTCATAGACTGGGGTCCCGAGCTGTAGACCAGGCACCAGGCTGATTGGGCGGAGGGCCCACTTCACCAGGCTGGGCAGTCATCCCGAGCCGGGCGCCGGCGGCCCGGGGAGAGGTGCCGAACCGGGATCCCGGGAGCCATCGCCGGCCGCTTCCGATTTGACTGATTTGACTTGGTTTCGGTCGCCGCTCCCAGAAGGCGCGCCCCCCGCCCCCGCCAGGCAGGCCCCGCCCCGCCCTCCGCTTCCTCCCAGCTCCCTGGCACTGCGGCCGCTCGGGCAGAGGAACCGGAGCGGCGAGGCTGCGGCGGCGGCGATGGTGAGGGCCCGGGGCCGGGGGCAGAGGGCGAGCGTGGGTGGGGGGAGGTGCGAGGCGGGAGTCCGAAGTCCAAGGGCGGGGGCGTCCTTCGGAACGGCGCCCGGGAGCAGGACCGGGGCCGGACCCTCGGCTCGCCGCGCGCATCGCGGGAGGGAAAGGGCGGCTGTGCGAGGGTCCCGGCTGCCCCGCGCCGAGTGAGCGGGACTCCGGCTTCCCACTTGCCGGGGCCAAGCGGTTACGAGCACCGGCTTCGGAGTCAGACTCCGGGCTGAGATCCTGGTGGTGGCCACTTACCCGCTCTGTGACCCCGGGCAAGTCACTTAGCTTCCCTGAGCCTCTTTTTCCGCATCGTGAAGTGGGGTCAGCGATACCCGCCTTGCTGGGTCCTTAGGAGGTTAGAGGAGATACAATGGCAGAGACCTGCCTGGCCCTCAAAACCTGCTCCTGAGAAGTGGTGGGTAATATGGTGACCTCTTCAGCCCTTCCTGGAGCTGTGAGGAGCCAAGTCTGGCCCAGGGGTTGGAAACCTGAGCCGATGGGGTGGTAGAGGCCAGCCCTGTGGCAGGGTGTTGGAGGGCAAACTCCTTCCCCTGGGGACAGAGAAAGAAAGATGTTTGCTATAAAAGTTCCACTGAAGTTATCAGTGTGGCATAGCCTGACTGCCTTCTAACCCGTACCTAGGGACACATTCTTGAGTTGAGTCATCCCCCACTCCTGCTGTAGACTCTGGCCTCTGTCCCCACTTGTCATTTCCAAGGCAAAGGTGTCAGGAGCAGTTGGTGCCAGTCGCTTCTCCTCTCCCCTGGAACTCCTGGGAAGTTGTGCCCGGCAGGAAGCAGGCTTGGTGCTTTAAGATTCTGCCATGGAGGGACTTTCCTGGGGATCCAGTGGTTAAAACTCTGCCCTGCCAATGCAGGGGGCACAGGTTCGATCCTTGGTCAGGGAACTAAGATCCCACATGGCACGGCCAAAAAGAGAGAAAAAAAAAAAAAAGATACTGCCAAAAAAAAAAAAAAGATTCCGCCATGGAGAAGCCAGCAGAGGTGTGATGGATGTGGATGTGGCCTGGCTGGGGGTCGAGATGCCTGGATGGCCTCATCTCCAGGGAACTGGAGGCAGGAAGAGGAAGCGGGGCAGGAAGGTAGCACTGAGCTCTAAGGCCAGGCCAGGAAACTGAGGGAGGCCCAGGGAATGGGACGGAGCCCAGAGCCCACTTCCCAGCGAGCAGAGCAAGGAATCAGGCAGGGTTAGGTTGGGCTTGTGGCTGGCCCTTAGCACTTGGTGAGAAGAGGAAACTCTTGAAATGAAGGCTGAGGCTGTGATAATTTACTGGGGGGTGCTGGGAAACTCTGGGACTCTCACAGGTTCATCTGAGGCAAATAGTGGATCTGAGCCTGGGGATTGATCTCTCTCTCCCAACTATCTCCTAGCCCCTTCCCTCTGTTTTTTCTCTTATTGCTGCCCCTTTGTCCACCCCTAGCACTTTCCCTTCCTTCTTCCCATCCGCCTTCCCTACCTGGTCCTTCTTGCTTTCCCTTCTTTTCTCCTCTTTTCTGATTCATTCAGTTAACAAGTGTTTCTTGGGCATTTCCTTTGTGCCAGTCATGGTGACTTGTATAGGGGATAGAGTAGGAACAAAATAGTGATGGGAAAGATAGAAGTTGAATGGGTAATGAATTCATTCATCTTGTAGATGGTCCTCACTCATGCTCTGTGCAAAGAATTTGGGTTTCGAGCCACAGGCCTCCCTCATATGCACACAAGTTGAGTTGGCAGCATCAAACTTGGTGAGTCCTTAGCCAGCCAGCTAAAGCATTTGACCTCCCTTTACCCGCATCCAGTTTAACACAGGGGTTAAGAATGTGATCCTTGGAGACTAAGTTTGTTCAACTCCCAGATCTTCTACTCACTGGCTCTGTGACCTTGGATGGATGATTTAACCCCTCCGAGCCTCAGTTTCTTATAAAACTGGGATGAGAGTACTTTCCTCAGTGGATTGTAGTGAGGCTTAAATGAGATAAAGTCAACAAAGAGCTAGCAGCACAGTTCTCAGCTCAGAGTATGTGCCCATTGAGTGGGAGCTATTATTACTGTCAAGAGGTAAAACCTTCTCAACAGCCTGCAGCGCCTGATGGAAATAAAATAGATATAGGTTATCAAAGGCCCATGTCAAGTTTTATATTTAGGTTAGAAACGATTAAGTGCACAAGGTGGCAACAGGGAAGAGCTTGCTTGGCTGTGTATTTCGTAAAAATATTTAAGAGGTTTTATTGACCACAGGTGTGGTTCCTGGGATCTGACAGCTAAAAAAAAACCTAGGGAAACTTGGGCTGCCGCAATAATAGCTATTATTTATTGAGCATTTTAGTATGTGTCAGGACTTGTGCTAAGCACTTTATTTATAACATGCCACATGCCTTAGCTAATGTTATGGGAGATATTATTGTCACCACTTTATAGATGAGGAAGCGGAGGGGTCAGAAAGGTCATATCCCCAGTCTTTAGTCACTCAGCTGGTGAGTGGCAGAGGCAGGATTTGAAGGAACCCAGGGCTGTAATGCAGAGCCCGGCTCTTAGGCTCTGAGCTCAGGCGAGCGCTGACCCAGGAAGGAGGTGATACACCAGGTCGCTGCCCGGGTCCCTCTGAAGATGACAACAGTGACAGCTGGGATAGGGTTTCGTAGGCACTAATCAGGAAAGAGGGGAGACAGGAGAGTTTGGACAGGGAGGTTTTTGAGAGCTTTCTTTTCAGGGGAACCAGCTGTATTTGGCCTGGAAAAACCCGAGGAGAGATTTGAGAATTGAAGGAGGGATATTCTGCACACCGGGTAACAGTCTGTCAATTTCCCGTGTAACTACCACCCTCCGTCTGCCAAAAATGCTGCCCCTACCCAAGCTCGGAAGTGCTTCTCACCCACCCTTCCTCTCTTGCCCTCCGTTCCTCCCGGCCCCCCAGCCTGGGGACCTCTTCACATACCCTTGCTGATAGCATTTCTACATGCCTTCTGGTGTCCTCTGGCCTGAGTTATCTCACTTTCGTTCATGCCAGTCTACCACCAACAGAGAAAGTCTCCTGAAGCCCCTCCAGGCTCAGAAACCTACACAAACTCTTGATCCATCCCTCCCTCCACGGGAGCTTCCTCTTCTTGACTTTTACCCTCTGCCAGATCCGTCACTGTCCAGAGTGTGTCTCTGTTTGCCTGTGGCAGTGGTCTCCACCACATGCCGCCACCGCCTCCCCCTCCCCCCGCCCCGTCCATCTCGGTTCTCAGGAATCACCTGTCTGTGGGCGGCTCAACACTCGCTATTTGTATGTCATGGGGTAAACTCATTACTCTTCTCTAACTGTATCATACACACCTCTTTCCCCCAGCCTATAGCGATCTTTTCAAGAACCGGCCCAACTCATTCAGAAAATATTTTCCACGCGTTCACGGTGTGCCAGGCACTATGTTGAGTTCTATGTGGCAGGATGCAGCGTGGCCGCCCTCCGGTCTTTTACCTCCTTCCACACCCGGCAGTTCTTTATTTGAATCACCGTGCCAGCAGAGACCTGTGCATACAGTGTCCTTTTTCCTCTGGTTGAGGAGGGCCAAGGAGGGCTAGAGACTTGAGCCTCAGCCCTCTGTGTTCCCTGGTGCGAATGTGTTCTTTTAGGCCTGGGCCCATCTGGGCTCCGGACAGGCCTGGCTTCGCAGTGGGGGAAGGAGGCTACAGCTTGCAGTGGGAGGCACAGCCAGCTCTCCTGAAGAATGTGACCCAACATCACCCCATGTTGGAGAATAAGATAACAACAGCTGTAGCATTTAGATTAGAAAAAATGATATGTAACATCCCACCAATCTCTAGCAGTGATTCTCATTTTTGAATCTTGGTCCATTCCCAGGTTTTTGCCTTGGACTATTTGAATGTGAGAGACTCCAAGTAATGGAGACTTGTTGAATAATTTAGTCATAATAATAGTGGTGATGGTGGTTGACTCAGGAAAACTCAAGAGATGAGTACAAATTCCCTGCTTTCTTCATAATGCTTCCTTGTTCCCCAGCTACTGCTTCCCCCAGCCCACGAGTGTACCGCTCTGTCGTGGTTTGCCGGCCCCCTCTCGAAATGGGTTGCTTTTCTAGCTCATGAGTAAATATTGACCTACTTGGGTTTCAGATGCCTGCCCCTTGAAACTCCAGCTGGGCTAGATAAACACACTGGGATAACAAACTTGAGAATGACAGCTGCATTTGGATAAGTTATAATGCGATTGGCTCACTCATTGAGTCCTTGCGGATGGTCGGCATTGTGGTGGCCTCCTGGGCCTCCAGGCTGGTGGCAGACAAAGGCAGGGCACTGGCCCCTGCCCTCCCCCTGGGAGCTTATGGTCCAGTTGGGGAGATAGGATTCATATACTGGGAATGCTTGGAGGTTACATGCAAGGCAGCTGCAGGGATCCTGAACGGGGATTCTTGGCTGAGTAGGAGGTGGCCCTCTGTGACCACCAGATCCCTTCCCTTTCTCTGGTTTTAAGTGGAATTCAGTCAAGTGCCAAAATGTCTGCTGCAGACAATGGGCAATATAGTCTGGCAGGAAAGGGAGCTTGGCCCATGCTCTGTGAGGAGGAGATGAGAACAGGGTTGGGCTCTGGGGGACAGGGCTGGGGGAGGGAGTTCCTGTGGTTTGTTAATCCGCTGGGATTCGTCTCCCGACATGTCCCTGGACCTCCAGCTCTCACCAGGGCCTCCTGCCCCGGGTCTCTCCCAGTTGCATGTATCCAAAGCCCAGTTTCTTTCTTGCTTGTGATCCCTGTGTTCTTCCTCTTCCTGGCCTCTCCCCCAGCTTGGACCCTGCATCTCCCTTCCCAGTCCTCTGAAATGAGCTGGGTTCTTTTGTCAGGTGAGGCTGCTGCCCAGGCTGGGAAATCCAAGAGCTGGTCTCTCCTGTGTGAGTTGGATCCCAGTGAAGATCCTGGCTAGCTGGAAAGCTGGAGGCCAGAGGCCAGAAAGGCCGAGGCTCCCAGGCATACAGCGAATCGACTTTGAGCATTGATGTGGGAGCAGGGTCAGGCCAGGAGGCAGAACTGGCCTGACCAGTCAGAGGCTGGAGGAGGGAGGGGAGCGAGATCTGATCTCAGTTTGTGTGTGTGTGTGTGTGTGTGTGTGTGTGTGTCTGTGGGGTTAGGCAGAGGCTATAACGTGTGGTGGTCCAAAATTATCCCTCTAGCTCAGTGGGCTGGATCTCCTCCCTGTCTGGCTCTGGCCAAGCAGCTTGGTTCTGTGTTCTTTGCTGCCTCCTTAGGCCAGTGGGAAGCCACAGGGTAGGTGCACAATAGGTTGAGGCCATCCTGGAGCAGGTGAGCCAAGTGTCTGCTTTGTGGGAGGGTGGGTCCTGGGAAGGTCCCATCCTCAGGTATCTTAGAGGAAGCTGAGATGCTGGAAGTCAAGGCCGACCTAGGACCTGCCTTGATGGGCAAAGGGAGGAGCCAAAGGTGAGCCGTACACACCCAAGAGGCCAGCCCTTCCCTCCGCACATATCAGACCCTTGCATGAAAGGCACTGTTCCCCTTACTCATACACGTGCATGCGCGCGCAGACACACACACGCGTGCGCTTGTGCAGTGGGGCAAGGAGGCCTCTAGGTCTCAGGACCAGATGAGGGTCAGGTGGGGGCCTCGTGTAGCCCTGACCTTGGGCTTGGTGTCCAGGCAGGGAAAGAGTTGGAGCGGTGCCAGCGGCAGGCGGATGAGGTGACAGAAATCATGCTCAACAACTTCGACAAGGTCCTGGAGCGCGACGGGAAGCTGGCGGAGCTGGAACAGCGTTCAGACCAACTCCTGGACATGGTGTGAGGCCTGGAGAAGCAGGGAGGGGGAGGGAGAGGCTAGGAGGGGCCCTCAGAGGGAGCTCTCAGGCTGTGCTCAGGGTCTCCCGGCCGTTGGTGGGGCCTGAGGCTCACCCAAGGGCCGGTGTGGGGACTGTGGGTTTCTTGAAGCATCCCTAGCTTAGCTATGCAGTGGTTGGGGAGGTCTCATGAAGTACGAAGGCCTTGGTTTGAAGCTGTGGATCTTCCTACAGGTTGAAGACTGGCATTGTTAACTGGGGGTGAGCCTGTAGGGCTGTGAGTCAAGGGCTACACCAGTGTGGGAGACCAGGAGTCAGGCTGGGAGGGTCCCAGGGCAGGCTGCGTAGAGAAAGGGAGCTGACAGGTTGGGGAGGCTGCGGGAGGAGACTAGGCCTTGCCGGGGCTGGGTTGGAAGGAGCTGGTCCAGGGCTCTGGGGAAACCACTAACTCCTACCCTGTGTCTGGGGGTGTCCACAGAGCTCCGCCTTCAGCAAGACAACCAAGACTCTGGCCCAGAAGAAGCGCTGGGAGAATGTCCGTTGCCGGATCTACTTGGGGCTGGTAGTAGGTGGTGGTCTGCTCATCCTCCTGATTGTGTTGCTGGCCATGTTTCTCCCACAAAGCAGCAAGGGCAGCAGTGCCCCACAGGCCCAGGATGCAGGCGCTGCCTCAGGGCCTGGGGAATGACACAGCTGGGCCTGGAAAAGAGGCCGAATAGCCACACTGGTCGGTTCTGGTCTTCAGAGAACCCTGGAGTTTGCTCCCTTCTGAGCCACCCCAGTGAGCGTGGAAGGGCAGCACCAATTTGTGCACCTTCGTTACTTCCTATCACACCAGAGACTGGCCCTTGAGGGCAACCTGCTGCGCTGGCCATGCCAGGGCAGCCCCACCTGGAGCTTAGTAAAAGCTGCTGTTGGGTTAAAAGCTGCTGTTTGGTTAAAAACTGGCGTATGTGTGTATGTGTGTGTTTGAAGGTCTTCAGAAAACAGAAAAAAGTCCCAAAGGACTCCAGCCTTGGGAGGTGGCCCTTCTCCCTTCTCAACTTGATCCAGCCCTACAGACAGATCCTTCTGGGGTGCAGGTGTAAAGACACAACAGCCCCCAAACCAGACCCTTCAACCAGTGCCCTCCAAGTCTGTTTCCCTGAGAACGAAATCTGTTATTTTTCTGAGTCTTGGGATGTTCAGAGGACCCATGGGACTCCAGATAGGATGACAAAGAGGAAAGCACTTCCAAGATCTTTACATCACAAGGTTCTCACCTTCAGAGAGACTTCTCCCCTTGAGCACCTCTGCTCCAATTTCTCCCTCAAGCTTTACGCCAGATCACAGGTGGGGTAGGTGGCAGGAAAGGGAAAGGGCTTCCTTCTATGGTGCTGTAATACAGAGTCACAAAGTTTGCCCTGTGGGAAAGAATTGGGGCTTTTCAAAGGGCCAGGGAGGCAGTGCCTTCAGGGCACCAAGTAAGATGGTTGGGTAAAGGCTGGGGAAGAAGGAAAGGCCCGACCAAGACCTGGGAAACAGGGCAGCCGCTGCCTGAACTCCTTAACTGCATATCAAAGTGGGTGGGAAGGGGAATTCAGGGTCAAGTGTGCAACAGAAACAGTTCCTTGTTAGGTGGAGTGAGGGCTACTGACGGAGAAACAAGAACAAACCATCGAGTTGTGTGGAGCTGTACCCGCACAGAGCGTGTTACTTTTGCTAGGCTCACCACCATCTGCCTTTCCTGGGGAAGATGGAGGCAAGCACCCGGTGCTGCACTTAGGTGTGCAACACCACTAAGAGGCCCTGTGAATGTGGACTTGGGTTTTACATATGTAACAGGGGATAATGATACTAGTTCCCAGGATGATTGTGAAGAGTATTTACACCCTATGTACAATATCTCTCAATGTAATGGTTCTAGATGCCAACTAAATGCTAGCTATCATCCAAATCATTTAGTTCTCAACCTTGCCTCACATCAGAATCACCGGTAGAACTTATTTAAAAAGTACCACTCCCAGGCCTAGATCAGTTAAATCAGAATCTTTGAGGCTAAGTATCAGACACGGTTTTTTTGTTTTTTTCCCTAAAGCTGCAACCCCTCCTCTTCTTCTCTCTCCAGGAGATTCATGGGTAGCCGGGGATGCAAACCACTTATTTAATTCAAGCCACTGGTTTTACAGAAGCTAGGGGAGAAGTTGAGCAATGGGCTAAAGGTCACACACATAGTTCCATGAGCTGGTAAGGCCCCAGATTCCCCTGCAGGGATCGTCTTCCTCTCGGTTGGGGAGGCTGCCCCAGCCTTTATTATTGTGCCTAACACAGAAGAAATGAGCAGGAAATTTTTGTTTGTTTTGCGGGAGTCGTGGAGGAGTGACGCGCCAAGTCCTGAACAAACTAACGTGCAGAAGTGCCCGGCGAGGCCGCGACAGAGCAGCGGGAAGCACCCTGACACCAGGCCTCCCTAGGCTCGCAGAACCATGATCCCTGGGCCAGGGCCTCCCTCTCTCTCTCTGAGAGACCTCTGACATCTGTCCTGCCGAGACTCTCTTGAGCCGCAGAGCGGATGGAGAACCCCTACAGCCCAGACCCTTGGTTTTTCAGGGCTCTAGGGACGCGATCCACACGTCACTCCCATGAACCTACCCTAGGCCGGGACTGCAAATCGAAAGTTTTCTGACCAGCCCCGGCCCCTGCCATTGGCGTCAGCCTTTGGTCACCTGACTTAATCGAGCCAATGAAAGGTGATAAAATCAATACTTCCGCTTTCCCTGAGGCGAAAGAGCCACTGTGCCCGCCTTTCGGATGCTATGATTGGTCACCCTCCCTCAACTCGCCAGTTTATTGGCCAGCACCGTGAGGCTGAGGTCCAGCGGGGTCTGAGGGCTGTGTCAGGCCCGCTGCCATGGCGTCTTATTTCGATGAACACGACTGCGAGCCGTTGCACCCCGAGCAGGATGCCCGAACCAACATGCTGCTGGAGCTCGCAAGGTGGGTGCGCGGGGCTGGGAGGTAGGGCTCACGCAGCAGGTTTCTGGGCTGAAGCTGGCTGGAGAAGGCGGATTATCTGGGGCAGTAGATTCAGAGGAGGACGGATAATCAGGAGAGTTAGTTCCACAGTGAGATTCGGGGGAAGTCGATAATTTGGATCGTCCTTGGAGGGGCCCGGGCAAGGGGGTTCTGGAAGAGACGAGCTGGAGAGTCGGGGGAGTCGGGGCCGGAGGGCAGTGGGCTCTAGGAGGTACTGGAGTAGGCGGGTCATGGGGGCGGGGTAGGGGCCCTGTGGCTGTGAGTAGGCATATTCGTTAGGAACTCCAAGCATGGAAGCCACACTGCCACTTGGAATCTGGCTTTACCAGGTCATTCCTGCGTGGCCTGGGTAACTTCTCTGAGCTGTTGCCTCGTGTGTAAAATGGGAATAAACAGCCTGCGTGCTTGGGGTTGTCTGATGGCAGCTGTAAGCCATTTCCCACTGTGCTTTTTATGTAGTGAGCACTACTGAGGGGTAGCTATTAGTACTAGTAGCTGGGCAGAGTATTTATCTGTTAATGCTTAGTGGACTGTGGGGGCAATGAGAAAGCATGGGTTTTTTTGTTTTTTGTGTTTTGGCTATGCTGGGTCTTCGTTGCTTCACACGGGCTTTCTCTAGTTGCAGCGAGCGGGGGCTACTCTTCGTTGCGGTGTGTGGGCTTCTCATTGCAATGGCTTCTCTTG
Organism: Eschrichtius robustus; assembly: GCF_028021215.1. Lineage (NCBI taxonomy): Eukaryota > Metazoa > Chordata > Mammalia > Artiodactyla > Eschrichtiidae > Eschrichtius > Eschrichtius robustus. The sequence goes on from NC_090838.1 coordinate 81,163,096, forward strand.
TTGCGGAGCATGGGCTCTAGGTGCGAGGGCTTCAGTAGTTGCAGCACGCAGGCTTAGTAGTTGTGGCACGCGGGCTCTAGAGCGCATGGGCTTCAGTAGTTGTGGAGCACAGGCTCAGTAGTTGCAGCTCATGGACTCTAGAGCGCGGGCTCAGTAGTTGTGGTGCACAGGCTTAGTTCCCCTTCAGCATGTGGGATCTTCCTGGACCAGGGATCAAACCCATGTCCCCTGCATAGGCAGGTGGATTCTTAACCACTGGACCACCAGGGAAGCCCCGAAAGTATGATTTTTCTTTGGTTCTAACCTTGGATTCTTCTTCCCAGGTCCCTTTTCAATAGCATGGACTTCGAAGACTTGGGGTTGGTAGTAGATTGGGATCACCACCTGCCTCCACCTGCTGCCAAGACTGCAGTTGAGAACCTCCCCAGGACAGTCATCAGGGGCTCTCAGGCTGGTGAGAACACTAATTCTTTCCACGATTTGGGTCAGGTCTGCCAGACCCACCCCCTCTGGAAGCCAGACTATGGTCTGGCCCTTCAGTTTTCCAGGCCAGGTTGGGGCAAGAAGTGTCCTTCAGGAGTGGGAGCTGGGAGGTAGGGCCGATAGCAGCTCTCCTGATTAGCACTCCCTCCTCAAGAGCTCAAGTGCCCCGTGTGTCTTTTGGAATTTGAGGAGGAGGAGACTGCCATTGAGATGCCTTGCCATCACCTCTTCCACTCCAACTGCATTCTGCCCTGGCTGAGCAAGGTACTGCTTCCTTTTTCCCAGCCCTCACCCTGCCCTGGGCCCAGTTCTCAAGCCGCTTTGTTTATGGACTACTGGGGGGATCAGAGACGGGAGAGGGGTAGGGGTGGGATTTGGGAGCTGGAGACGGTTTTTAGCTTATCAAGACCAGACCTGGGCTCGTACACTGCACTGCTTTTCCCAGACAAATTCCTGCCCCCTGTGCCGCCACGAGCTGCCCACTGATGATGACGCTTATGAGGAGTATAGACGAGATAAGGTAGGGGGCTGGGTAAGTGGAGTGGGTGGTAACGGGGCTCCCTGAGTCCGTCCTTGACGCTCTCGTTCCCCACCTCAGCAGGCCTGAGTAGGCCTCATGGTCCCTGACTCTGGCGGCCTTCCCAGTGATTTTAGCGAGGGGCAAGAGGCTTGGCATCGCAGGTGCCCAGGGCCTGAAAACAGTGAGCCAGCCCCACGGTGGCTGCTCTGTCCCTTCACCCACAGGCCTCGGGGTACGGCCCCTGCCCAGTGTGCCCTCTTTTCTTCAGGCTCGCAAGCAGCAGCAGAAGCACCGACTCGAGAACCTCCATGGAGCCATGTACACATGAGGTGGCTGGGACGGCACACCAGCCCTCCTCCACAACACCTTCCTCTTCTGCCTCGAATTCTCATTAAAAGTTTCTTTACCCATCTTGCCGCTCCATTGCTCACAGGCCTGGGCAGGGGCTCTGTACCCTCTAGTGGGTCTCTACTGCTATGGGGGAAGGTGGTCCTGAACCGTAGAAGGTACCAGGCTGTGTATCCCTCTCTGCCAAGCCTGCCGGCCTCAGGGACCAGCCAGGGCTTGGGCCTCTGTGTCTGTGGTTGGAAAGCAAAATGCGTCAGGGTCTGGCACCCAGTAGTTACTTAAAAATGGTAAAGAAAAACTAGCCCATCTCTCTCCCTCCCCCTGCAATCTTTAGTCAACCTTAGAATCCCAGGGGCTTTCTTTAGCTTCACTGCAAAGATTGCTTCTAACAAACATTTTCAAGTTATTCTCTGTATCCTCCCTTCCTCATATCCCTTAGTGTGGAATCAAACTTCAAACCAGACTCTGAGCAGGACAGGAAGTGTGAAATGATCGAGTCGGCTCTTTAGACTGTTTAAAGGCCCAGAAAGGGCCTTCAAGCCCTTGCCGGGTATTTGGATAGCGCTTGGCATCCTTTGTTTTTGGCAGTCCTGCTCTCAAAGAGCAGCGGGCGCTCAGGACCCTCCCTGGGGGCAGAGGCTTTCTCCCATCCTTTGCCTAGGGAAAGCCAGGATCAGGCCCTCTCCGACTCTCCAGAACAGACTACAAACATGCAAATTAGAATTCTTTTAATAGATATATATATAAAAAAAAGTACTAAAATACCCACGTGGTTCTGCTGTGTTATTTGCCCTAAAGAAAGGGACAGAGTGAAGAATCCCAGTGCAGCTCAGTGGGCCCAGAAGTAGGCCTTCCCACAGACTAAGGAGTGCTCACCCCCGCCCCCAGACTGCTGTCCCTCTTGCTGTTCCCAGCCCCCAATTCCTGCAGCAGGAAACCCCAGTGGTCTGGCCTTGGCACCGGGGGAGTAGAAGGCACCTGAAGGGCTGGCTGGGTGAATGAGGATACGTGACCTTTAAAACATAAAAATAACACTGTGGTGTGGGGAGCAGGCTGTGCGCAGCTTGGGCAGCTGCCAGGGCCCACTCCTGTATGGCACAGGTGGGTGTGGGATGGCCACTCCCCCAGGAGCGAGGAAGCCTCTGTCCCAACAGAATACTTTCTCAAAATCGTTTTTTGGTACAAAATAAACGCAAAGGAGATACGGGGTGGGGAGCTGCGGAGGCCGGGCCAGCCACCCTCCCCAGGCCTCAGATCATGGCGACGCTCTCAGGGGCACAGTTGAGGTGTGTGGAGGTGCTGCTGCTTCCGGACGACTTGCAGGCCCGGCCGGGGGCAGGCTGCAGTGCGGCCACCAGCGTCTCCGAGGAGACTGCCCCGAACTCATAGCTGAAGGTGCCGTAGAAGACGAGGATGTCGATGACAAACACCCACTCGCACAGGGCTGCCCCGTGCTGCAGCTGAGAGCTCTCGTGGATGAAGAAGACCCCGCCTGGGATGGGGCTAAGGAAACGTTCAGTAGGATGGGCGGGAGCCTCGCGACACCCTTTCTGCCTTCCCGGATATGCGGCTAGGCTGGGGCAGAGGACCAGGCCTCACCTCTCGGGGAGAGGGGGGCAGAAGACCACCCTGGGTGGGGGCGGATCCCCATCTTGGGTGGGATAGGGCCTGGGCTACAGGAGGAGCTCCTGGCCGCCCTGTCCTGGAAGGATACTGAGGATCAGAGAGACAAAGGCGATGGCTGCCAGCACGATCCGCAGGTAGGCCACAGCCAGGTCCTGGGGGGCAGTGGCCCCGTGGTAGGAGAGGGCACAGTGCAGGCAGACAAAGAGCAGCCCGGCAGTGAAGGCCACGCCGGTTCCGACGTAGTGCAGAGACTTAGCGTGATCCACCTGGGCCCGGAGAGAGGGGCTGACCCGTGAAGCAGCCACCCTCCATCCCCCTCCGTCCCTCCCTCCCGGGCTTTTCCCCTCCCGGGCCCTGTTCTTCCCACCCCCAACCTTGAGGGGCAGACCCCGCAGCCTGGGTCCACCCTCGGGAAACTGAGGGCCCCTGCCGAAAGCCTGGCCCCCTTTGGGGAAGTTCAAGAGGTGGGCAGGCGGGCGCACCTGGAAGTTGCCCACTACCACCAGGCCCGCAGCGTTGGTGCAGCCTGTGATGAGCGTTGTGGTGTTGACCCAGGAATGACGGCTCTGCTCCAGGAGCTGCCCGTAGCGCAGGAGGCAGATCAGGGCCACTGGGGGAGGAGAGCACAGGTGGCGCTGGCTCTGGCCCTGGCCCAGCCCAGCCCAGCGAGCCCACCAGCTTCCCCCAGATACTCTGAGGGCAGGAAGGGCACGGACAGGCGGGTGGTGTGCCCTACCAGCGTGGCTGTGTACGAGTCAGCCTTGGGCCTTCAAGGAACGGAAGGGAAGTAGGCGGCTCGAGGCCAGGGCTTCCTGGGCCTCTGTGGGGAGCGGGTGTGAGGGCAGGCGGGACTGAGCGGGGCGGTGGTCGGGCCGAGGGCACAACTCACCCATGAAAGCACCCACGTTGCCAATGAGGCTGAAGAGGCAGCTCTCTGGGGGGTATGTGCCGCACTTGCTGAGAGGAGGGGGCGAGGACAGAGTGAGGGGGGGCAGGAGCACCGGAAGGCCCCATTCTGGCCCGCCCGCTCTCCCTTGCCTTATCTGTGCCTGTTCCTTAGCAGGCAAGCCCGAATGATGAGAAGGGCCCGTGCCCCTCACAAACATTTGGCCCTAGGCTGGCCGCACCTCCCCCCAGGGCAGAGCTGGTGTGCGTGCTGGGGTAGGCGGTGCCCAGGATTGCTCAGCAGACCCCGAGGCTCTTGGACGCCCTGAGACTGTCAAGGCCTGCAGGGGGTCTGGCTTCCCTTAAGCCAGAACTTGGGCTGGGCAAACAGAGAGCTTGAACTTAAATCCAGGTGCCTCCACTTACTAGCTGAGAGACCTGGATGGATGACATAGCTCTGTCTCACTTTCCTTGCCTATAAAATGGTGAAAACAACAGCTGCCTTAGTGCTAGAAGAATTAAATGCCGCTACGCATGTAAAGCATTCAGCACAGGGTCCGGTACATAGTAATTGGTAAGTAATATTGTAATTAAGTGCTCTTAGTGGAATTATTATTCCTGAGACCCAAGGACAGGCCTTTGCTGGGGGGGGCTTAGTTGGGAGTCTAGCAGGGCCTTGGGTCTCTGTGACCTGCGCGGTTTCTAGGCCTTACCTGATGAGGGGGACATCGTCCAGGGTGCAGCAGGTCTTGGGGCCCCCTTGCTCAGTGGGGTCAGGAGAGCAGGATTCGTTGTAGGACCTGGCAGGCAGGACAGAGAGTAGCCTGGGGGAAAGGGGTTCCCCCAGGCCCTTGGCCTGTAGCCTCAGGCCTCTCGGAGACCACCCTCCCAGACCTCCCTTGGCAGGGGCAGAAGAGCCCACTTCCCAGGGCCTCCCTAGGACAGAAGCCAAAGGGGCGAATGACGGTGGGAAGCAGGTAGGTGGGCACGAAGCCATGCCTGGGGAGGGGCAGGCGCTGCCAATGTCAGAGAAGAGCAGTGAGGCCCAGTGTCTCCATCTGGCTCGAGGCAGCCCCGGCCCCAGAGGGAACAGAGATGAAGGGAGCTTTAGAGTGAGGCTGTCTGCAGAGTGCGCCATACCAGTTCTCCACGGGGCACACGTGGTGGTTCATCACGGCCATGGCATACCTGCGGGAGCACAACGGTCACCCCGCCCCATGGTGCACCCAGCTTTCTCCCACTGACTCTTTTCCTTTGATTCTGCCCCCATTCAGCCTCATTGTCCTTTCCGGGGACTCAAGTTGGGGTGGCCCTGCAGCTTGACACTACTCTAGAACCCACAGCCTAGTCCCAAGCTAGAGGACCTCTGGAAGTTGCCCTGGCTAGAAGTGTGTCTGTCAGGGCCACCCTGCTGGACAGCAGTGGTGCCAGCTTGTCCCAAGGGGCTGTGTGCCCAGGCACCAGGCCAGGCTTTGCAGACAGCCAGAGTGACCCTGGGTACCACCCTGGAGCCTGCAACAGGACAAGGGACTTTGTGTGTGCCATCAGGCTCCTGTTGGGTCCTGTCCCTCCTCAGCCTGGGTCCACTTTGTCCCCTAGTTGCCTCCCCCCATCCCCCTCTTTACTCACACAGTCCATAGGCCAGTGATGGAGAATGCTGACAGGCTGACAGGAAGGAGGATCCAGGCGGTCATGAGGGAGGGGAGCCAGGGTGGTGGTGGTGGTGTGGGGGGAGGACAAGAGGTAGGTGGGGAAGAGGGGGTGGACCCAGCTACCTTAAGGTACTTCGCCAAAACCATCAGCTGCCCGGGCCTGGTGGAGAGAGACAGGTCAAAGTCCAGGGTCTAGTGACTGGCCAAAGCTGGTGCGGGGGAGAGGAAGGTGGTCAACACCAGAGGCAGGGCTCCCGCTGCGGCTCTGAGCGCCCACACTTCGGGCTGAGCCGCCGCCGCAACGTGGACACCCTCCGGCATCCACCGGGGGCCTCCGCGTTCCACCCAGATGTTCAGAAACGCCGCGGGGCCCTAACATCCAGAAAGGGAGCCACTCTCCCTGGCCTGAGGGTCCCGGGCTGGGAGAGGGGCTGGAGTCAGGACAGTCCAGGGGGCCACGCCAAGGAAAGCCTGGGAGGGGATCCGGGGCTGGGTGGAGAGGCGGCCGGGGGCAGGCAGCCACCTGACCACCAGCGCCGCGGGGAAGGGGCGGGTTCACGCGGGAAACTCAGCCCGGCCCGCTCCCGCCCGCGTGGGCGCCCGGAGCCCAAGGTCCGCGAGGCCCCGGGATCCGGGGACCCGCGCCTCCGCAGGTCCGGGGGACGAAGGGGCCCAGTACGCACCTCCCCGGAGCGCCCCGCCGCCGCCGCCGCCGCCGCGTCTGCTCGGCCCCCGCGTGGCGCCGTCCCCGGCTGCGGCCCTCGGAGCTGCCCTGAATGGTTTAAAGGGCCGAGCAGCCCCTCCCCCGGCGCCCCGGGCCGAGCCGCGCCGCCCGCCGGGACGTGGAGTCCGCGCCGCCCCAGCCCTGGCGCTCGCGCCCAGCCGGGAACTACAACTCCCGAGCCCCCGCGCCCGCGTCACGCTGGAAGGGTGGGCGGTGCCCTGACTTCTGGGGACCTGGACGCCGAGGGCGGTGGCGTGGGACCCCAGCGGAGGCTCTGACACCGAAGCCAAAAGGGTAGCCCCATCTACCCTGCTCCTGCGGGGTAAGCTTCGGGAGGCGGGGAGCTCCGAGTGTGCACCGCCTTCCTGCTGCACGTGTGATTGTCACCGCGCACGTGGCTGGAGGAAGCCTCCCTCAGCCGCCGCGCACATCTTGCAGCCTGGACTGGCCGACAGTGACTTCGGGCAGCCTCCCTCCATGTGGCACCCCGTGCCTGCCGCTGTCCAAGGCGAGGCGGGTCTGCAGAGAAGCAAGCACAAAGCCTTGGCTGTTCCTTAGGAAACTCTAGAGCCCTGGATTTGGCTTTTGCTTCCCTCAGCTCAGCAAACTCTGGAGGAGGTCTACTTTCATCAGATACATTTTATTTTCAAGGGTACAAGTACACGGTGTACTGTCCAGAAGTCAGTGTCCAAAATGTGTTTCCTGACTGCTGAGCACTCACTTGAAACAATATCCATTCTAAGTAGACACACTTGGCCAGGTGTTGGGAGGCAAAGGAGAGGAGAGGAAGGCAGGAGACCCAGAGCAATCTGGGAAAAAGCAAACAGGATACTGTGAGGATAAATTACCCAACAGCTTCACCAAAATTTATGTTGAATGAAAAAAATGCACAACCTAAAAGTTGAGAATTGTTTTATTCGGTAGACTTTCTGAGGACTCAAGCCCTGGAGGCAGCCTCTCTCGGATACCTCTGAGGGACTGCTCCAAAGCAGCAGGGGAGAAGCCAGGATGGGAGTTTTTGCAAAACCCAGGTATTTGTAATATCAAAAGCTTACTGTTAATTAAAGACCAGTAAACAGACACCTCAAGTTAATGAATTAGTGCTTTTCTATGTATGGGAAGATACAAGAGTCTGGGCTCTTTGAAATCATTCCCTTGATATGCACCTTAACTATCTAGGGCCAATATCCTGCTTTTCTCCATCCACCCTGAATCCCCTCAGGGTGCACAGTTGGGGGTGGCTGCAGGCTTGATGGTCACATCCTTTTTTTCCTGATATGGCAGGAGACATTCTTCGCCCACACTTAACAGGCCAAGGGTGCCCTCCTAGACATTCTTTTCATGATTAAAAGGGCAGGAAATCTTCCTTTCACACACCGGAAGTGTACCTGGCACTCTAAACGGCAGCCCAGCATCTGTTGGAGCCCTTGTGAGACAACACTGGGGCCGACAGACCTTTACCTGAAGGGAGCATGGGCCCAGGCTGCTGGGAACCAGGGAGCTTAAGTTCGGCAGCACTGGTGAAGCAAACGTAATAGGCAGAAACAGGGCCCTGTACCATGGGGGAAATGGAGAAGATATACTAACTGGACAACAGCTTGAGAAAGGAGAAACCTTTTTGGACCTAGTGTAAGGTAAAAATGGAAACAGGAAACCTGTTGGAGGGCCCTCTTCCAAACTGCATCAGCACAAGTAGTTAAATCAGGGTCAAGAAGTATGGCAGTGCACATCAATCACTCTACAAGAATACCTGGCTGAAGGACGGGGGTTGGGGGGGGTGGTAAAGTCCAGTCCGTCTGCTGGCCATGCTGTGCCCCAGGACAAGGGAGTGCCTCTTTCAAATTTACCAAGAAGCACCATCTTCCTGCCCAGGGGTGTTCTCCTTGGAGCAGGCACCTTTTTCTCATCTGCCCAATGGTGCTGTGAACCCTCAGCATTTCCTACTGCTTTGGAAGCTTTGCAATTTTTTTTTTTTTAAATATTTTCTTTTTTTGATGTGGCCCATTTTTGAAGTCTTTATTGAATTTGTTACAATATTGCTTCTGTTTTTTATGCTTTGGTATTTTGGCGGGGAAGCATGTGGGATCTTAGATCCCTGACCAGGAATGGAACCTGCACCCCCTGCATGGGAAGGCAAAGTCTTAACCACTGGACCACCAGAGAAGGCCCCTGGAAGCTTTGCAATTCTTTTTTTTTTTTTAATTTATTTTAGTTCACTTTAATTGTATTTTTAATTTTATTTATTTATTTTTGGCTGTGTTGGGTCTTCGTTTCTGTGCGAGGGCTTTCTCTAGTTGCGGCAAGCGGGGGCCACTCTTCATCGCGGTGCGCGGGCCTCTCACTATCGCGGCCTCTCTTGTTGCGGAGCACAGGCTCCAGACGCGCAGGCTCAGTAATTGTGGCTCATGGGCCTAGTTGCTCCGCGGCATGTGGGATCTTCCCAGACCAGGGCTCAAACCCGTGTCCCCTGCATTGGCAGGCAGATTCTCAACCACTGCGCCACCAGGGAAGCCCCAGCTTTGCAATTCTTAATCAACATTTACTATCCCCTGTTGAGCTGGGTTTCAGTTCCTCTCCAACCACAATCATGGGGAAGGCCTGAGAGGGCTACTCAGGTTCTAAACTGGCCGTTCTATCCTAAAGTGGGGGTAAGGCAAGCATTCCAGAGCCTTGACAAGGAGGCAGATTTTGGTTTAATGTGACAATCGGAGTCATCCCTAAAATAGAGAAGTAGCCCAAGACAGAAGGGCTCTTCATGGGTAGTCGGTAGGGAGGAGTTGCATATCAGGTAAAAAGTAGGACCAGATGTCTTTAAAAGGCCCTTCCAGCTCTAATGCCACGTGAGTCTACTTGTTATGCTCCAACCAGGACAGTTCTTAAAATAGGCAGAACAAGAGATGAGATTTCAAGTGCTGATTCTGTGCTGCTGAATGACTTCAGGGCAGCATGTAATCTTCACTTCCTTATGTACACAAGTGATTTCACAACTCTTGGCAAAAACAGTGCTATAAAAATAGTAAGTTTATTGGTTGAAAAAAATACTGTATTTGACGAGTACCTTCCTTCCAGGATTTTCAAATAATTTCCACGTCACTTTATTCATCCATACGCATAAACATGGGAAATGAGAAAAGAGAAGAATGTATAGCTTTTTACACACTTAACACGACAGAGCCAGTGCAACCAGTCTCATTCTGGTGGCTCTGGGAGGGCCGAGGGGCCATTCACTCTCTTCCCTTCTGGCATCACTCCACCTCCTGGGGAAATCTGGGGTGGGTTCCTGTGGCTTCTTGGTCATTTGATTCCTCGCGGACAGGAGTTCAAGGAGGGAGCTTAAAATGTTTCAGATAATTGTCACCATTCCATGGTGCTTCTTCCCAAAGAAGGCTCAGAGGTAGGAAAGTAATCTGTCCTTAGTTTTCTTTCTATATGCCTCATTTATATTTGGGACCAGCTGGGGGATCCCTACCCTACCATCCACAGATCCTGCCAGATGCACAGCAAACTGGATACCCACCACCCCAAAGGGTTTCTTCCAGTTTCGTGGGCTAATCTCTAGATGGCAGTGCCCCTCAGAGTGGAACAATGGAGACGGAATGTCCCTTTCAGAGGCTCATCCACAGGGAGAAGCATTTTTTTTGGCCACATCGTGAGGCATGTGGGATCTTAGTTCCCCGACCAGGAATCAAACCCGCATCCCCTGCATTGGAAGCGCAGAGTCTTAACCACTGGACTGCCAGGGAAGTCCCAGGACAAGCATTTCTTATTGCCCACGTTGGTCCTACTGGCTGGCCGGGCTCCTACTCTCACTCAGTACAAAAAGCTTTGCATTCTCCTTTTCCCTTCTTGCGTTACCTTCTTCAAAGACTTCCATACTTGCCAGCTGGCTGGAACTCAAGCTTTAGTGTTTACTCTCACACAGCCCAAAGCCCCTGCAGGCCCCAGCTTCCTTCTATTAGTAATCACCCACGGTGGCCCAGGAAACACAAAGCCTTAAAATCCAAGGCTTAGCCTTAGTAAGTGAAGATCACTTCATTTTGGATTAACGTGAGCTATGCTTGTCAGGCTACAAGACTTTCTTTTATTAGGCGGCTGAGAATATATCTAGTTAAATGAGTGCTGATTCTGAAGCAGTCTGCCGGAAAGCCCCAGCTAGTCTAATGCTGTTGCCACTGCACCAAACGGCACGGGACAGTCCTCTTTGGGACATCTCTAGAGCCTCTGGGAAATGCTCTGGAACATGCTCCTTGATGGCACAGCACTGATATTTGAAAACAGCTGGAAGACATCGAGAGGCAAGTCCGGTAACCATACTGGATAGTACTACCTTGGACTGGGATGAGGTGTGGTAGAAGCAATGAGCGGAGCTGTAAGGCTGTCAGTGGGCTGAGGGCCATCACCAGAGAAGCATCTCAGGCACACCTGGAGTGATGGCACCATCACCACCAACAGGCCTGCTCTGAAGGACAATGCCTCATTTAAGTACCAGGCTTAGCGCTTTACATAGTCTCGTGGCACAAATTAGCTACAAATTAGAACGTTTTCTTGGGTGGAAAATATTTTATATGCACTTGATAAAAGCAAAGGGCCTCAAGAAAAAGCTTACAAGCAAGATATTCCCATCATTCTCTTACCTGAGAGTGTTAGGAATACACGATAAACACACAGAAGGACAGGATAGGTACACAATTCTCACAGGAACGGAGGCTAAAATTTCAAGCGCCATGCCCCCAACCTCCTCTTCTGGACTTGTTTCTCAATTCTACAATAAATCCAGGAAATGGGCCATCTAGCCGTGAGAAGACGAACCTCAAAATATTTCCAAACTAGGAAGCCTAAAAGTTCCAGTGAAATGCTATGTCCAAGTCAGAAGATCAGCTGAAGAGCTGGAAGACGAAAATGACTGGTGCTCTGAGCCGCAGGAAGGCTGGGGATAGAGTATGGCATAGTCTCCTTGACCCAGGAGGCTCTGGAGGGTAGTTAACATTAAAAGTCAAAAGGCACTTCCAGCCTGGCTGAACGAGGACAGACTTTCTCCTTTGAAAGCAGAACTGAGCCCAGGACTGGCAAGTTTAAGGCATTTAACCTTGGGCCAGCTCTGGGGGTCAGGAGCATGCTGGTCCCTGGCTACCTCCACAGGCCCTGCTAATATATCCACCTCACTCACCTTCCCAGCGAGCTGTGACTGGCTGCACTTTAACGATGGAGTCGAAGTAGCTGCCTTGCCCCATTTCAGAGGGGGTAGATTTTCAGGGGTGTAGGGCACGAACCAAAAGTGCTCTCAGGTGTCCTTTAAGAGAAAAGCTGCTGAGAGGGACCAGCCAGACTGATCTTGAGACCCTGATGAGGAAAAACCTCTGGGGCAGGGGGCTTTGGTTTGAAGAAGTCTCAGTGCTCACGGGCTCACTTAAACCCCATACTTCAAGTCACTGAGGTTAGGCCCATTTGCTGGAAAACTGAAGTGGCTTGGAACTGCAGTGCATGGGATTGCTTGTGGATTTCTCAGACTGTAGCCCAAACCTGCATTAGGAAAAATGTTCACTTAGGTGAAAGCAGTGATATTCCTGGGATCTTTATTCTCAGGATCTGTTGGGAGTTTTATATACTCTATACTCTTGGGAGGTAGGAAAGGAGAAAGCACAGAGCAGGGGAAGGGCAGATGAAAGAGGCTTGTTTCGCTCCCTCTAGGGCTCTCTTCAGGCTTTTTTTTTTTCTTTTTCCCAACTAGGGCTTGAAACAGGTAATTATTGCTAGTGTTGAATTTCCCTTTGTATGTACATTCAAGGCTGTTAAATCACAATTGGAAACACGGTTTCAGGCTTGTTTTGATAATTCCCTTTTAGCCTGAGCAGAGGATGGTCTGTTCCCAGCTAGGGATGAGGTTGGAAGCTGGAATTCTGTAGTCCGAACCCTGGCAGGTTTTGCTGCAAGAAATCCTCACAGTTTAGTTCTGGCGTCATCTTTCTAGATTTCCTTACCTAGACTGTGTGAAGTGGTGGAGCATGGGAGAAACCTGCAAAAACCATGGAAGGGGAGGAAGACATGCTCACAAGTAGGCATCAAAGAAGATCATCTCTCTTGACTAGCATCAGAATTACTGGGAGAGCTGGTCAGAAAGGTAGACCCCAGAACCCCATCTCCAAAGTCCTGAGCATCCGTAGGTGCGCAGTCACACTGGGAGGTGGGGGGCGGGGTGGAACTGATGGATTGAGAGACAAAAAAGATGAAGGAAAGAAAAGAACAAAGAAACAGAGCTGAAAAAATGATCTAGGAAAGCACGGATGGAAGTGAACAGAAACACAGAAGAAAGGAACCATAAAATAACAAACGGGGCTTATGGAGCTGGGCGGAGCAGCGTGGTCAGATGCCCTGGGGCGCGTGACCTTGGTGAGAAAGCAGCACGTTGGCAGAAGGTCTCATAAGCCTCATCTCTCCCCGGAATCTTTGCTTCCAGAACACCAAGCTAACCAAACAAAATTCTCAAAAACGTCCAGAACATTAGGCTGGTCAAATGGGCCAATATACGAGAAAGAATGGCTACAAGGGAGGTGGCCAGGCGTAATCCCTGTGACACCCTTTTCCTGTGGATGTGGCAGCTCTGGGGCAGGGGGGCCGGTCCTCAAGATCAGCTCAGACTGGTCCTGGCACCCCCAAACTAGGGGCGGCTCCCTGGACAGCGACTCCAGTCTGGTCAGTGTCGGTTCTGGCGCTTTGCAATCTCCTCCTGGATGCGCAACTTGAGGGCCTCTCGCATGGGTGGCTCCAGAGGTGTGTGTGCCGACACCTCCTCGCTCACCCTTCCTGGATCATCATCCTACGTGGAGGAAGAGTCAGGAAGCTCAGGGCCTGGCCTCTTCTGAAGAGGCGACCTGCCCTGTCCCTAGACAACTCTCTCACAGAACTCTGCTCGACTCACAACTTCTTGCCAGTGCCTGTCATTTCCCAGGTGTCCCCTGTAATAGTGACTCTCAACTGGGGGCCATGAGCCCTCCCTGTTGCCCGCTGAGAATCACTGTGTGACGGCAGTGACTTGTGCTCAAAAGCATCGCCCAGCAGTCTGTGCTCTCATGTGGAACAAACACTTCCCACTGGCCCTGAGGAAAACAGTGGCTGGCTCCAGGTCCGGCAGTGATTTCCATCACGGCCCAGGACCTTCAGGCTGCAGCTGTTTCCATCAGGCGTACCTGATACACGATAACTGAAGTGACGTCTCCGCTGTCCGCCTCATATTCTAAGCAGAAGAGCTGATGGCCAGGGGGCTCTGGCTCAGAGCTGCCACTAGTGCTGCTTTCACCAGACTCCTCACAGTCTGGGTTGCTTGGGTGGGTAGAGCCATCTGGAAGGATGAACCAGAGTGAGAGGGAACAGAGGAAGGCTGCTGGAACCCCTGCCCAGAGATGATACAGGAAAACATACTGTAAAGCCCCAATCTTCTCATGGACCTAGAATGTACATACGTGTGTGTGTGTGTGTGTGTGTGTGTGTGTGTGTGTGAAATCAGCCACCTATCAGGAATTTTATTCACCTTTGTATCCCTGCCCCAGGACCAGCACAGTCCTACCACGCAGTGGGTATACAATGCACATCTGTCTACACGGTTGGAAGGTAGTGGAGAGGTGGATAGGGCTCTGCCTGGGTTCAAATCCAGGCTCTGCCATTTATTTCTCTGAGATCTCCAACAAGTTACGAAACCTCTCTCTGCCCGTTTCCCTGACTGTGAAACAGAAATAATAGTTCCCATCTTACCGGGTCCTCTAAAAGCTAAGTGAATGACTGCACATAACCTCTAAAAACACTCTTAAGGGGAGCTCAGCAAATTTAGCATCATACGTTAACTACCGTAATCTCTAGATCACAAGTAAGCTGGGGGAAAAAAACCCATTAACTGGGTTTGGGCTTCATTCCACAATTATGTTCTGGTCGCCTAGAGCTGTGCCTAACTTTTTTCCTGTTAGCTGGTGGGAGTGCGAAAATATAGTACGCTGGGGGCAAAGCGGCGGACAACTTGCCGACTCTCAGGGACGTCCGGTAATAGTGATGCTTAACTGCGGGCCTTGAGCCCTCCCTGTGCTGCGGGCAGAATCACTGAGCGGCGATTGGGGAGCGTCGAGATAGACGTTGGAGATGAAATGAGCCTTGAGAGGTAAGACAATTTTTTCCCAGACAGAAAAGAAGAGCGCGTGGAGGCAGAGGGCCCGGGGGCAGAAGACCGCGCGGGGCGGGCGGCCTCACCTCGATGTCGCGGCAGGTACACCTGCAGGTCGGGCTTTCGGGGCCGAGTGGGCGCGGGCGTGTGCCGCCTCCTCGCCTTCTCCTTGGCCGCCTGCTTCACCTTCTTGTCGTAGTCGTCCCTGCGGGGAGCCGAGCGGGAGTCAGGGACGGCTGGGCCAGGCCAGGCTGGGGCTGGCAGCCGTGGCGCGGGGCGGGGCGGTACCGGGCGAGCTGGTTCCGTCGGATGTGGTGCACGAAGCCGTGGCTCATGTCCAGCCGCCCGCCAGGCTTGCAGCAGAGCCCGGGCCCGGGACCCGGCGCCGCTTCCATCTGGAGCCCCTGTGCGCGGAGCCGCGGCCACCGCCGCCGCCGCCACCGCCTTCTCAACTGCCCCAACTGCCACCCTCCTGCCCCGAGAGCTCCGCACCCCTCCTCACTCGACTTTCGACCTCGCGCCCTGACGCCGGTCGGGAAATGGCCAGCCGGGCCGAATGTCCCAGCGCGCGGAGTTCCCGGAGCGGGTGGGGCGGGGCGGGGCGGGGCGGGGGGCAATGGGGCATGCGCAACTTCCATTCCCGGGCGGGGCTTTTCTTTCGTTGTGACATTATCAGTAGGAAACCAGGATTTAGGTTTAGTGCTGCTACATAAGAAAATCCAGAAAAACACAAAGCACCCATCACAGCACTCAGCGTTCGGTGTGGCGCCTTCCCGTCCTTTTTCCTATGCTTGGATGCTGTGAAATTCCATCACCAGCTGCGTGACCTTGGCTGACTGTTGAACCCTGCTGTGTCTCAGTTTACTCATTTGCAAATGGGGGCACTGAGATCACCTACCTCCAAAGAGATCGTGAGGAGGCGAGTGCCAGGGCAGGGCACACAGCGGCGCCCCGGCCGCCCAGCCCAGCCCAGCCCAGCCCAGCCCGCGGCCCGCCCGGGGCTCCGCGCCGCCGCCGGCGGGGACGCTCCTTCCAGCCCGCCCAGCACCCGAACTCTGCGGACTTTCCCGCCGCCCAGCTCGTCTCGGCGCCCACCGGACCGATGTCTTAACTCTCGGCGTGGGAGGACCCAGGGCCTTTCAGGCGTCTGAGCCTGTGCCATTTTTGAATCCTCTTTAAAAAGAGACAAAACTAGGAATCCGTGATTAGAACAGGGACAGACTGGTACATCCACACAGTGGGATGTCGCTGAGCAATCAAAAGGAACGAGCAGTCAACAACTTGGATGAATCTCAAAACAAATACTCCGAGTGAAAGAGGCCGGGGATAAAAAGAGGACTCTCTGGGTGCTTCCATTTATATAAGACCCTAGAAAGTGACACTGATCTCTAGCGACAGAAAGCAGATCAATGGTCGGGAGAGGGGAACACTTTTGGTGGATGGTGGTTAGGTTCTTTATCTTGATCGTGGTGGTGGTTTCAGAGTGTATACATACCTCCATCAGTATTCAGCAAATTGCACACTGTAAACGTGCATTTTATTGTATGTCAATCACACCTCAGTAGAACTGTACAAAGTATTGAATAGTTCAGGGTTGTGGAAGGGGTCGTGAAAGTCACAGACCCTGAAGCTTGAGCTTTATTAGCGTCACTAGTCTCCTTCTGCTCGTCGTTTGCATTTTTCTGTGATACCAAGAACAATCCTCTAAATGTGGAATTAGAGCCGTCGGATTGCTCCACGAAGGCGATGACTTGGGGATGTCGCCTAGTTCTGTGCAGGGCCGTCGGTCTCCGAGGCGCTGAGACTGGAGACGACCTGCCATTTCTGGTTTCGGGACACACAGTATCTTGAAGACACCTGGGGCCCAATGACAGCTTTTTTTATCCAGAAATTCCGCAGCCAGTGAAAGGTTCCTGCCTCTTTAAGCTGGTAATAATGGGCAAAGTGGCAGTAGGCCCGCCTATCGGTCTCAGGTGCGCGCGCACCCGCAAAGACCCGCCCCCCCCCCCCCCCCAAGAGGCGTAGTACTTCCCAGAAGTTCTCTGCGGCGTGATTTGTCCCCATCGGCGACTCGTAGGAAACCTTGGGCTCGATAACAGCGCCGCTTCTGATTGGCTGCTTGCCGCGTGCTCGGTCTTCCCTGGAATCTGTGCCGGGCGACTCGGCTGGTAGTGGTGATGTCCGGCCGGTCCAAGCGGGAGTCTCGTGGTTCCACCCGCGGGAAGCGCGAGTCCGAGTCGCGGAGCAGCTCGGCTCGTGTCAGACGGGAGCGAGATCGGGAGCGGGAGACCGAGGCTCCGAGCTCCCGGGGCAGTCCGGTGCGCGTGAAGCGAGAGATCGAGCCGGCGAGCGCGCGCGAGGCCCTGGCGCCCGTGGTCCCGGCGGTGCGGGTGAAGCGGGAGCGCGAGGCCGACGAGGACTCGGAGCCTGAGCGGGAGGTGCGAGGTGCGCGGGGCCGGGCGCGGGTTCCATTCTCGCGTTCTTCTTTTTCTTTTTCCAACCTTCTCTCCCCACGGGGAAGTCACACTCCACTCGCGACCCGACTCCGTTTTAATGAGGATAGTACTAGTCTTGATCAGGATTGTAGCTATAGCATTTCTAACAGTAATAAGAACAGCAGCTTTCCTTTATCGGATGTCTAATGCGGGCCAGGCGCTGTGCTAATTGTTTTACAGGTGTTCCTTCCTTTTAGTTTTTTACAAAATACCTGAGGAGTGAGTCCTGCTGTAATTTCTGAGCGGAGAGCCTGAACGCTGTGCACTTGGACCACACTGCCCTGTTATCCAGGGCCGTAGCAGCCAGGAGGTATGGATTCTAGTCCTGCCTCTGAGACTGAGTCACGGTGGTTTGGGAAAGTGATTTTCACGTGTCTGTCCCTCTCTAGGTTAACGGAAGGAGTCCTGGAACCCATGACCTTTGAAAGCCTTAATAAGCCAGTGAGTCTGTCAGTTCCCATCCGTGACTGTACCCTCTGCCTCTTTCTGCTGGACTCATTCTGCTTCTCTTAGTAATTTCTGGAGACCTCTTGGCCAAGCCATGGTACTCTGTAGTGTGTACACTCTTTTCCAACTTTTGATATCTTACCAATCATTAAGTAGGTTTCTATCGTTTCTGAAGCTTTTCCTGTTTACCTCAATTACATCTTTTCCTTCTCTGAACTTGGAACTTCTGCCTTGAATATGTTCCTATGTACTTGTTTTCTGGTAGGTTAGCAGGTGAACATATCACAAGGCTACATGTTAGGGACAGTGTTCATTGGCCGGGGGGTGGTCTTCATTCTCCAGGATTTTATAATTCTGTCTCTGCACCTGGTAATCTGTATAAGATTATACTCTTATGTTAACTCTTAAATTTCTAGCTCAGGGTCCTGTGTTTGACATGTTTTTATATTACCCTCAGGGTCCAGAATAGCACCTTGCTTGTGGTAAGTGCTTGATAAATGTTCCTTGAATAATCTAGTTAATAATTTCAGGGTATTCTTTGATTTCCTTTACTTAAATATTCTGTCAGCCTCACGTTTCCCTTTCTTTGGAAGAGAAATTGTTTCTTAGATATTTTGTATAGTTATGGTAAGGAGATTGTTTTCTCTGGGACACACTAGGATCCCAGTTGAGGTTACTGCTGGGTTTTTTTTTTCGTTTTTATTTTTTTCATGAAATAGATCGTAGGTATTAAGATGAGCTAAATGTCATGCACATGTATAGTTTAAAGAAGAGTGTGGATATATACCTTAAATCTACCACTTGTCAAGAATTGTGAAGGGTCTGAGATTTTACCCTTTTTGTACGCTACCAAGTTAGCCTGCCCGTGGTTTCACGGATGCTGATGGAAGACATGGAGCTATTGGGCTTGAGACAGCTTATTGCAGCAATAACAGTAGCCAGAATATAGCATTGTCACTTCCCTGAGTCAGTTCCCACAGCGCAATACGATGAGAACCCATACACACAGTGGGGGTCCTCACAGGACGAGAACTCTGAGCTTAGAGAACCCAGACCTTCTATAATGGGCTGTGAGCTTGCCTCCCCTTTGCTCTGTAGGGACACACTGTCTCCTACTTCCAAAGCTATAGAAACAAACTTCACTATACAAACAACTTTGACAAGATAGTCTGGAGGCAGTCAGTGCCTCTGGTCACAATATGTGCAGAAATTCGAGAGACCCATGGAGAGTTGCCTCCCGACGCTGTTCAGCTTAAGAAGTGGTACTTAACCAGTACCTTAGAAGCTCCCATAGGCCCCTTCCCAGTTGCATCTGCCTTCCTTGCTTGCTTGGGTAATCACTGAATTTTTTCTAATCATTTCTACTTTTATTATTTTATTATTTACAGTTTTACCTCACATACACGTCCCTAAGTAGAACTGTATTTTATGTTGTATTTGTTATAAATGGAATCATACTATATGTTGTCTTCTGTTTTCCCTTTTTTTTTTGCTAGCCATATGGTTGATGTTTATCTGGGTAGATGTTCATGGCAACACTGTTCTATTGATGATATACCAAAACATATTCCTTCCATTTTTTTTTTCTTTTCTTTTTTTTTTTTTAAACATCTTTATTGAAGTATAATTGCTTCACAATGGTGTGTTAGTTTCTGCTTTATAACAAAGTGAATCAGCTATACGTATACATATATCCCCATATCTCCTCCCTCCTGCATCTCCCTCCCTCCCACCCTCCCCATCCCACCCCCCCAGGCGGTCACAAAGCACCGAGCTGATCTCCCTGTGCTATGTGGCTGTTTCCCATTAGCTATCTATTTTACATTTGGTAGTGTATATATGTCCATGACACTCTCTCACCCTGTCACATCTCAACTCTCCCCCTCCCCATATCCTCAAGTCCATTCTTTAGTAGGTCTGTGTCTTTATTCCCATCTTGCCACTAGGTTCTTCATGACCTTTTTTTTTTTTTTCTTAGATTCCATATATATGTGTTAGCATACTGTATTTGTTTTTCTCTTTCTGACTTACTTCACTCTGTATGACAGACTCTAACTCCATCCACCTCATTACAAATACCTCCATTTCATTTCTTTTTATGGCTGAGTAATATTCCATTGTATATATGTGCCACATCTTCTTTATCCATTCATCCGATGATGGACACTTAGGTTGCTTCCATGTCCTGGCTATTGTAAATAGAGCTGCAATGAACATTTTGGTACATGACTCTTTTTGAATTATGGTTTTCTCAGGGCATATGCCCAGTAGTGGGATTGCTGGGTCGTATGGTAGTTCTATTTTTAGTTTTTTAAGGAACCTCCATACTGTTCTCCATAGTGGCTGTATCAATTTACATTCCCACCAACAGTGCAAGAGTGTTCCCTTTTCTCCACACCCTCTCCAGCATTTATTGTTTGTAGATTTTTTGATGATGGCCATTCTGACCGGTGTGAGATGATACCTCATTGTAGTTTTGATTTGCATTTCTCTAATGATTAAGGATGTTGAGCATTCTTTCATGTGTCTGTTGGCCAGCTGTATATCTTCTTTGGAGAAATGTCTATTTAGGTCTTCTGCCCATTTTTGGATTGGGTTGTTTGTTTTTTTGTTATTGAGCTGCATGAGCTGCTTGTAAATCTTGGAGATTAATCCTTTGTCAGTTGCTTCATTTGCAAATATTTTCTCCCACTCTGAGGGTTGTCTTTTTGTCTTGTTTATGGTTTCCTTTGCTGTGCAAAAGCTTTTAAGTTTCATTAGGTCCCATTTGTTTATTTGTGTTTTTATTTCCATTTCTCTAGGAGGTGGGTCAAAAAGGATCTTGCTGTGATGTATGTCATAGAGTGTTCTGCCTATGTTTTCCTCTAAGAGTTTGATAGTGTCTGCCCTTACACTTAGGTCTTTAATCCATTTTGAGTTTATTTTTGTGTATGGTGTCAGGGAGTGTTCTAATTTCATACTTTTACATGTACCTGTCCAGTTTTCCCAGCACCACTTATTGAAGAGGCTGTCTTTTCTCCACTGTATATGCTTGCCTCCTTTATCAAAGATAAAGTGGCCATATGTGCATGGGTTTATCTCTGGGCTTTCTATCCTGTTCCATTGATCTATATTTCTGTTTTTGTGCCAGTACCATATTGTCATGATTACTGTAGCTTTGTAGTATAGTTTGAAGTCAGGGAGTCTGATTCCTCCAGCTCCATTTTTCGTTCTCAAGATTGCTTTGGCTATTCGGGGTCTTTTGTGTCTCCATACAAATTGTGAAATTTTTTGTTCTAGTTCTGTGAAAAATGCCAGTGGTAGTTTGATAGGGATTGCATTGAATCTGTAGATTGCTTTGGGTAGTAGAGTCATTTTCACAATGTTGATTCTTCCAATCCAAGAACATGGTATATCTCTCCATCTATTTGTATCATCTTTAATTTCTTTCATCAGTGTCCTATAATTTTCTGCATACAGGTCTTTTGTCTCCTTAGGTAGGTTTATTCCTAGATATTTTATTCTTTTTGTTGCAATGGTAAATGGGAGTGTTTTCTTAATTTCACGTTCAGATTTTTCATCATTAGTATATAGGAATGCAAGAGATTTCTGTGCATTAATTTTGTATCCTGCTACTTTACCAAATTCATTGATTAGCTCTAGTAGTTTTCTGGTAGCAGTTTTAGGATTCTCTATGTATAGTATCATGTCATCTGCAAACAGTGACAGCTTTACTTCTTCTTTTCCGATTTGGATTCCTTTTATTTCTTTTTCTTCTCTGATTGCTGTGGCTAACACTTCCAAAACTATGTTGAATAATAGTGGTGAGAGTGGGCAACCTTGTCTTGTTCCTGATCTTAGTGGAAATGGTTTCAGTTTTTCACCATTGAGGACAATGTTGGCTGTGGGTTTGTCATATATGGCCTTTATTATGTTGAGGAAAGTTCCCTCTATGCCTACTTTCTGCAGGGCTTTTATCATAAATGGGTGTTGAATTTTGTCGAAAGCTTTCTCTGCATCTATTGAGATGATCATATGGTTTTTCTCCTTCAATTTGTTAGTATGATGTATCACATTGATTGATTTGCGTATGTTGAAGAATCCTTGCATCCCTGGGATAAACCCCACTTGATCATGGTGTATGATCCTTTTAATGTGCTGTTGGATTCTGTTTGCTAGTATTTTGTTGAGGATTTTTGCATCTATGTTCATCAGTGATATTGGCCTGTAGTTTTCTTTCTTTGTGACATCTTTGTCTGGTTTTGGTATCAGGGTGATGGTGGCCTCGTAGAATGAGTTTGGGAGTGTTCCTCCCTCTGCAATATTGTGGAAGAGTTTGAGAAGGATAGGTGTTAGCTCTTCTCTAAATGTTTGATAGAATTCACCTGTGAAGCCATCTGGTCCTGGGCTTTTGTTTGTTGGAAGATTTTTAATCACAGTTTCAATTTCAGTGCTTGTGATTGGTCTGTTCATATTTTCTATTTCTTCCTGGTTCAGTCTCGGTAGGTTGTGCATTTCTAAGAATCTGTATTTCTTCCAGGTTGTCCATTTTATTGGCATAGAGTTGCTTGTAGTAATCTCTCATGATCGTTTGTATTTCTGCGGTGTCAGTGGTTACTTCTCCTTTTTCATTTCTAATTCTATTGATTTGAGTCTTCTCCCTTTTTCTCTTGATGAGTCTGGCTAATGGTTTATCAATTTTGTTTATCTTCTCGAAGAACCAGCTTTTAGCTTCATTGATTTTTGCTATTGTTTCCTTCATTTCTTTTTCATTTATTTCTGATCTGATCTTTATGATTTCTTTCCTTCTGCTAGCTTTGGGGTTTTTTTGCTCTTCTTTCTCTAATTGCTTTAGGTGCAAGGTTAGGTTGTTTATTCGAGATGTTTCCTGTTTCTTGAGGTAGGCTTGTATTGCTATAAACTTCCCTCTTAGCACTGCTTTTGCTGCGTCCCATAGGTTTTGGGTCGTCGTATCTCCATTGTCATTTGTTTCTAGGTATTTTTTGATTTCCCCTTTGATTTCTTCAGTGATCACTTCGTTATTAAGTAGTGTATTGTGTAGCCTCCATGTGTTTGTATTTTTTACAGATCTTTTCCTGTAATTGATATCTAGTCCCATAGCGTTGTGGTCGGAAAAGATACTTGATACGATTTCAATTTTCTTAAATTTACCAAGGCTTGATTTATGACCCAAGATATGATCTATCCTGGAGAATGTTCCATGAGCACTTGAGAAAAATGTGTATTCTGTTGTTTTTGGGTAGAATGTCCTATAAATATCAATTAAGTCCATCTTGTTTAATGTATCATTTAAAGCTTGTGTTTCCTTATTTATTTTCATTTTGGATGATCTGTCCATTGGTGAAAGTGGGGTGTTAAAGTCCCCTACTATGATTGTGTTACTGTCGATTTCCCCTTTTATGGCTGTTAGTATTTGCCTTATGTATTGAGGTGCTCCTATGTTGGGTGCATAAATATTTACAATTGTTATATCTTCCTCTTGGATCGATCCCTTGATCATTATATAGTGTCCTTCCTTGTCTCTTGTAACATTCTTTATTTTAAAGTCTATTTTGTCTGATATGAGAATTGCTACTCCAGCTTTCTTTTGATTTCCATTTGCATGGAATATCTTTTTCCATCCCCTCACTTTCAGTCTGTAAGTGTCTCTAGGTGAAGTGGGTCTCTTGTAGACAGCATATATATGGGTCTTGTTTTTGTATCCATTCAGCCAGTCTGTGTCTTTTGGTGGGAGCATTTAATCCATTTACATTTAAGGTAATTATCGATATGTATGTTCCTATTCCCATTTTCTTAAATATTTTGGGTTTGTTATTGTAGGTGTTTTCCTTCTCTTGTGTTTCTTGCCTAGAGAAGTTCCTTTAGCATTTGTTGTAAAGCTGGTTTGGTGGTGCTGAATTCTCTCAGGTTTTGCTTGTCTGTAAAGGTTTTAATTTCTCCATCAAATCTGAATGAGATCCTTGCTGGGTAGAGTAACCTTGGTTGTAGGTTTTTCTCCTTCATCACTTTAAGTATATCCTGCCACTCCCTTCTGGCTTGCAGAGTTTCTGCTGAAAGATCAGCTGTTAACCTTATGGGGATTCCCTTGTGTGTTATTTGTTGTTTTTCCCTTGCTGCTTTTAATATGTTTTCTTTATATTTAATTTTTGATAGTTTGATTAATATGTGTCTTGGCGTGTTTCTCCTTGGGTTTATCCTGTATGGGACTCTCTGTGCTTCCAGGACTTGATTAACTATTTCCTTTCCCATATTAGGGAAGTTTTCAACTATAATCTCTTCAAATATTTTCTCAGTCCCTTTCTTTTTCTCTTCTTCTTCTGGGACCCCTATAATTCGAATGTTGGTGCGTTTAATGTTGTCCCAGAGGTCTCTGAGACTGTCCTCAGTTCTTTTCATTCATTTTTCTTTATTCTGTTCCGCAGCAGTGAATTCCACCATTCTGTCTTCCAGGTCACTTATCCGTTCTTCTGCCTCAGTTATTCTGCTATTGATCCCGTCTAGAGTATTTTTAATTTCATTTATTGTGTTTTTCATCATTGCTTGGTTCCTCTTTAGTTCTTCTACATCCTTGTTAAATGTTTCTTGCATTTTGTCTATTCTATTTCCAAGATTTTGGATCATCTTTACTATCATTATTCTGAATTCTTTTTCAGGTAGACTGCCTATTTCCTCTTCATTTGTTAGGTCTGGTGTGTTTTGACCCTGCTCCTTCACCTGCTGTATGGTTTTTTGTCTTCTCATTTTGCTTATCTTACTGTGTTTGGGGTCTCCTTTTCACAGGCTGCAGGTTCGTAGTTCCTGTTGTTTTTGGTATCTGTCCCCAGTGGCTAAGGTTGGTTCAGTGGGTTGTGTAGGCTTCCTGGTGGAGGGGACTAGTACCTGTGTTCTGGTGGATGAGGTTGGATCTTGTCTTTCTGGTGGGCACGTCCACGTCTGGTGGTGTGTTTTGGGGTGTCTGTGGCCTTATTATGTTTTTAGGCAGCCTCTCTGCTAATGGATGGGGCTGTGTTCCTGTCTTGATAGTTGTTTGGCATAGGGTGTCCAGCACTGTAGCTTGCTGGTCGTTGAGTGAAGCTGGGTCTTGATGTTGAGATGGAGATCTCTGAGAGATTTTCGCCGTTTGGTATTACGTGGAGCTGGGAGGTCTCTTGTGGACCAGTGTCCTGAAGTTGGCTCTCCCACCTCAGAGGCACAGCCCTGATGCCTGGCTGGAGCACCAAGAGCCTTTCATCCACACGGCTCAGGATAAAAGGGAGAAAAAACTAGAAAGAAAGAAAGAGAATAAAATAAAATAAAATAAAGCTATTATAATAAAAAAAAAATTTTAAGAATAAATGTATTCAGAAAAATTTTTTTTTTAATTTTTCAAAATAGATTTATTAATTTTTTATAGTAAAAAATAAGAAAAAAAATTATTAAGAAAAAATTTATTAAGAAAAAAATTTTAATTTTTTAAAATAAAAAATATGAAAAAACTTATTAAAATTTTTTTTAATTTCTAAAAATAGAAAATAAGGAAAAATTATTAAGAAAACATTTATTAGGAAAAAAAATTTTTTTAAGTAAAAAAAAAAAAAGAAAACACGGACAGACCTAACCCTAGGACTAATGGTGAAAGCAAAGCTATACAGACAAAATCTCACCCAGAAGCATACACATATACACTCACAAAAAAAGGAAAAGGGGAAAAATTAATATATCCTGCTTCCAAAGTCCACCTCTTGAATTTGGGATGATTCGTTGTCTATTCAGGTATTCAACAGATGCAGGCACATCAAGTTGTTTGTGGAGCTTTAATCCGCTGCTTCTGAGGCTGCCGGGAGAGATTTCCCTTTCTCTTTGTTCGTACAGTTCCCAGTTCCCGGGTTCAGCTTTGGATTTGGACCCGCCTCTGCTTGTAGGTCGCCTGAGGGCGTCTGTTCCCCGCCCAGACAGACCGGGGTTAAAGGAGCAGCTGCTTCAGGGGCTCTGGCTCACCCAGGCCGCGGGGAGGGAGGGGTACAGAGGAGGCGGGGCGAGCCTGCAGCGGCAGAGGCCGGCATGACGTTGCAACAGCCTGAGGCGTGCTGTGTGTTCTTCCGGGGAAGTTGTCCCTGGATCACGGGACCCTGGTAGTGGTGGGCTGCACAGGCTCCCGGGAGGGGCGGTGTGGAGAGTGACCTGTGCTCGCACACAGGCTTCTTGGTGGCGGCAGCAGCAGCCTTAGCGTCTCCTGCCCGTCTCTGGGGTCCGCGCTGATAGCCGCGGCTCGCGCCCGTCTCTGGAGTTCGTTTAGGCGGCGCTCTGAATCCCCTCTCCTTGTGCGCTGCGAAACAAAGAGGCAAAAAAAAGTCTCTTGCCTCTTCGGCAGCTGCAGACTTTTTCCCGGACTCCCTCCCGGCTAGCACCGAAGCCCGAGCCTCAGCTCCCAGCCCCGCCCGCCCCAGCGGCTGAGCAGACAAGCCTCTCGGGCTGGTGAGCGGGCTGGTGAGCGCTGCTCGGCCCCTCTCCTCTGTGCGGGAATCTCTCCGCTTTGCCCTCTGCACCCCTGTGGCTGTGCTCTCCTCCGTGGCTCCGAAGCTTCCCCCCTCTGCCACCCGCAGTCTCTGCCCACGAAGGGGCTTCCTAGTGTGTGGAAACCTTTCCTCCTTCACAGCTCCCTCCCACTGGTGCAGGTCCCGTCCCTATTCTTTTGTCTCTGTTATTTCTTTTTTCTTTTGCCCTACCCAGGTACGTGGGGAGTTTCCTGCCTTTTGGGAGGTCTGACATCTTCTGCCAGCGTTCAGTGGGTGTTCTGTAGGAGCAGTTCCACATGTAGATGTATTTCTACTGTATCTGTGGGAAGGAAGGTGATCTCCACGTCTTACTCTTCCGCCATCTTGCCCCTCCTCCTCCTTCCATTTTTATATGTTGTAGACATTTGGGTTGTTTCCATTTGGTCTCTTTCAAATATTGCTGCTGTAAATATTTTTTAGTAAAGCATTCCTGATGGCACATGTGCAAAAGTTCTCTAGGGTATATAAGTAGAAGAGAGATTGCTGGGCCAAAAGGTCTGTGTATTTTCAGCTTTGATCTTGCTGTACTATTTTCTAAGAGGTTGTAACAGTTTATACTCCCACCAGCAGTTACATGAGCATTCTCATTGTTCTTCATATTCGCCAACACTTGGAATTGCCTGATTTTATTTTTTCCTCTCTGGTAGGTGTGAAGTGGTATATCATTGTGCAAGGAAATTTGCATGTTCTTGATTACTGGTGAGGTTGAGCATCTTTTCTTTTCTTTTCTTTGTTTTTTTTTTTTTTTTTTGGCCATGCTGTGAAGCTTGCAGGATCTTAGTTCCCCAACCAGGGACGAACCCCAGCCCCCTGCAGTGGAAGCACAGAGTCCTAACCATTGGACGGCCAGGGGATTCCCAGCATTTTTTCATAAGTTTGAGGGCTGTCTTCCTCATTTTCTTTTGGGTTGTCTTTTTTTTTTTTTTTTTGTTAATCTCTTCACCAGATTTCTTTATGTAATTGCAAGCAATTCCTTTATAGGTTATACGTGTTTCAAGTATATTCTCTCAGTTTGTGGCCTGTTCCGTTAAGTGGGCTTTTTTGGTGTTGTCTGGCTACCTGTACAGGAGCTCATCCTGATTAATTTTTCCCATTTCTGTGTTTGTTTGTACTGGTAGTTGACCCTGAGTATGGGTTTCCCATTTTCACAGCTTTTGATGCTTTTCCTTTCAGCAAAGAATGGCCGCATGGATTCTGAGGATCGGAGGAGCCGCCACTGCCCCTACCTGGATACCATTAACAGGTCGGTAGCACAGGAATGCCTAGGGCAGCAGCAGAACAATGGAGTCTATGCAGAAAGTTCTTTGGACTGTACGTTAAACAATACGTTCAAAAACTTTATCTCTTTTAAAGCTTTCTGCCCAGAAAACTGTGCTTCTTGCCTTGTTTTTTAATCTTTGCCCTCCAATTTAAAGTGTCAGAGAGCAAGTTGTTTTAGGGTGGGCACATGCAGAAAGAGCCTTTAGCTCATTTTGAATTTGTATGTGGAAATAAAGGGATATGTGGTGTCGATGACAATAGCAAATTTAAATATTATTGAGCACTGACTGTGTGCTAGGTACTACTCTAGGTGCCTGGGATTCAGCACAGGAAAAACAGACAAAAATATATCCTAAAGCAGAGGTGTTTACCCCATCTTGGTATTCTTTGATCCCAGATGCATTTTAGGATGGTTTTTCATTTATGCTCTAGGGTGGCACTGTCTAATGGGCTTTTTTGCAACAATGGAATTGCTCTCTAAGGGCTGTCCATTGTGGGAGGCACAAGCTACTTGTGGATATTGAGCGCTTGAAATGTGACTTGAGGAACTGAATTTTAAATTTTATTTAATTTTAATTATTTTACTTTTAAACACCAATAGCCGTGTGTGGCTAGTGGCCCCTTTGACTGACAGTGCAGCTTTCCTGGGACCACTACCAGTTAATTAGAGTTAATGCTTGAGAATGAATCCCCTTGCCACCTGTGAATTCAGTGGAGG
The DNA here is from genome assembly GCF_028021215.1 of Eschrichtius robustus. Taxonomy (NCBI): domain Eukaryota; kingdom Metazoa; phylum Chordata; class Mammalia; order Artiodactyla; family Eschrichtiidae; genus Eschrichtius; species Eschrichtius robustus. Next base: position 81,190,934 of record NC_090838.1, read on the forward strand.
TAAATTTTCTTTTGTCACTTAACCCGCCCAGTACTCATATATCATTACTTTGCACTTGAACAGGTAGATCTGTTGGTAGGTATTCCCCTAAAGTTCTTCAGGCTTCCCATTTATTTTTATGGACAAAAATAAAATTTTCTTTTGTGAAAGGGTTTATTCACTCTTTTTATGTCCTTCCTTTAATGTCTTTTAATTTGGAATGCTGTTGGGGCCCTGTTACTTTAGTCCTACTTGTGGCTTTTCCTCCAGAGAAAGTAATGGAGAATTCTCAACTGCTTGTGAATACTCAAAAGAAAGAGAGTCGTTGGTGGAGATACCTTTGCACTGCTTTGGGGCTTGGTGGGTGGCGGTACTACATTAAATGCCCAGGTAAGGAAGAGTTAATGTTCCCCACGGTTTGTATGTGATTGTTGAACTGTTCTCTGAAGGCGGCTGCGTGACTGCAGAACAGGGAGCCAGCGACACTGCTTCGCTCAGGTGCTCACCTAGGCAGCCATCCCTGTTAATTGTTTCTGTTTTGTTTTGGTTCTCTTAGGAGTGTGCTGGACTTTGACTTTGAGAAACTGTGTTCCATCTCCCTCTCGCATATCAATGCATATGCCTGTCTGGTGTGTGGCAAGTACTTTCAGGGTAAATAAATGTTTTGCATCACATTTTCAGCACTAGCCACAGTTCTATTCAGGGATTTTTTTTTTTTTTAAGTAAGTAAGCTGCTGTTAGGAGTCGTGTCTAATAAGCCCTATCTTTGTTCCCAGGAAGTTGGAATACTCTTAGAAAATCCACAGGAGGTTCTCTGATTGGTCAGAACCTGAATACATGTGAAAGCGAGAAAGAACTAGCCATATGAGAGACTATGTAGGAAGTATCAGAGACTCTGGGTTTTTGAATCTCTGATGTTTTCTATACTTACGTCTTTTTCTGAGAATCCTTTTACTCTAGGGACTTTTTCATTCTGTTCTTTTCTGGAAATTTATTATTTCAGTCCATTCAGAGCAAGCAAATGTTTTGTACACAGTATAGTGGAGGATTCAAAAGAAATATAAACTACATTCTTTGCTCTAATAAGGATCTTATAAACTGTCAAGGTTAACACGTAAAACAATCAGCAAACTCTCTTAAGACCATAAAGATTACGGCTGGCCTGTGTGGCGCTGAGTATAAATAGGGATGATAGGAGTTGAAATATGCAAAGATCATTGTTAGCTGGAGTGTTTGTGTAGAGTTCACGGAGGAGGTGGAACTTGTACTCTGTATGCAGGACGTAGAGTTTGAATAGGTTAAGGGTGAGATGCTCTAGAAAGGAGTGGCAACGTGAACAAAAGTATGTAGGTACAGGATTGTCGTGAATGTGGACAGTTGAAAAATCAGGACTAAGTGATGATGGACCGTCACAGATATGTACGTGTGTATGTGCAAATCTGCGTATGCATGCACGTACATGTACTGTATATAAATATATGTGGATATTCCTAGTTTCTAATACATGAAACTAGTTCATATACATAAACACATGCATATATACACACAAACACACACATATACACACACACACGCACAAATACACCCACACATATTTTCTGTGTTCATGTATATGAAATTAGTTCCCTTATGTCTTGTGCCATCTAGGGAATAAAGATAACGTGCTATTCTTTCTTGCTGATTTTTGTGATGAGAGGAGTTCATGTGGGAGGTTCCTTTCGTGGATGGCGTAGTACTTTGTTTTTGCTGATATTAACATGTTCTGGTACGAAATAATGAAAGGAAAATTACCCCTCATCTGTGTGATTATGGAGTCTGCCCTTCTCTCATAGCCTTTCACTCTTCCCTACAGGCCGGGGTTTGAAGTCTCATGCCTACATTCACAGTGTCCAGTTTAGTCACCATGTCTTCCTCAACCTCCACACCCTCAAGTTTTACTGCCTCCCAGACAACTATGAGATCATCGATTCCTCGCTGGAGGATATCACGGTGCGTGTCCAAGAGGGTTGGTTTGGAACTAGTTATCCTGGGAGCCACCCCAGGGCTCCTGAGGATCTGCCCCACCCAAGGTCAGGGAAGAGTCTCAGTCCCTTGTGCTTCGAGAGGCTCCTTTCGCCTTGGGAGGAACCAGGGAAACAGAGTAAGGAGGTCACAATTCATAATTTTGGCCCGTGGTCTACAGTCTAGCTCTCATTTCTGCTTTTAATGTTGAGGGTTAGGACTGAAGAAATATTGCTACTTTTCAGTTAGGGTGAAAGCATTTTTGTGAAATAAATTATCCTTCCATATTTTGGAGTAGGGATGTGAATTGGGCCTGCTGTAGGACAGTGGATACCAAGAGGTATACCAGCTTCCGGCTACTTTTGACATGATGCTGCCAGAATGGCCAGCATGTCCATCTGTGGGCTCTGGTCTGTGACCTGTGCCAAGAGTCACTGCACTTAAGTGGGGAGTATGGAAATTGAATTGAATTGAATTGAATGCTCAATTTATTAAGGAAAGCTTGGTGTTCAGAGTATTTGAAACACTACTTACTCCACTTCATAAGTTTTATAATATTCTATTAAAGTTGAAGTTAAAGTGGTTAAGGACAGTATTTATAGACGGAGAAGCTGAAAGGAATTCAAGCTTTCAAAGTGAGTTAGTGGCGACCCCTGACCAGTGTGTGACATGATGACCCTCATAGCTCTAGGACAGGGAAGGTTCTGATCCTGCCCCTGCAGCCACAGGGAGTCCTGAGATCTCAGTCCTGCACAAATAGGAGGTGACACTCCTGCTCCCGCACCGGGCCCACGTGCTGGCTCTGTGTGAGGTCCCACCTGGGACTCAGACTCCTGCCTCCTGCAGACTTGAGTGTCCTGCAGCTTCTCCCTGTTGTTTGTCATGGGTTTGGCTGGACCTGCGGTCTGAGGAAAGGCCTGGGGTTCAGTGACTTTGGGTTAAACACAGAGATCACCTTCTAAATGAGCAGCGTGGAGCGGGCCCATTCCATGTTACCTCAGTCCTTAGACCTACTGTTGGAAGCCCTTTGGGTGGGTGGTGAGATGTTCACGACCAAAGTATCTTTTCTTTTGGCAGAAATTGCTGTTGCGGATATATCTTGTGAACTCTGTAGACTGCCCTAAAACAGCCTAGGATTTTCTCTTGCTTTGCAGTATGTGTTGAAGCCCACTTTCACAAAGCAGCAGATCGCTAACTTGGACAAGCAAGCCAAGTTGTCCCGGGCATATGATGGCACCACTTACCTGCCTGGTATCGTGGGCCTGAATAACATAAAGGCCAACGACTACGCCAATGCCGTCCTTCAGGTAGGTTGGAGGTGGGAACCATGAGGGAGGTGGTAACCCGGGAACACTGTGAAGCTTGGCTAAGAAACAGCTGCCTTCTGGTTGAGTGCAGTCAGGTGGTCCTTAGACCCCGAGTCTTGCCAAGGACTCTTCTTGGGTGTTTGTTCTGCACCTAGCAGAACATTCCTGTCTGCTTGAGGGGCTGCCGCCAAATGGTGGGCCTGTTCTAGCCTCTGGAGCTTCCAGGGAATGGGGGATGGAGCTGCGCGGGGCCTGCAGTACGAAGTAAGAGACATATGAGCTAGATGATGCTTTTTCTTTTCATGGTGCAGATGTTCATTGTGTTGGCTCTGTGATGTCTCTGTCCTGCCCCTGTGCTGAAGTCCTGCAGTGGGAAAGACAGAAAGCCAAAGTTGTCCTGTTTGCAATTGTTTTGCTTTTTTAAAAAATTACATAAGTAATATGCGCATATTGTAGAAAAATTAGAAAACGTTGGTAAGCATAAGAAAATAAATAATCATCCTACGTCACTCAAAAAAAATTGGTTAAGAAAAACTATAAACAAGCACTTGTGTAGGGGGAAGATATAGAAAGTATAAAACAAAAGCTTCATTCCTTTCTTTCTCTAGTACTCTGTCCTGGGATAGTTAGCAGTATAGAGACCTCCAGAACTTTATTCTAAACGCATGTACACACATGCATTATATCCTGTCATGTGGTAGTATTATGGTTTATTTTGTTATTTCCCAGTTGATACATAAAATTTCACTTGTCTTACATTTTTATTTCTGTTACCAGTGTTGCAGTGAGTATCTATATATATAGTCTTGCATTTTTTGTGACACTGTTACATTTGTTATATTTCTTTTCTAGACTTGAAAAATGCTCGTATTGTTTAATCTATAAAGTAATGTAGTATGTATATGTATCTCTATTTTAACTGAAAAGCATATTATGAAATCAATAAATATTCTTGGGCAGCATCCGTAATGATTACATGTCAATCCGTTTCGTTGAATTTAATTTATTTAACCTTCTCTTCTTCTTGTATTAATGCACCTTGGGCCTAGATTCTAGGCTGTAGGGGGTTTGTAGCAATTTACAAACCCACCAGCAACACAAAAGGGTGTTTTTCTTTTTCTTTTTTTTTAAATTGAAGTATAGTTGATTTACAGTGTTGTGTTAGTTTCTGGTATACAGCAAAGTGATTCGGTTATGCATACATATATATATACCTATTCTTTTTCATACTCTTTTCCATCATGGTTTATTACAGGATATTGAATATAGTTCCCTGTGCTATACAGTAGGACCCTATTTATCTATTTTATTTTATTTTTTTTTTTTATAGATTTATTTATTTTTATTTATTTATTTATTTTTGGCTGTGTTGGGTCTTCATTGCCGCGCATGGGCTTTCTTTAGTTGCGGAGAGCGGGGGCTACTCTTCATTGTGGTGCACGGGCTTCTCATTGCGGTGGCTTCTCTTGTTGTGGAGCACAGGCTCTAGGTGCGTGGGCTTCAGTAGTTGTGGCACGCAGGCTCAGTAGTTGTGGCTCGTGGGCTCTAGAGCACAGGCTCAGTAGTTGTGGCGCACAAGCTTAGTTGCTCTGCAGCATGTGGGATCTTCCCGGACCAGGGCTTGAACCCGTGTCCCCTGCATTGGCAGGCGGATTCTTCACCACTGCGCCACCAGGGAAGCCCTTATCTATTTTATATGTAGTGGTTTGTATCTGCTAATCCCAGACTCCTAATTTATCCCCTCCCCCACCCTTTTCCCTTTGGTAACCGTAAGTTTTCTATGTCTGTGAGTCTGTTTCTGTTTCATGGATAAGTTCATTTGTGTTGTGTTTTACATTCCACATGTAAGTGATATCATACGGTATTTGTCTTTCTCTTTCTGGCTTACTTCACTTAGTATGATAATCTTTAGGTCCATCCATGTTTCTGTAAAAGACATTATTTCATTCTTTTTTATGGCTGAGTAATATTCCATTGTATATATGTACCACATCTTCTTTATCCATTCATCTGTTGGTGAACATTTAGCTTGTTTCCATGTCTTGGCTGTTGTAAACAGTGCTTCTATGAATATTGGGGTGCATGTGTTTTTTCGAATTATAGTTATCTCCAGATATATGCCTAGGAGAGGTATTGCTGGATCATACAGTAGCTCTATTTTTAGGTTTTTAAGGAACCGCCATACTGTTCTCCATAGTGACTGCACCAATTTACATTCCTACTAACAGTGTAGGAGGGTTCCCAAAAGGGTGTTCTTCATCTTGCATTGTCACTGTTACCACAGAAAAAAACTTTTTCCATTTTTTTTTTAATGTATTTTATTTATTGATTTTTGGCTGCATTGGGTCTTCGTTGCTGTGTGTGGACTTTCTCTAGTTGCGGCGAGCGGGGGCTACTCTTTGTTGTGGTGCGTGGGCTTCTCATTGTGGTGGCTTCTCTTGTTGCGGAGCACGGGCTCTAGGCACGTGGGCTTCAGTAGTTGTGGCACGCGGGCTCAGTAGTTGTGACTCGCGGGCTCTAGAGCACAGGCTTAGTAGTTGTGGCACACGGGCTTAGTTGCTCCGCGGCATGTGGGATCCTCCCGGACCAGGGCTTGAACCCATGTCCCCCGCATTGGCAGGCAGATTCTTAACCACTGCGCCACCAGGAAAGCCCAACTTTTTCCATTTTGATAGGTATGTCCATTTTAATTTACTTTTTCAAAATTCACTTCTAAAGTTGATTCTTATATTTTTTCATGAGTTTTTTGGCCTTATGTGCTCATTTTTCTATTAGTGGTCCATTTTATTGAGGATTAAAAGTATACATATATATATTGGCCTTTTTTTTTGCATATGTTGCACATAATTTGTTCTAGTTCTTTTTTGGCCTTTAAGCTTTGTTTGTGGTATTTTTGCATGAAGAATTTGGTAAAAAATTGTAAAAGTATATCTGTGAATTTTGGTGTCTGCCATTGGTGTCATGCCTGGTCCCTGGAGAGGTCAAATTCTTAGGTGGAGAGAGACTTTGCGGACTGTTTCTCTTACAGCCTCTCGTGGCTTTGTGAAGACTGTTACAGGATGGACAGATAGGATTTGAATATGGGCAGGGCAGTTAGTTTTGGCTTTGTGATGGGTTTCAGTCCCCATAGGAAGTTCTCTTTATTTATACAAATAAGTAGATCACCTGGCTCTGTAGCGCAATGGATAGTACATTGGACTTCTATTTATACAAACAAGGAGATGCACAAATCCTTTGTGATGTTTCCACTAAAATGGGATTGAATGGACCAAGTACTCCATCTGGAGGCTGAATAATTTCTCTCCAAGGACACCTACTGCTTGTATTGTTGCTGAAACCAGAGAGCAACCTCTCTCCACAGCATGGATAACCAAGAATTAGTATAAACTATCCATATGCTTCTCCTTTTTTTGAGAGTAACTCTAAGCAGGAAATCTTGTTTCTTCAGCTGAGCTAAGCTTGTAGGGGCTTTCCTGATCACCTCTATCGTTATCCTGACTTGCATCCTGAGTTATCTTCCCCAGACATGTGGGTCTTCCCCAGAGACACCTGGGTTTATTGTGTTTAACAGCATCCTCCTATCCTTGCTAAAGGAATTACCTTGTCAAAGAAAGTTGTGCTCATGGTAAGCATAGCACTGACGAGGATTCATAAACCCATCAGGAGGGACCTATGGGGAGACTATGCATTTATTTAGGGTCTGTTCTGTGGTCTCCTTCCCAGTTTCATAACTCACACTAATAAGCACGTGTTTCTTCTTGAACTAACATGGCTGGTCTTTATCTTTTTGCTTAATGAGATAAAATTAATTTTTGTTCTCTTAAACCTTTTGACTATTTTCCATCATAACAGAGTACATTCATTTTTGTATACAGTTGTATCGTTTTGTTTTGTTTTGTTTTGTTTTTTGGCCGTGCCACACAACATGCGGGATCTGAGTTTCCCAACCAGGGATCAAACCTGTGCCCCCTACAGTGGAAGTGCAGAGTCTTAACCACTGGACCACCAGGGAAGTCCCTGTATCGTTTTATTACCACCCTCTCAATACCGCATTTGGGGAAGACACCAGGTTTTACTAAGCTGTTTTTCATACTGTTTTAATGTACAGTTGAGAGATGGGGGAACTGTGGTCTCCAGATAGTTCTCTCTGCCCCAGCCAAATACATGGTGAAGAAAGAGTATTTGGGTTTCTAGCCTTCAGTTCCTGTGAATCCAAACATAGTCACAGGTCTAATTAGAGTAAACAAAGGAAATTATTAAGTTGGTCAGCAGATAGGGATTTGAATACCTTTATTTTAAAACTCCTTTGTTATACCCACGTTAGCAGAGTGTCTGCAGAACTGAACTTTCTGTGAAACTCACTATAAAGGATGGTTCTCTAATGTGAACTCTGGGGGGTATTCTCTGGGAGTGCATTTGCTTCTGATTCTTTAAGGCATCACAGGCACAGTTCTATTAGAAGAACTTTAGGTGGACGAGCTTGGCTCCCAGGGGTCCTGAAGAAGGGCTGTGGATTAATCGGAGTGTTCGTTTGATTTCCAGGCTCTGTCTAACGTTCCTCCTCTCCGGAACTACTTCCTGGAAGAAGACAATTATAAGAACATCAAGCGTCCTCCCGGGGATATCATGTTCTTGTTGGTCCAGCGTTTTGGAGAGCTGATGAGAAAGCTCTGGAACCCTCGAAATTTCAAGGCACATGTCTCTCCCCATGAGATGCTTCAAGCTGTCGTCCTTTGCAGCAAGAAGACTTTTCAGATCACCAAGCAAGGTAAGGAAGGAGTAATTCATGTTTTCTGACTTTAGGGCAACACAGCTAGTTTGATGAGCACATTTACTTCCACTTTGCTGTGAACCTGACAGTAGCCGGAGTGAGTGTCCAGTGCATAGTGTGGTTAGGTTCCTCACTCTTCCTTCCTCAGCCTGCCCTGCCCGGAGTCCCAAGCGATTTCAACTGGATAGAAAGTCTGTCTGCTTTGGTGAACTAAACTCTACGACTCAGGAAAACCAGGAGGCTGGGAAAGGCACCAGCCCATATTAAGCGCCTGCCACTTTTGGTTCTCATTTTGCCATGTTGCAGACTAGAATATTCTATTTTGACTATTTTTATCCCTCCAAACTCAATTAGTTATTGCCACATGAGTAGCTCTTAGTACCTGTATCTGATATGATATTCTCTAGCATCCAGGTCAGTTGATTCACCATTCACTCATGGTGCTAGTAGGTTTTAATGCTACCAGGATAAGAAACACAGTTTTTTCTTCCAGGAGCTCCTATTCTAGTGGGGAAGATAGTTACATAGAAAGATGATTACAGGGTGTTAAGTGCTGTGATAGAGGAAGCACAGCATGCTGTGGGAGGGAGCAAAGAGTAAGGACGCCCGTCGAGCACATGGGAGGTGGGCTGGGGGTCAGAGTGAAGAAAGAGACACCTAAGTTTTAGGTAGCGGGGAGACAGGGTGGGGTTGGGCATTCCAGGTAGAGAGGACACTGGACAGGAGCATGGAGGTGCCTGGTGCAGAGAGAAGACTGCATGTGGCTGGACCCTTGGATCCAATGATGAGAGCCGAGGTGGACCAGGTGTTGGGTTTATATGCCACTATAAGGAGGCTGGATTACATCCTGATAACAGTGGGGAGTCAGTGAAGGCTTTTAAGTAAAGATATGCCTTCACATTTTTGTTTTGAAAGCATTCTGGCTGAGGAGTGACTTAAAAGGGAAGTTCAGTAATGGCTTTTAAAATTTTTATTTTAATTTAATTTTTTTTTTTTTTTTTTTAAATATTTGGCCATGCCGCATGGCTTGCGGGATCTCAGTTACCCGACCAGGGATTGAACCAGGGCCACAGCAGTGAAAGCGTCAAGTCCTAACCACTAGACCCAGCAGTCAGTCCCCAACCTTTTTGGCACCAGGGAATGGTTTCGTGGAAGGCAGTTTTTCCACGGACGGGGGGCGGGAGGGTGGTGGGTGGTGGTTCAGGCTGCAGTGGGAGCGATGGGGAGCAGCGGATGAAGCTTCCCTCGCTCGCCCGCCGCTCGCCTCCTGCTCTGCGGCCCGCTTCCCAACAGCGGTCCTCGGCCCCGGGGTTGGGGACCCCTGCACTAGACTACCGGGGAATGCCCAGTCACGGCTCTTGATGGGTGATGAGACTCAGGATTGGAATAGAGATGATAATCGAAGATTTTGGTTGAACCAGAGAGCCAAGGGGAAGAGTAAAGATCAGAAGGCTGGAGTGCCAGCGTGTAGTGGCCAGGTAGAGGAGGATGCCCAGGGGATGGGTGGCGTGGCCGGAGAGGAAGGAGAGACACTGAGAATGTGGAGTCATGCCAACCCGCGTGTGGTTTGGACTATCGTACTGTCTCCCAGCTTTGACGTACCATCTTTCTTTCTTTTCCAGGGGATGGAGTCGACTTTCTCTCCTGGTTTTTGAATGCTCTACACTCAGCTCTGGGGGGCACAAAGAAGAGAAAAAAGAGTAAGTCATGTTATTTTGTGAAAGGGAGCACTTTTTTGTTTGCTTCTTTTAAAAAACGCTTTGCAGCTTCCCATCCTTTTCTTCTTACCTGTTTATCTTTTTGTGTTAGGGTAGCGTCTCTGTATATATGGGCTAAATCTTGTTCCTGAATGGTTTCCTCTCCATTTTTCTTTATTAGAATATGGTTATATCTCATGGCATTTTTAATAAGTGGAAATGGCTATATAATTGTGCTCTAGAAAATCCTGACCCAGTTTCAAACTGAGGGGCCGGGCAGCATGTTGTAGACATGCTAGTGGTGCCAGAGTGAGGGCTTGGTGGGCGGATTGCCTGGCTTGTAACTTGGTGGAACAGACTAAAAGCTCGTCCCTCGCCCTGAGCGTGTACTTGGGGAGATGAGGCTGGCCGCTCTATAGATTCGCAGACCTTGAGTCTCCGTGTTTCTTAGCATCCAGGTTGGCTTAGCACTAGCTAGACATTTTTTATGGATGCCAAAAATAACTCTTAGCTTAGAGACTGCTGAACCAGGTGAATAATTTTGGAGACCTAATGCAGTTTTCTTCTTTCTGTGTTCTGATGGTGTTGGTTTCTTCATGCGGGATTGTGGCCTCGTGCTTTTTCTATCACATAGCCCTGCCACCTCTTCAGGTATCTTCAGCCTGTGCGCCCCATCTCTCTTGGGAAGGAGATAGACATAAAATAATTATGTACACAAATACTTATAAAGGTATAATTTAGTGGTATATGTTACAAAGGTTCTTCTGTGCTTAGTGAGAGCTTTGGGCCTTGTGCTGGAAGATGCTGGTTTATTTCAGAAATTTAGGAGTTAGGACTGTATTTTGGAAATGCTTTCCAAACTGACAGAATTTGCATTTTGATTTCTGTTTGTACAGCTATTGTGACTGATGTTTTCCAGGGTTCCATGAGGATCTTCACTAAAAAGCTTCCTCATCCTGATTTGGTGAGTGGCTTGAACCGAGTTTTGGACCGATTTGTATCACCTGAGGGGATTTAGGGTTGACAGAGAGATGCTTAGATAGCTGGTACAGCCTTTTGCTCCAGGAAGAGGTTCTACGGTACACCTGCCAAGTGGCACTTCCCCTAGGTTCCTGTTGCACCAGGGTGCTTAAGTTTGGGAGGCAGTGGTTGGATATACAGTTGACCTTTGAACAACACAGGTTTGAACTGCACTGGTTCACTTATACGTGGATTTTTTTCAATACATAAAACCACTACGTTTACGCTTAGCGGTTGGTTGAATCCGAGGATGCGGAATCTGCGGACATGGAGGGCCGACTGCAGGACTTGAGCATCCGTGGATTTTGGTAGCCAAGGCAGCTCCTGGAACCAACCCCATAGATACCGAGGGATGACTGATTTCAGCGTTCTGGCCACTGGGTGGTGCTGGCGTGTTTCTTCCAGAAAGCTCAGATAAGCTCTCTAGGTCATCTAAAATCTAGATGAGTTTTTAAAAGAGAGTCTGGTATTTAAATAAAACCTCTCTGAAGATGGGAGCCCGGTTTTTGCATTAATCTAAACAGGTACGAGTGCACGTGAAAGTGCCCAGGCTCTTGGGCAGCCCTCTTGGTTCACTTCAATATTAAATGAAGTAAAGGTAACAGAAGCATCGTTTCTTCCCGCCGGTGGTGTTCGCCACTCTGCTCACGCGTCTTCCCTCCTTTTCCTTCTCTCTCGCTGCTAGCCAGCAGAAGAAAAAGAGCAGCTGCTCCGTAACGATGAGTACCAAGAGACGACGGTGGAGTCCACGTTTATGTACCTGACGCTGGACCTTCCTACTGCCCCGCTCTACAAGGACGAGAAGGAGCAGCTCATTATCCCCCAGGTGCCGCTCTTCAACATCTTGGCCAAGTTCAACGGCGTCACCGAGAAGGTAGCCCATTAGCACACCTGCCCTGCTTGGTACCCCTTTCTCTCTCTTGACGTCTTTCTTTTCATACTTGGAAATTGCCACACGCGTGTAACGCGTTCACTTTGAAGCGTATTGCGTTTACTGAGCCTCCCAGACTTCCTGGTGTTTCACCCCCACCTCTTAACTTGAGTTACAGCGCCTCTGGGTAGTATGGAGAAAGGAAGGGGCTCTTCAGGGTAGTAGAAGCTCACAAAAGTCCGCAAAACTCCCGTCTTTTAAAAGACGTGACATCAGCGTTAAAGTGGAAAAAAAACCAGAACGAAAATACAAATACAATGAAAAAGTTTATTCTTAGTCTACCATCGCTCTGCATCAAGTTAAAGGATTCTTTTTATCTGCTGAGTTAACCGTTTCTTGGTTCAATTCCCTTCTTCACCCTAGGCAAATTTAATCCCTTTTGATTCTTTTAAACTTTTTAACTTTGGCTCTTTTTGTTTTAACTTGATGCCTCATTCTAAACCCTTCCTGCTCCCTTTTTTAGCTAAGGTTTGTTGGTTGTCAGATAGTAAATGCCCATTTCTCCCCCCACCCCCATCCCCTCCTCTCGCTCTCTCTCACACACGCACACGCACACGCACACGCATAGAGACAGGTAACCTAAAATATCTAGCCTGTTTCTTAGGCTCATTTCATTTTGGGGAGGCAAGGGACCTTGGGGCTCATCTAGTTCAGTTTATTTTACTTGGTTTTAGTTTATATTGGTTTTAACTGACAGAGCTGGGGATTTTTTCATCTGACTTTTTCAACTATGCCACATGGTCCCTATTATTACTGTTTGTTCAAATTTAAGTAATATTAAGATTCTCGTGGACCTTCAGTATTGACCCAAATTTATTGTTATTATAATATTACTTAAATCAGTGTAAACGTCAATGTTGGTATAAGCTTTTTATACCTACAGCTTTTAAGCACGTATTAAATTATAACAAACTTTTATACAAACAAAACTTTGAAACCAATACAATTGGTTAATAGTGCTCTTGTAATGTGAGTTTAGCTAAAACCTTGCTGTGTGAATGTGGTACTGATGTCCAGGGTGAAATCCTTCCCCCCAGTATTTTCTCATAAATTCCAGAGAAACCTTTTCAACTTAGGCTATGACATCATTTAGGTGTTAAATCTGTCTATCCTTCACTACTCTGAGATAATTAAAAATAGTGCTTCTTGATGTCAACTTGTTCATAGACACAGATGTGGGCAGTGAAATCTCTTGGCATTTACTTGATTAAAAATTTTTCTTTGCTTTTAGCACAGTATTTTATTTCAGTCACGCAGAGATGAGTTCATATCATATCACCAAAAAGACATTTTTTCCAATAGTGCTTATACCCTTAAATGATCAGAAATTTACTTAAAAGAAGGTGTGGCTGTGGTATGTGTGCTAGAGCTGGAAAGTTTTTATTTCTCCAGCGCTGTCAGGTTACTCATCATGTGGCAATGGAACTTAATTTTTTAAAAAGTAACGGTTCTATGGAGATACAATTCACAGCACCATATACTTAAGTTCAGTGGTTTTTTTTCCTACATTCACAGATCTTTGCAGCCACCACCAGAGTCAGCTTTAGAACATTTTCATCATCGATGTTTTTTATCGCCCTTTAGTTATCATTCCAACCCTCTTGTCTCCCCCAGCCCTAGACAACTGCTAATCTACTTTCTGCCTCTATAGGTTTGCCTCTTCTGGACATTTCATATAATATGTGGTCTTTTGTGATTTTCTTCTTTCACTTAGGGTAGCGTTTTCAGGGTTCATTCATGTTGTAGCATCTATCAGGACTTCATTCCTTTTTGCAGCCAAATAATATCCCATTGTATGAATACACCACATTTTGTTTATTCATTCATCAGCTGATGGACATTTGGAGTTGTTTTCACCTTTCTGCTGTTATGAATAATGCTACTATAAATACCAGTCTACAAGTTTTTGTGTGGACATGTTTTCATTTCTCTTGGGTGGGTATTGGGGAGTGGAATTGCTGAGTCATGTGGTAACTCTTATGGTTAGCCATTTGAAGAACTGCCAGACTGTTTTCCAAAGTGGCTGCACTATGTTATATTCCTACCACCAGTGTATGAGTGTTCCAGTTTCTCTACATCTTCACCAATGTTCGTTATTGTTCATCTTCTAGATTATAGGAATCCTAGTAGGTGTGAAGTGGTATCTCAGTATGGTTTTGATTTGTATTTCCATGATGACTAATGATGTTGACCATTTTTTCATGTGCTCATTGGACATTTGCATATCATCTTTGGAGAAATGTTTATTTAGATACTTCGTGCATTTTTAAAATTAGATTATTTACCTATTTATTATTATTGAGTTGTAAGAATTCTGTATATAATCTAGATACCAGTCCCTTATCAAATGTATGATTTGCAAATATTTTCTCCCATTCTGTGGCTTGCATTTTCACCCTCTTGATAGTATCATTTGAGGCATAAAGGTTTGAATTTTGTTGAAACACTGTCTAGTTTTTCCTTTATAGTGTGTGCTTTTGTTGTCATATGTAAGAATCCATTGTTAAATCCTAGGTCATGAAGATTTACTCTTGTGTTTTCATCTAAGACTTTTGTAGTTTTAGCTCTTACATTTCAGGCCTTTAATTCATTTAAAGTAAATTTTAGTATATGGTGTAAAGTACAAGGTCCAGCTTTATTCTTTTGCATGTGACTGACTGTCTGGTTGTCCTAGTACTATTTGTTGAAAAGACTATTCTTTTCGCATTGAATGGTCTTGGCACCCTTGTTGAAAAATCATCTGACCATAGACATGTGGGTTTATTTCCGGACTCTCAATTCTATTCCATTGACGTATATGTCAAGATCACAGTCTTGGTTATTACTGCTTTGTAGTTAGTTTTGAAATCAGAAACTGAATCCTCCGACTTTGTTCTTTTTCAAGATAGTTCTGGCCATTTTGGGTTCCTTGCAATTCCTTGCACATTCAAATTTGAGGATCAGCTTCTGGATTTCTACAAAGAAGCTAGCTAGTATTCTGACAGGGATTGTGTTGAATCTGTAGATTAGTTTGGCGATTATTGCCATCTTAATAATAGAAGTCTTCTGATTCATAAACATGGGATGTTTTTCTATTTATTTATCTTCTTTAATTTCTTTCAACAATGTTTTATAGTTTTCAGAGTGTGTTTTGAACTTCTTTTAAGTTTATTCCTAAATATTTTATTCTTTTTGATGCCATTGTAAATGGAGTTGTTTTCTTAAGTTTAGTTTTGGATTGTTAATTGCATGTGTGTAGAAATACAGTTGATTTTTGTATATTGATTTTGTAGCCTGCAACCTTGCCAAACTTTTAAAGTGGATTTCTTAGGATTTTCCACATACAAGATCATGTCATCTGCAAACAGAGATAGTTTTATTTCTTCCTTTCCAATCTGGATGCTGCTTATTTGCTTATTTAAGTTTTATTGCCTAATTGCGCTGGCTGGAACCTCTAGTACAGTGTTGAATAGAAGTGGTAAATGCAGACATCCTTATGTCGTACCTGATCTTAAGGGAGCACACCCAGGCTTTCACCAGCAAGTATGATGTTAGCTGTGGATTTTTCATAGATACCCTTTATCAGGTTGAGGAAGTTCTTTCTATCTGTAGTTTACTGAGTGTTTTTCGCATGATAAGGTGTTGGATTTTGTCAAATGCTTTTTTGTGTCTAATGAGATGATTGTATAGTTTTCGGTTATTGCTATTTATTGCCTTATTATTTTATTAATATGAAATGGTACATTACATTAATTGATTTTTGGATGTTAAGCTACCTTTGTATTCCTGGATAAATCATACTTGGTCATGTATAATTGGTGTATAATTCTCTGTTGTTTATGTTGGAATTGGTTTGCTAGTATTTTGTTGAGGATTTTGGCATCCATATTCATAGAAATATTGATCTGTAGTTGTCTTTTCTTGTGATGTGACGCTCCAGAGAGTGATGGTGTCATTGGTATTTCCTCTCTGATTATGATTAGTCTTTCATTCCTATCTCTTAGTTTTTACTGTGCTACATTGTGTTTGTGTTAAGGAAAAGTAAATATATGTTCACTAGCTTTTAAGCCTCTTGGGCTGAGGAGAATGTCCTGGGCCCCCACCACTCCATCCCCTCAAACGTGCTGAGTGAGGCCTCAGTAAGTGTTGCCCACCAGATCGCACTTGACCCACCAGTCTCGGGGCCTTTGAGGAGGAAGGAACGTGGGATGTCAGTTGACAGCTCTGCTGGAAAGCCCTCAGTGATGAGGGGCTCCTCGCCGCCTCATAAGTGCCTGTTCCACAGCGCATGCGGTCTAATGGTCAGGAAGCTCTTCTTTATTTTGAATTAAGTGAGACTCTTCATGGTTTTTAAATTCTGAGCTTTTAGCAAATCCTCTTTCTCACTTGACATTTTTGTTTTCCTTATAGAAAGGAATATCCATGTTACTGTGGCTGGAGTTCAACAGTAAGATTGTGTGCTGGCTGAAATGCGGCCCGCAGTTGAGGTATTTTAGCCGTAGCTAAACAGCTATTCCTCAGCCTTGTAGGTGGTTTCTGGGATCAGGTGTCTTCTGAATTCTACATGTAAGGCAAAATTATATTAAAAAACCCAAAACAAGCCAAAACAAAACTCATGTCCCTGCTCTAATTTGATAATTTTCTTTTCTCTCTCTAGGAATATAAGACTTACAAGGAGAACTTTCTGAAGCGCTTCCAGCTCACCAAGCTGCCTCCATATTTAATCTTTTGTATTAAGCGATTCACTAAGAACAATTTCTTTGTGGAGAAGAATCCGACTATTGTCAACTTCCCTATTACGTGAGTGTTCCCCTCCTTCACTTCCTCTTAGGGGGCATGAGCTTGAATTTCTTTTTATATCTTTGTGCCACTCTTAGTTTTGGACTGTCTTAGTTGGAGATTGCAAGGCACCTACCTACACTACATAAGTTAAGGGTTTTTATTGGAAGGATAGAGATATTTCAGGGGCCTCAAAGATGGATGTTTCCCTGGAGGCAATTCCTCTTTTATCTTCTCTCCTGTTGCTTGCTGGGAATTGTAGTCTTTCAGTAAAGGGAAGAACAGTTGGTAAAAGCAGGGTAGGACAGGTAGGATTCTCCTGGCTTTGAAGATAATCCTGAGCAGTTAGTCTGTCCATCTGTTTGCTGGTCATTGCATCTTGTATGCTGTAGTTAAGGAGGGACAGTGGGGATGACTCTAGATTTGTCTTGCTTTCTTGGGGCCCTACTACCTTATTTCTTCCCTAGAGGATAAAGTCTGAAATGTGTTCAGTTTCTTCCTATTGATGAGGAAGTTATACATTTTGATGTATAGTCTTATTTTTAATTGACCATGCAGTTGTCCTTTTGCAAACATTTATGAGTGTTCTAATGGGAAATTTGGAGGAGTCGCAGAAGGCTCCTGCAAGACCCTTTTGGGGGTAGACAGTTGGTTTCCAGTTCTCAAGAGACATGGTTTTTCACACTCTGAAGATGATCTCTCTGAGAACCCGGAGAAGCCTGGTGGCAGGGCTGGCAGGGAGAAATGTGGGTCTGTGTGTGGGCGTTTAGATAAGGTAAGAGCGGAGCCCTAAGGTGGTTTCTTACTGAGAACGATTTGGATGGATGGATGATAGGCTTACCATGCTGTAATAGCTCAGGAGTGTGGTGTTTTTAAACCTTAGAAAGTAGTTTGGGAGCTGTAATGGGCAAATGTTCATCTTCTTCTCTTGTCTTTCTACCTCCATCGCCTCCATTTTCCAGATGCCCAGACTGTTCCAGGACTGCCAGTGTTCTCCTTTGAAAATAGTACCGGTTTTTTTTTTTTTTTTTTTTAAATAAATTTATTCATTTTATTTATTTATTTTTGGCTGCGTTGGGTCTTCGTTGCTGCGCGCAGGCTTTCTCCAGTTGCAGTGAGCGGGGGCTATTCTTCTTTGCGGTCGCGGGCTTCTCATTGCGGTGGCTTCTCTTGTTGTGGAGCATGGGCTCTAGGCGCGCAGGCTTCAGTAGTTGTGGCGCTCGGGCTTAGTTGCTCCGCGGCGTGTGGAATCTTCCCGGACCAGGGATCGAACCCGTGTCCCCTTCATTGACAGGCGGATTCTTAACCATTGCGCCACTCGCGAAGTCCCAGTACCGGTTCTTAATTCTGTGTAGTGTTTAAGAGGGTAGCAACTAAAATTAAAGAAGTCTGAGTTCTGTGCCGTCCTAGCCATGTGGCCTTGGGCAGGTCATTTGCATATTCTCTCCTGGATTAAATGAGAAGCTTGGACTAGATGAGCCCCAGGGGTCCTTCCAGGTGTAACATTTTATTGTTTCTGGTTCCATCATCACCAGGACTCTGAGAACAGTGAGGGGTGAGGAGAGAAAACCTTTGTAGTTAGGATTACAGGAGAACTTCTTTTTCTCTCTTCACACACTTTTCATCCTGTTCTTCTCTAGTATCGTGTTTGTGTGACAAGTAGAATGAAATCGGGGGACATGAAGGCCAGCTCTCTGCCAACTTGCGTAGGACCACAGAGAGGCTTTCCTTGAAAGTCTGTGGATCAGAGTTTTAGTTCAGAACTGGGCTTTTGTGAATTGCCGCAGTCACCAGTTTGTTCCTGGAAGGAAGGAGCGCCCTTGACTCCAGGGCAGCTCCAGAGGAAGGACTATGTGTTGGTGGTAGTTCCTGCTCAGTCACCACAGAAATTTCCTTACTCCGGCAGTTTCTTTTATATTGGACCTGGAGTATGTTTATTTTGCCACCAGTTGCATTTGGATTTTTGGTAACTGTGACTTCAGTAGTTTGTCTTTCAGAAAGCTTTGGAGAAGTTGAGAAAAAGATTACGTCTCAACCAGTCAGCCTTTTAGAGAACATCAGACTGTGTGACTGATTCTGGAAACCTGTACTTTAATTACTTTGTGCACTGTCATTACTTGTAGACTAACATGGTTCTAGGTTAGCCAAGGTCCCCGCTTCTTGAAGAGGACCCTTATCAGACCTAATTCTTCTCCTGTGTTTTATTCATAACACATCTTCTTTTTACCAGAGATTGATCAGACTTGCAGGGATTAGGGACCCTCTGCTCATCTGGAGATAGGGTTTCTGGAGCACAGGTTTCAAGTTTCACTTCCAGCCAGTTAGGTGGTCTCAAAATTGGACTGTTCTGATTGGCGGTTGAGTATGGTTTGCTCCGTTGACTGTTTTCTAAAACAAAATGATTTAACATGTATTTATTCCCTTTTGTCACTTAAACAGTTTCAGTTCAGTCATGGAAACTTGAGTATAAATACTTCTGAAGATTTCTCTAGGACTCATTCAGAGAAGTCTGAACAGCTGTTGTTAAAGCTGAGAAGACAATACAAGAAGTCAGTTTTTGGCAGCCGGGAGGCATTTCTAGAGCTCACATGGGTTCCCTCGGACTCATATCTAAATTTTCTTTTATCAGTGACTGTTTAGGGAATTCCGTGGTGGTCCAGTGGTTAGGACTCAGCGCTGTCAGTGCCGGGGCCCGGGTTTGACCCCTGGTGGGGGAGCCAGCATCCCTCAAGCTGCGTGGCGCGGCCGCCAGAACAAAACAAAACAAAACACCCAACAAAAAGCAACAACGAATGTTTGATCTGTATGGGACACTGTCAGTCTGTAGAAATAAATAGCTATCGTGAACACATAGAAAGTTACATAATATAGTTAGAACAAAGTTGTTTATTAATACATGGTTTGCATTGAAAACTTTTTGTGTTTTTGGAGAGATAATATATTCATGGTCTAAAATTCAAAAGGAGATACATATCTGGAAGTGACCACTGGATGTGACCACTGTTAGCATTTATTGTAAATCCTTCCAGAGATGACATTACTGTGTTTTGTGTTTTGAGTGGTAGCACATCAGACAGTTCTACAGAGATTAGAAACAGGATATAATCTCTCTTATTCTACATTGTATTTAAATTTTTATAAATATTTGTAGGCTACAGAAGGTTATATTTTTCCTGAAAATAGTGTAGTTAGCATTCTCTTAATATTCATGTTAACTGTCAATCTACTTCCCTATTTAGCTATTTGAAAGATCTTAGTAATTGTCATGTAGTCTTCACAGTAAGCATTTATTATATAGCTCTTGACTTCGTAATAACCGGTGTACGTGTATATACTTCAACTGACAGAATTCAACAAATAAAACACAGAAGCAGGTTTTATTCTAAGTGCATCAAGAATGCTTCTCTATATTTTAAAAAATGAATGTTCAGGTATTAAAAATAAATTTTATATTTCTAAGTCCCAGTTGAAGGAACCTAGTCAGTAGTTTCTTCTGGCAACCAGAACTGAGAAATTTGGAAGCTGTGGGGTAGCCAGTGTGGGTTCCATAAAGGAAAGAAAGCTGGGTGGGAAAAGAGTAAAGCTGATGTCAAAGCAGAAGAGAGGGCAGGTAGCTCTCGGATCTTGCTGCCTCTCCAGTGCTTGGTTTCAGCTGCATTTCCTAGTCTGAAACCCTTGAATAAATACCCTTTTTGTGCTTAAGCTACCTAGGGTGGATTTTTGTTACTTGTAACCTTTTGCTTATTTAACTAAAAGAAAAACAATCAAATAAAGAAGCAAGGTTCCAGAAGATCAAAGAAAAAAATAAATCGGATTGATCTGCCTGGTTTGCCATATTGAAATTGTTGCAGTGATTATATACAATGACAACCCACATGATCATGTGATCAGACTTTCATAGCCTAAGGCCAGAGACCAGGTGTCCCCTTGACACTGCAGCTACAGCTGATTCCCAGATAGGGCAGAGGGTGAGGCGGTTACACTTGTTCTCATCTCAGAGGAGAAGGTGACTCTCATTCTCATAGAGGAGCCCTAGGTTATGTCACCTGCTTAAACTCAAACACAGCTCTGAGGTGGCAGAGCCCCGATTCCAAATCAGATCTGAATGACTCCAGGCCCTGCACTTTTGACGGCTAGGCATGCTTTTTTTTAGATTTTTTAAAAAATTTATTATTTATTGATTGGTTTATTTATTTATTTATTTTGGCTGCGCCGGGTCTTAATTGCGGCACATGGGATCTTTTTTGCTGCATGCGGACTCTTAGTTGCAGCATGCTTGCAGGATCTAGTTCCCCAACCAGGGATCAAACCCGGGCCCCCTGCATTGGGAGCGTGGAGTCTTACCCACTGGACCACCAGAGAAGTCCCTAAGCATGCTTTTATTTTTTACTTTTTATTTATTTATTTTTTAACATCTTTATTGGAGTATGATTGCTTTACAATGGTGTGTTAGTTTCTGCCTTACAACAAAGTGAATCAGCTATACACATACATATATCCGCATATCTCCTCCCTCTTGCATCTCCCTCCCACCCTCCCTATCCCACCCTTCTAGGTGGTCACAAAGCACTGAGCTGACCTCCCTGTCCTAAGCATGCTTTTAAAGTGTGCTTTTCCCATAGAGCCAGTCTTTCCAGTTTGACTCATTTTTATGGCAGATTATATGAATTTCCACAAACCTGGGCTCCCATGGCTCTTCAAGCCCACCTAGATCCAGGGTCCTGAAATAGGGTTGCACAGCTTCACGGTCCATTTGGGTAAGACAGTTAACCTCTACAGGGCTAACCTAGTAGGCTTTATCTGATCTTCACTTTATTTTCATCATCATCAGAAACGTGGATCTGAGAGAGTACTTGTCTGAAGAAGTACAGGCAGTGCACAAGAATACCACCTACGACCTCATCGCCAACATTGTACACGACGGCAAGCCCTCTGAGGGCGCCTACCGGATTCACGTGCTTCATCATGTGAGTGGGGCTGACTTCTCATGGTGCAGTGGCAGGAGCAGGGGGGGTTCCTTTGGCATTTCAGAGGGCGCTCCTTTCAGTTTGCTCTTTCTTATCCTTGACTTTGGGATTCTGCAAGTAATAGGGCTGACAGTGGTCAGTTTAAGGCAACGGTTCTCAATTCTGGCTGCACATGGGACTCCCCTGTGGGCAGATTTTAGACTCCTGACACCTGGGCCACCCCAGGCCAGTTACGCGGGAACAACATAATTTGTGCCTGTTGGTTTTCAACTGGGCAGAGGCCAGGGATGCTGCTAAATATCTCACAGTGCACAGGCTGCCTGCGCAGCGAAGAATTTTCTGGCCCAAAGCGTCAGAGTTAAGACTGCATTAGATTATCTGGAGGTGGGAACCAGGCATCATGGTGTTCTAAAGTTCCCAGGAGATTTCCAGTGTGCAGCCAAGATTGAGAAGCACTGTCCTAGACCAGAGCCTTACCACCTAAAGTGGAATCCTTGGACCCGCAGCACTGACATCATATGAGAACTCGTTACAAATCGCAGAATCTCAGACCCCTCCCACACCTCCTGAATCACAGTCTACATGTTAACAAGACCCTCTGATTGGTGTGAAATTAAAGTTTACAAAGCACTGGTGGGTAGGTTCCCTTTCAGCTAAAAAAATTTTGTGAATTTGCTGAAAATGGCTGAAACGCGCTTAAGCTATATTTGGTATCACACAGCTTACTAGCACAGATTGTTCTAATTTGATTAGTCTTCTGGGGCCATGGGTTTAA
The DNA here is from genome assembly GCF_028021215.1 of Eschrichtius robustus. Classification (NCBI taxonomy): domain Eukaryota; kingdom Metazoa; phylum Chordata; class Mammalia; order Artiodactyla; family Eschrichtiidae; genus Eschrichtius; species Eschrichtius robustus. The sequence goes on from NC_090838.1 coordinate 81,213,140, forward strand.
TAATAACTAGCTCTGTCTGTCGAGCGCTTTGCTGTGTGCTAGACGGTATGCCACGTGCTCATGGATGTTCATCTCGTTTATATCCTTAAAACACACTTTCAAGATCAGTGTTAATACTGTCTTTTTACAAGTGAGGAACCTAGGCTCAGAGTTTGAATAATTTATCTGAAGTCAGTAGAATTGGGATTTGAACCTAGATATTTGGTTTTACCAGGAATAGGGACTTGATTATGTGATCCTGAGCTTTTGTTGTGTTTCCTGTTCTGAACTACTGGAATATCTAGAATATCTGGAATATATCTGTCTTTGGCATTTCTTAGAAGTTTGGATGGGTGAGGCTGGTGAGCTTCCAGAAGTGCCTCTGCCATAATCCAGAAACCTCTTTTCCCCCTTGTTTATGGAAGCATGAAGTAAGGTAGGTTTTGCTGTATTTGCAACACTGTTTTTTTAGGCCAGAGGAAACAGGTTAGTATGGTGGACAGTGTCCACCAAGGACACTTTTTCTTGACTAACTTGCTGTGTCCTCTGGGACGGGAGGTGGGAATGTCCATTTTTGGTTAACACTGCACCTCCTAAGTCAGTGTGTCTATTCCGTCACTTCTGAGCAGCAGGGAGACGTCTTAGGTGAGGAGTAGAGGGCTTCCTCTCCTTTCTCTTTATTGTCCTTAAAAGGCGTACAGTGTTTGAGACTCCATTGTACTTCAAGGAGTCCTCAGCAGGAATTGAGTTTGCCAAGGTGAACATCCTAAAAAGTCTTTAAATTGAATGATGCCCAGCAGAGGCCATGCACCCTTTTACGTTCAGCTCTTGCTGGGTGATGGTCTAGTGACTATTCTGATTTTTCTAGCTTTCAGCTGTGATCCCTTCCCTCTTATATACCCTTTCAGTTTCAGAGAGCAGACTAACCCAGCCCTTCGTACTCTCTGCAGGGGACAGGCAAATGGTATGAATTACAAGACCTCCAGGTGACTGACATCCTTCCCCAGATGATCACACTGTCGGAGGCTTACATTCAGGTGGGTTGGCCGCAGACTCCACGAGCACGGAGGAGATGGAGTGTGGGTCCAGTGAGAGCAATGACGTGGGCGAAGGCACGGAATGGGATTGAGTTAGGTTGGGCGCCTTTTGACGTGCACCGGGGAGTGTGGTGGGACCAGATTATATGGCCCTTAAAGCCCAGGAGTGATCTTCAGGGAAGAGAAGGGTGGAGAAGCATGGAAGAGTGATGAGTGAGCAAGGAGGTTCTGCTTACGGTGAGCCAGGTTAGTTTTGCGAGTGTGGGGTCTGGTTTCAAGGAGGAAGAGCCCAGAACCATCCGGGCCGCCAGCTAGGAGTTGTCTCTGAAGCTTCCCCAGGCCCCCGGGCAAAGTCAGCACTCTTCGTGACCCCACCGCACTGTCTCCTGTCTTCGTGGAGCACCAGCTGGACTGGTTTAACTGTCCTCTCCGCTGGGTTGGGAGGTCGTGGAGTAGAGTATCTCTGTCTTCTTTTTTTAACTGTCCTAGTACCTGCAGAGAAGGAAGACTGAGGCTAAGAAGATGCTATAGCTTTGTAAAAAAGGAGGGAGACGCTGCTCGTTCCAGAGATCACTCTTTGCTTGGTGACTTTGTCTAAAGTTGCAGGTCTGACTATGAGTCACTTTTTAGCAAAGGAGTTTGGAATGGGAAGAGAAGGATGGGTAGAAAAGTGACCGTTGAATGAAAGGGAATTTTCTGAAAGATTATGAGTTAGTTTCAGGGGACTTAGCAAATACACAAGTGGGGTGATAGTTTGTCCATTGCCTAGCGCAGATTTAGGTACTCGATAAATATTTGTGGACTGAATGCCGGCTCCTAAATATCTATTGTATTCGTTTCTTACAGATTTGGAAGAGGCGAGATAACGATGAAACCAACCAGCAGGGGGCTTGAAGGAGGCATCTAGAGCTTTGCTCCCAGGGGGCTTTGGCTGAAGATGGAAATACGAATACTGAGCACAGGCTGATGGCCCAGCCCCTGAGCCAGCCCAGGTTTTATGTGTCCTGGTTCACACCAGAGCATCCCCGGTCCTTCTGCCTAGGATGGCTCTGTGCTGTCACTCGGCTGGTCTTTGATCAATTTATTGTAGATGGATGCTCCTTTCTCCTTCCTGTCTGTCTCCCTTCTAGCAGGCCAGGACTCTTTTACAGATGTGTGTAATTTATTTCTGAATAGCTGGGAGTAGCTGAAGGACAAGATAGTTTTCTTCTAAGCATCAAAGCCTCAAGATTATAGGAATTAGAGCTTGAAACCGGTAACACCCTTCTTCCATCATAGGTAGATAGTTTTCCTATAGTTCTCTTCATTTCTTGGTGTGTGTTTTGGTATGGATTAAATATTTTCCTGTTTTTAAACCAGCCTCTTGTTTCATATCCTTCCCTTAGGCTGCTGCCTAAGGGGAGGATTTAAAAAAAAAAAAATCCTCACAAACTGTCTACCCTATAGTCTGTCATCCGGTGGACATCATGCTTGTCTCTTCCTGTCAGCCTGTGGGTGGTGTGTCAGTTTAGGATGCATTTATCTCTAAGTAACAAAATATCTGACTGAAAGAGATAAGTTATTATTGGGCTTAACTAGAAGTCTGGAGGTGGGTGGTTTCAACCTGCAGTGCAGGGCTGTGTGAGGAAAGAGGGAGGGAAGGAGGTAGGAAGAGCATCTGACTGCAGTGCAATTCTGAGAACCTCTCAGCCAGGCCGGTGGGAAGCCTGGAGCACGGAAGAATCGAGCAGAAGTGGTTTTCGGCAAGCTCATTGATTAGGAGCTGCCTGGAGGAAGGGTGGCCTTGGCCCGGGCACTGTGGCAGACCTGAAGATGTGGGAGATCTGAAGATACAGCCGTTGGTGGCCGTCAGTCAGCTGAAGCGAGTTCTCTTAATGGGAGGTAGGAGCCGTGCCCCTCTGGCTGCCACCCTTTGCTTCTGGGACACAATACAGTCATCCCTCGGTATCCTCAGGGGATTGGTTCCAGGACCCCCGTGGACACCAAATTCTGAGGAGGCTCAAGTCCCTTACATAAAATGGCATAGTGTTTGCATGTAACCTACACACATCCTCGCATATACTTTAAATCATCTCTAGATTACTTATGATGCCTAATACAATGTAAATGCTATGTAATGAGTCGCCAGCCATGTGGCAAGTTCAAGTTTTGCTTTTTGGAATTTTCTGGAATTTTTTTTCCGGAATATTTTCAGTCTGAGGTTGGTTGAATCTGTGGCTGCAAAACCTGCAGATGTGGAGGGCCGACTGTACTGTCCTTATTTTCCCCTGCCTCTCTTACAGCTTCAGCATTCCTTCGCGGGCTCATCTTCCTCTATCCAGCCATTGAGAGTTGGGATCCCTCAAGACTCAGTGCCAGGCACTGTCGTCTCACTGTTTACTTTTTCCCTAGGCCATTTCAACTATGCCTGTGGCTTTACTTACCAGTTTAAGGGAGATGACTCCAGTCTTAATCCCAGACTCCTCTAAATTCTTGAACTTTAGAGCCAACTGCCCACTCGACATGTTTTGGGTGTCTTAAAGTCAACTCAAGCTCAACATTGTTCAAAACTGAGCTTGTGGGTTTTCTCCTCAATCGTGACCCCTTTCTGGAAGTTTCTGTGTAGGTGAAGGGTTCCCCTGTTCATCTAGTTATATAGACTGGACAGTTTTCCAGGTGTCATCCTCCCCTCACCCCTACTTCCCTTGTCTAATCTGTTACCAAGTCCTGTCTTTTACTTTGTGTCTTTTGAATCTCCCCACTTCCTTTTGTTCTCTGCCACTGTCTAGTCTGCGCTAGTGCCAGCTTAATCCAGGTCCAATCAGGAGAGAGAAACCATACAAAAATGTGATCGGGGAAAGTTTAACTTCAGGAATTAATAGCTATAATCGGACTGGAGTAATGAGGAAATGGCTAGTAATGAGAGAATGTAAGAATAGCAGACAGAAGGAGCAGCCACTGCTCCTTGGGGTGACATAGAGTGTCCGAGGCTGAAGTCTAGACCGTGCTGAAAATCTGTCCCGCTGGAACCTGTCAGAAATCTGCTCTCTAGTGCACTAAGGAAAGCTGTTTACAGGGAGGCTTCTCACTCTGCTACCAGGCTGCCTGGGGAGGAGGGAAGTGCCTGGTGAAGCTGCTGGCTGCTGCTGGAGGGCGTGCGCTGCAGAATCTTCGGGCGCGGCAAGAGCCTGATGCTGAGAAAGCTGCACACGTTGCCTTCAAGGGAGCCCCCGGGAACCGGGAAGCAAAGCCCTTTCTCCCTGTGGTGTGTCTCCAGCACCCTCTTCTGCCAAGCCTCAGTGGCAGCTGGCAGGAAAAATCTAAAGGGCTCCAATCCATTCAGAGAACAGGCAAAAGGGCTGAATTTGGAGCTGAGGGGCACTAAATTGATAACCTGCCCAGTCCACCCCTTTGATGACTCGGCTGCCCTGTGTGCTCTTTTTTTTTTTTTTTTTTTTTTTATGTCTTTTGAATTTGTTACAGTATTGCTTTTGTTTTATGTTTTGGTTTTTTGGCCAAGAGGCATGTGCGATCTTAGCTCCCCGACCAGGGATCGAACCTGCACCCCCTGCACTGGAAGGTGAAGTCTTAACCGCTGGACCGCCAGGGAAATCCCATGCCTTATGTGCTCTTTCACACACACAGACTCCCATACAGCGGCCACCACAACGAAGAAGACAACTCCTTATGCCTAATAGAGACAGCTGCCCTTCCTACGAGAAAACAAGTTTTCAACCTTTCTCAAAATGAGATGCAGTCCCAAGAGTCATGTATCCTCTGATAGTTATATGTATTACTCCTCAAATCCAGTCATAGCCACACTGAGTATTGTGTTACCTAAAAAGACTAGGTTGCAAGGTTAACTTCCAACAAGTTAACCTAAAAATGGGAAGAAGAAAAAATGGTTAGCATAGACAAATTATCTATTTTACATGTTACATGTACATGTAACAAGCAAATAGAAAGTATGAGCAAAGCTACTTAGAGTCCTCATTTCTGTAACTGGTCACCATACTGTGATTGATACCTGTGCGTGTTTCTTCCGCTCCCCCTCCCTGTGTTCTCTGCCCTTAGCTCAGACCACAGCTGTTCGGGGTTCTTTACCTGGTACAGTGACCCAAATCTTCAGTCTCTAAGACCCTGGCTCCTTAATCATCCTGCCCCCACCCCACCCCCTTTTTTGGTTGCTGTAGTTTTTCATTAACCTTTGCTATTGGACATACTTGCCTCCATTGTGTAGAAGCAACCCAGTTGGCCTTTGGTAATCAGGATCAGTCACTCGGGCACATATAATAGATTACACTCCTACACCATACTGCCCTCCTCCACACCTGTTGGTTCACTAGCATAAGGAGCCCAAAATGTCCAGGTGGCCGTCTCATCTTACAATTTAGTGGAACCATTGTTGTGTCCTTTGGTGGAAGCATTCCTTCTTTGGGAACTAAAATCTCCAAACCAGCAGGGCTTAAAATTGCTGGGACGGGAAGCAAAAATTCTGCGAGAAGTCTATTAGTAATAGGGGAGTCACTCTGACATCCACCTGTTTTCTAGACCCATATATTTTGAAGAGAGCACTATACAATGGTCTCTGATTCAAAGCATGTACTACGTCCTGTAAAACAAGAGCACCAAATGGTACTGTAACTGTTTTTTTTGTTTGTTTTAAGACACATGTACTTACTTATTTATAATTGGCTGTGCTGCGCAGCTTGCGGGATCTTAGGTCCCTGACCAGGGATTGAACCCAGACCCTCGGCAGTGAATGCACCGAGTCCTAACCACTGGACTGCCAGGGACTTCCCTGTAACTGTGTTTTCAGTAAGCCATTCCACCTTTCAGTTAGGCTACCCACTTCCAGATGATGGTGTGTGTATGTGGTAAGTCCAGTTAATCCTATGGGCATGAGCCCATTGCTGCACTTGCTTTGCTGTGAAGAATTCCTTGATCAGATGCAATGCTGTGTGGAATGTCGTGATGATTGATAAGGCATTCTGAGAGTCCATGGATGGTGGTGCTGGTAGAAACATTGTGGGCAGGGAAGGCAAATCCATATCCAGAACACGTTTCTAGTCCTCTGAGGTTGGATCTATGTTCCTTCCATAACAGAAGAAAGTAATCAGCCTGGCACTAGGTGGCTGGCCAATCCCCACAAGGAATAGTGTCCATACTGGGGACCCAGTGTAAACCCCTGCATTGGCAAATTAGATAACTCAGCAGAAGTACTACTCAGGTCAGGGGAAGTCTGTTGTTGAGCCCATGCATAACCTCCATCCCTGCCACCATGGCTCATGAGCTCGTTGAGCAAGCGCTGGGGGAGGCTGGAGGAAGAGGCTGCTGACTACATCCACAGAGCATGTCGTTTGTGTACCCCTGACTATTAAGGGTCTCTAATGCGGTGGATACCTTTTGGTGGGCATTCATATGGAACACAACTATTTTCATAGTATAGTCTTATTCAAGTTGTCCACCCACATACCTCTTCCCCAAACTTCTTTTTCACCATTGTTACAATCCTGTTGCAAGTCCCTAACCATCCAGTCAAATCATTGGCAACCGCCCCTGAATTAGCCTAGATCTGTACTTCTGGCCATCTCACACTCCAAATGGTGAACAACCAAATATACTGCTTGAAGCTGTGGCCACTAGAGGATTTTCCTTTACTTCTGTCTTTCAGTGTCACCCTGAGTGGGGATGTGGTGCAACTGTCCACTTGCTGGTGGTGCCAGCATATTATACAAATCCATCTATAAACTGGGCTTGAGTTTTGTCTTTTTTGGTCAGCTGGTCTGAAGGAACACCCCAGGAGGCAATGCAACAGGAGCTGTGTCAAAGGAGTCTGCTCATGTTAACCTGTGCCTTTTGGACCTGCCTGAGCTTGGCATTCCATTTAATGGTAGGTTGCAGCTGTACCTGCCCAACATGGCAAGGTGTCAGACGACAACCAGTTGATGAGAGCAGGATCAGGCTGCGTGATCACCTGATGTCCCATTGTTAGGTGCTCTGTCTCTGCCATGGCCCCATAGCTAGCCACAAGCTGTTTCTCAAGAGGAGAATAGGTATTTGCAGAAGAGGGCATAGCCTTGCTCCAAGATCCTGGAGTTCTGCACTGTGATTCTCCCACTGGTCCTTGCTGGAGGCTCCATACAGCATTCCTGTTTGCCCTGGTCACTTCGAAATATCGTTGGCTCTCCTGGATCATAAGGCCCAAGTAGTAGAACAGTCCGTTGTGCAACCTAAACTCGCTGCAGAATCTTCACTTATGCTGGTCTCCATGAAACTAGTAGTTACACAACTGTAAGTGACTCTCTAGATAGGTCAAAATAGCACACTCAAATGTGATCTATGTTGTCTTAAAAAGTCAAAAAATCCTATTGTACTGGCTGTGTGTGTGTGTGTGTGTGTGTGTGTGTGTGTGGTGACATGAGGTACAGCAACTTGGCAGCGATGCTTTGACATACTTTCGACCGTTGACCCTGAGAAACTTCACTGAGGTGACTGGCCCCTGAATTGTATTGGGGTTAAATCCCACCCTCTTGTTTGTGTATGTCTTACTAAGACATTTAAAATACTTGGTACTTCCTGCTTATTGGACATTGATGACATCCAGTGTCATCAATATAGAGGACTACTGTTATGTTTTGTGGAATGTCAAGATGATCAAGATGGCTGTGGACTGTGGCGGTAGAGAGTGGAAGAATTGACGTTGTCTTCATGCAAAAATGTGAAGGTATACTGTTGGCCCTGCCAGGTAAAAGCAAACGACTTCTGCTGACCTTTATAAATTGGCATGGAGAACGAGGCATACAAAGTGCCAGAGGCTGTGCTGTATCAGTAAAGATGCTACGACTGGGACAACAGCTTCCATGGGAGTCAGCATCTAAGTTTATGATTGCCTGAAGTCACTCTCCAAGATCCATGTGACTTCTGCACAGGCCCTATGCCACTGTCATTCTAGTCTACGCTACTGACAGTTTATCCCCACATTCCCTTGTCCCCTCCCCCCAAGTCATTCACACTTTAGCCAGAGTAATCTTTTTTTTTTTTTTTTTAATATTTATTTATTTGGCTGCGCTGGGTCTTAGTTGCAGCACGTGGGATCTTTGTTGTGGTGTGCGGGGTCTTTTAGTTGCAGCATGCGGGATCTAGTTCCCTGACCACGGATCGAATCTGGGCCCCCGGCATTGGGAGGGCAGAGTCTTTTTTCTGAATTTTTGGATTATATTTATTTTTTTATACAGCAGGTTCTTATTAGTTATCTATTTTATACATATTAGTGTATACATGTCAATCCCAATCTCCCAATTCATCCCACCGCCACCACTCCACCCGCCGCTTTCCCCCCTTGGTGTCCATACGTTTGTTCTCTACATCTGTGTCTCTATTTCTGCCCTGCAAACCGGTTCATCTGTACCATTCTTCTACGTTCCACATATATGCATTAATATATGATATTTGTTTTTCTCTTTCTGACTTTCTTCGTTCTGTATGACAGTCTCTAGATCCATCCACATCTCTACATATGACCCAATATCGTTCCTTTTTATGGCTGAGTAATATTCCATTGTATATATGTACCACATCTTCTTTATCCATTCGTCTGTTGATGGGCATTTAGGTTGCTTCCATGACCTGGCTATTGTAAATAGTGTTGTAATGAACATTGGGGTGCATGTGTCTTTTTGAATTATGGTTTTCTCTGGGTATATGCCCAGTAGTGGGATTGCTGGGTCATATGGTAATTCTATTTTTAGTTTTTTAAGGAACCTCCCTACTGTTCTCCATAGTGGCTGTATCAATTTACATTCCCACCAACAGTGAAAGAGGGTTCCCTTTTCTCCACACCCTCTCCAGCATTTGTTGTTTGTAGATTTTCAGATGATGCCCATTCTAACTGGTGTGAGGTGATAACCTCATTGTAGTTTTGATTTGCATTTCTCTAATAATTAGTGATGTTGAGCAGCTTTTCATGTGCTTCTTGGCCATCTGTATGTCTTCTTTAGAGAAATGTCTATTTAGGACTTCTGCCCATTTTTTGATTGGGTTGTTTGTTTTTTTAAATTGAGCTGCATGAGCTGTTTATATATTTTGGAGATTAATCCTTTGTCTGTTGGTTCATTTGCAAATATTTTCTCCCATTCTGAGGGTTGTCTTTTCATCTTGTTTGTAGTTTCCTTTGCTTTGCAAAAGTTTTAAGTTTCATTAGGTCCCATTTGTTTATTTTTGTTTTTATTTCCATTACTCTAGGAGGTGGATCAAAAAAGATCTTGCTGTGATTTATGTCAAAGAGGGTTCTTCCTATGTTTTCCTCTAAGAGTTTTATTGTGTCCGGTCTTACATTCAGGTCTCAAATCCATTTTGAGTTTATTTTTGTGTATGGTGTTAGGGAGTGTTCTAATTTCATTCTTTTACATGTAGCTGTCCAGTTTTCCCAGCACCACTTATTGAAGAGGCTGTCTTTTCTCCATTGTATATCCTTGCCTCCTTTGTCATAGATTAGTTGACCATAGGTGCATGGGTTTATCTCTGGGCTTTCTATCCTGTTCCATTGATCTATATTTCTGTTTTTGTGCCAGTACCATATTGTCTTGATTACTGTAGCTTTGTAGTATAGTCTGAAGTCAAGGAGTCTGATTCCTCCAGCTCTGTTCTTTTCCCTTGGATTGCTTTGGCTATTCAAGGTCTTTTGTGTCTCCATACAAATTTTAAGATTTTTTGTTCTAGTTCTGTAAAAAATGCCATTGGTAATTTGATAGGGATTGCATTGAATCTGTAGATTGCTTCAGGTAGTATAGTCATTTTCACAATATTGATTCTTCCAATCCAAGAACATGGTACATCTCTCCATCTGTTTGTGACATCTTTGATTTCTTTCATCAGTGTCTTATAGTTTTCTGCATACAGGTCTTTTGTCTCCCTAGGTAGGTTTATTCCTAGGTATTTTATTCTTTTTGTTGCAGTGGTGAATGGGATTGTTTCCTTAATTTCTCTTTCTGATCTTTTGTTGTTAGTGTATAGGAATGCGAGAGATTTCTGTGCATTAATTTTGTATCCTGCAACTTTACCAAATTCATTGATTAGCTCTAGTAGTTTTCTGTTGGCATCTTTAGGATTCTCTATGTATAGTATCATGTCATCTGTAAACAGTGACAGTTTTACTTCTTCTTTTCCAATTTGTGTTCCTTTTATTTCTTTTTCTTCTCTGATTGCCGTGGCTAGGACTTCCAAAACTATGTTGAATAATAGTGGCGAGAGTGGACATCCTTGTCTTGTTCCTGATCTTAGAGGAAATGCTTTCAGTTTTTCACCATTGAGAATGATGTTTGCTGTGGGTTTGTCATATATGGCCTTTATTATGTTGAGGTAGGTTCCCTGTATGCCTACTTTCTGGAGAGTTTTTATCATAAATTGGTGTTGAATTTCATCAAAAGCTTTTTCTGCATCTAGTGAGATGATCATATGGTTTTTATTCTTCCATTTGTTAATATGGTGTATCACATTGATTGATTTGCGTATATGGAAGAATCCTTGCATCCCTGGGATAAACCCCACTTGATCATGGTGTATGATCCTTTTAATGTGCTGTTAGATTCCGTTTGCTAGTATTTTGTTGAAGATTTTTGTATCTATATTTATCAGTGATATTGGTCTGTAATTTTCTTTTTTTGTAGTATCTTTGTCTGGTTTTGGTATCAGGGTGATGGTGGCCTCATAGAATGAGTTTGGGAGTATTCCTTCCTCTGCAATTTTTTGCAAGTGTTTGAGAAGGATGGATGTTAGCTCTTCTCTAAATGTTTGATAGAATGCACCTGTGAAGCCATCTGGTCCTGGATTTTCGTTTGTTGGAAGATTTGTAATCATAGTTTCAATTTCATTACTTTGTGATTGGTCTGTTCATATTTTCTATTTCTTTCTGGTTCAGTCTTGGAAGGTTATACCTTTCTAAGAATTTGTCCATTTTTTCCAGGTTGTCCATTTTATTGGCATTAGAGTTGCTTGTAGTAGTGTCTTATGATGCTTTGTATTTCTGTGGTATCTGTTGTAACTTCTCCTTTTTCATTCCTAATTTTATTGATTTGAGTCCTCTCCCTCTTTTTCTTGATGAGTCTGGCTAAAGGTTTATCAATTTTATTTATCTTCTCAAAGAACCAGCTTTTAGTTTTTATTGATCTTTGCTATGTTTTCTTTGTGTCCATTTCATTTATTTCTGCTCTGATCTTTATGATTTCTTTCCTTCTACTAACTTTGGGTTTTGTTTGTTCTTCGCTGTCTAGTTCCTTTAGGTATAAGGTTAGATTGTTTATTTGAGATTTTTCTTATTTCTTGAGGTAGGTTTGTATCGCTATAAACTTCCCTCTTAGAACTGCTTTTGCTGCATCCCATAGGTTTTGGATCGTCGTGTTTTCATTGTCATTTGTCTCTAGGTTTTTTAAAATTTCCTCTTTGATTTCTTCAGTGATCTCTTGGTTATTTAGTAATGTATTGTTTAGCCTCCATGTGTTTGTGTTTTTTACATTTTTTCCCCTGTAGTTGATTTCTAATCTCATAGCATTGTGGTCGGAAAAGATGCTTGATATGATTTCTGTTTTCTTAAGTTTACTGAGCCTTGATTTGTGACCCAAGATGTGATCTATCCTGGAGAATGTTCCATGTGCACTTGAGAAGAAAGTGTAATCTGCTGTTTCTGGATGGAGTGTCCTATAAATATCAATTAAATCTATCTGGTCTATTGTGTCATTTAAAGCTTGTGTTTCCTTATTAATTTTCTGTCTGGATGATCTGTCCATTGGTGTAAGTGAGGTGTTAAGGTACCCCACTATTATTGTGTTACTGTTGATTTCCTCTTTTATAGCTGTTAGCAGCTGCCTTTTGTATTGAGGTGCTCCTATGTTGGGTGCATATATATTTATAATTGTTATATCTTCTTCTTGGATTGATACCTTGATCATTATTTACTGTCCATCCTTGTCTCTTGTAACATTCTTTATTTTCAAGTCTATTTTATCTGCTATGAGTATTGCTACTCCAGCTTTCTTTTGATTTCCATTTGCATGGAATATCTTTTTCCATCCCCTCACTTTCAGTCTGAATGTGTCCCTAGGTCTGAAGTGGGTCTCTTGTAGACAGCATATATATGGGTCTTGTTTTTGTATCCGTTCAGCCAGCCTGTGTCTTTTGGTTGGAGCATTTAATCCATCCACGTTTAAGGTAATTATCGATATGTATGTTCCTATTACCGTTTTCTTAATTGTTATGGGTTTGTTTTTGTAGGTCCTTTTCTTCTCTTGTGTTTCCCGCTTAGAGAAGTTCCTTTAGCATTTGTTGTAGAGCTGGTTTGGCGGTGCTGAATTCTCTTAGCTTTTGCCTGTCTGTTAAACTTTTGATTTCTCTGTCGAATCTGAATGAGATCCTTGCCGGGTAGAGTAATCTTGGTTGTAGGTTCTTCCCTTTCATCACTTTCATCACTCCCTCTGGCTTGTAGAGTTTCTGCTGAGAAATCAGCTGTTAACCTTATGGGAGTTCCCTTGTATGTTATTTGTCGTTTTTCCCTTGTTGCTTTCCATAATTTTTCTTTGTCTTTAATTTTTGTCAATTTGATTACTATGTGTCTCGGCATGTTTCTCCTTGGGTTTATCCTGTATGGGACTCTCTGCGCTTCCTTGACTTGGATGGCTATTTCCTTTCCCATGTTAGGGAAGTTTTTGACTATAATCTCTTCAAATATTTTCTCGGGTCCTTTCTCTCTACTCCTTCTGGGACCCCTATAATGCAAATGTTGTTGCATTTAATGTTGTCTCAGAGGTCTCTTAGGCTGCCTTCATTTCTTTTCATTCTTTTTTCTTTATTCTGTTTGGTGGCGGTGAATTCCACCATTCTGTCTTCCAGGTTACTTATCAGTTCTTCTGCCTCAGTTATTCTGCTATTGATTCCTTCTAGTGTATTTTTCACTTCAGTTATTGTATTGTTCATCTCTGTTTGTTTGTTCTTTAATTCTTCTAGGTGTTTGTTCTTTAATTCTTCTAGGCCTTTCTTAAACATTTCTTGCATCTTCTCGATCTTTGCCTCCATTTATTTTCCGAGGTCCTGGATCATCTTCACTATCATTATTCTGAATTCTTTTTCTGGAAGGTTGCCTATCTCCACTTCATTTGTTTGTTTTTTCTGGGGTTTTATCTTATTCCTTCATCTGGTACAAAGTCCTCTGCCTTTTCATTTTGTCTATCTTTCTGTGAATGTGGTTTTCCTTCTTCAGGCTGCAGAACTGTAGTTCTTGCTGGTGGATGAGGCTATCTAAGAGGCTTGTGCAAGCTTCCTGATGGGAGGCAGGAGGGCAGAGTTTTAACCGCTGGACCACCAAGGAAGTCCCAGCCAGAGTAATCTTTTAAGGCACAAATCTAACTAAATCATTTCTCCCCCACACCCTGATCTCCCGCTTAAGACCCTTCATTGGCTCTTAGAATAAAGCCTGAAATTAGCCTCTCTAGTGTCACCTCTCAGGATGTTTCTCCTGATCCTGATTCCCAGACTCACCGGCTTTTATTCTGTTGCTCAAATATGCCACAAGGCACCAGGCCTTTGTGCCATCCACTTCCTTTTCTTGGAGTGCTCTTTTTCTTTTACCTTGCTCTTCTTTCACCTCTCTGACTCTCCTATCTGCCCAGTCAGTACCATGCATTGGTCTAATTGATGGCCCTTACCCCACCTGAAGTATGCCATTTTTTTCTGTGATTCTCTGATTAATGTCCATCTTCTCAACTAGACTCTAAGTTCCAAAAGGGCAGACAGAAACTGTTTCTATTGTGCCCAGCCCTAGGGAAATGCTTGACACTTAGGAGTCAGTGACTAATAATGTTCATTAAGCAAATGGCATAGTGCTGAGTCTGTGTTTTCTGTATCCTTCTTTTGCAGAGATGATTTTGTCTCCTTACACCCTCCCAAGGTGTTGACGATAGACGCAGTTGCCTGAAAGGTTGGGGACCACTGCTCAGGCTGACTGTCATGTCCTGTGTGTGTAGCTTGAAGTCCTTTGTGGGTGACATGTGGGTGGCTTCCACCACTAATGTCTGAGCTGGGGGCCTGGCCCACGTGTCTTTACAGCTGTGATTCCAGCATATGCTTTCTCTTTGGAGACATCAGGCTCTGGCCAGTCTGAATCACAGATGGGAAAGAAGTGAAATTCATGCTTTCTTAGCTGGATGTCACAAAGGAAAAGATAGATATGTGGAAAACATATCCTAAATTTGAGAGACTTATGCTAGGGGAAAATCTGCACCATATAGGACAGTAAATAAATAAATATACCTGATACATTTTTACTGGTAAGACAATAAAAAGAACACCCCAGCGGAAAATCGGGCAAGAAACCCAAATAGGCATTTCACGAAAGATGAAATAGAAATGGCCAATAAACATGTTAAAAAAAGTTTACTTAGTAACCAAAGAAATGCAAATTAGAATAACCGGAGGTCATTTTATAGTTTAGCAAAGATTTGAAACATTGCTAATATCCAGGGTTGGAGAGAGTGAAAAAGAGGCACTTGTTTACTACTGAGATAGAAATTGGTGCGGCTGGTAGAGGGCCAGTTTGATAATACAGACTATGTTAGAAGTAAAGATGTACATGGTTTTTGTCCCCAAAATTTCGTGTCTTAGAATTGATTCTAAGGAAATAATCAGACTAGTAAGCAAAGATGTTACTGCCAGGATTTTTATTCTTCACAACATTGTTGATAATAGTTGTTTTAAAAAGTAAAGAGTTTTGGGACTTCCCTGGTTGTCAGTGGGTAAGACTCCACGCTCCCAATGCAGGGGGCCTGGGTTCGATCCCTCGTCGGGGAACTAGATCTCACACGCATGCTGCAACTAAGAGTTCACATGCTGCAACTAGGAGTCTGCATACTGCAACTAAAAGATCCCACATGCTGCAACGAAGATCCCGCATGCCGCAACTAGGACCCAGTGCAGCCAAAATCAATCAATCCATCAGTCAATCTTTAAAAAAAAAAGTAAAGAGTTTTTATCAAGAAAAAAAGCATGCAGCAATTAGCAGTGTTGATAGGTATCTATATTTATTGACATGGAAAAGTTAAAAAAATTTTTTTAAATTTTTTCTTTCCTTGGTTGATGTATAGTTGATTTACAATGTTGTGTTAGTTTCAGGTGTACAGCAAAGTGATTCAGTTATATACATATATAAATATATATAGTTATTTATATATATATAAATATTCTTTTTCAGTTTCTTTTCCATTATAGGTTATTACAAGGTACTGAGTATAGTTCCCTGTGCTATATAGTAGGTTCTTGTTTATCTATTTTATAGGAAAGATTATTTTAAATGAACAAAGCAGTTTACAAAACAGCATGTATAGGGTGTTCCCATTTTTGTAAATCTGTTATATCTATTTTTGTACATGTGCAGAGGAAGGTTTGGAATAATGTTATGTATGTTATAAATGTTATATTGATTGTGTAGTGGATTTAAAACTTCAGTCATTAATTGCGGGACATAAATATAATTGTATTTGTCTATAACTGAACTCATTTTGGCTCATAAGCCCCCCATACTTAATATTTCCATCTGAAAATAACTCAGTCCCTTCTTGTTTAATGCACAGCCAGCCCATCTTGGGCAACTAACCACTGAACCCTCCTTCCCTTACCCCTGGGATTGATTTACACATTACCCTGTTGTGAGGAGAGATGTTGGTGACTGTGCTCTCCCGGGCACTCCAGGTCTCCACCCAAGCGTCACTCATCTTGCCTGATCTTCACCATCTTGTGTTGGCTACACATGTCTGACTTCTCATCCTCTCAAGGTCCATGCAACTGTCACTGCTTTGTCGCCAACCATGGGCTCTTGTGGGCCCACCATCTTGTCCAGAGCCCATCCTGATGGCCTCTGGGCCGTGAGGTGTGCTTGCTCTCCTGCATCATGTGGGTGGGCTCCCCCTGGGGCAGCCCCCAGGCCTGTCTGCCCAGGCCCCTCCCTGAGGCCATTCTCTTCACTCTTTCTGATGTGTCCTCCCCAGGCTGCACCCTGGCAACTGAAGAACGAGCCCCTCTACTGCTCTGGGACACTAACCCCTTCTTGGGGCTTTTCCTTCTTGCAGGGTGCTGGGAATGTCTCAGGGACCCCCACCCTGAGTCTCAGCTGTAGCCACTTCTCTCCTCCCATAGCTGGTTGACTCCTGACCTTTTGAGTGAAGCCTCCTCTTCCATTATCAGGAGCTCATTCCCACGCTTGCTTTTGGGATAAACTGTTAATGCCTCCCGTCCTTCAGGCTGTCGATGCGCTTCATCTTCCCAGCCAAGCTTTTTTTCAAAATGTAAAACACTCTTTTCTCTCAGGGACCTTAGTCTTGTAATTGAAATAATGGCTTTCAAGACAATAGTCTGCTATAGATTTACAAAAAGATTTACTTAAAAGTTCAAATTCAGAGACCAAGGGTTTGTGTCAATCTTCCCTACCCCAAGCGCAGGTTGTATAAAAAGCTCTTCCTGGTGCTTGAATAGTGGAGCCATTCAGGGTGGAGCCAAAGGGTGGGCAAATGGATTGAAAAAGTCTAGTTCAGGGTCAAAGTCTACATCCAATATAGCTCTCTCCTGGGATTGGTAGGATTGTGGGTGATTTCAACTGTTTCTTGGTCTGCAATTTCTGAATTTTCTACAATAAACATGTATTTCTTTTATAATAGGAAACATAATAAAAGTTCTTTTATGAAGTGAAGGGACACTTCCAGGCATTTAGGTCTTTAATGCTAAAGGTTAATTAATTTGGTTGGTTTTTTTTTTTTTTTTGGTATACTTTGAGTTTGGGGTACCCTGACGACCTCACTTCATCACAGTGGGTGGGCTCTTTGGGAGGGGGGAGGGTAACAGGTGGGGGCCAGCCTGGAAGCAGTTACAGGAGGGAGAGGTGACGTAGGCTTATATTTCTCCATCATGAAGGAGGGTGGGGCAGGCCCCGCCCCCCCCCCCCCCCCCCCCCCCCCCCCGCCCGGCTACCTTCAGGGTGAGGCTGCAGCTTCTGCAGCATCTTAAAGGGCAATGTCTTTTCTTTTAGGACAAGGAGATGGCACTTTGTTAGTATCCTTATGGTTGCTGCATTACCTGGGAACTGATCCCCAGCGTGACCAGCCCCAAGTGAGCTGTGAGGAGATACATCACAGCAGGAATCGAGTCACCCTGGCATTTCAAACAAAAGTTGGGAGTTCAACCTTACAAAAAGCAACAACAGCTCTTAAGCAGGAAAACGTTCAAATTTTGAAAGTGCCCAATCACCTCCCACCGGGCTTGAGCACTGCCGTGCTCACCTTTGACCACGCCAGGGATTTCCTGATGTTTAAAAAAAGTTTAAGGATTTCACATGTCTATCTTTTCTGGTACTTTATGTTCCCATTTTTTATTCTTCTGAATCTTGAATTTTGTGAAAGTGTTAGCAGAATAATTATAAAAGCTAGGATCTTGTGCACGTGCAGATCGGAGTGAGGCAGGGCCCAGCCTTTCCCCTGCTGTCCTCTTGCAGCCAGGACTTGGAGAAGCACTGAGGGCCCACAACGAGATCCCCTCGGCCCAGCCCTGGGGAGATCTCTACCCTGTGAGAGCAGGGATGGCTCAGGTAGTGTGTGAAGGTGGCCCCGGCCCAGAAACCTCCTCTGCAGACCCCCTCCAGAAGATGCAGCCTTGGCTGTGCCTCACACCCAGAGTGGACGGAAGTGGCTCTGGTTTCAGGCTGTGGTTAGAGATAGGACAGACCGGGCTGAGGATTTGTGGAGCAGGCCGGGCTTCCCCCTGACCTGCAGATGGAAGAGGCTGGCCCCGGGGTGTGAGCTCCAGGAGGGCAGCAGGCTCACTCTTTTATTCACAGCTCTGGCCCTTGCCCCTAGAATGTGGCCTGGCCACAGGCACTCACTGCATTTTTAAAAAATGAGCGAAGAAATGAATAAATGACCTTTGTGTTGGGGTCTTGCTCTGGGGAGAATTGTAAAGTTGACCAGGTTTGTTCTCAGGGGCACTTCCCTGCCCGGAGGCACCTGGCACAGAGGCTGCATCTGACCCACCCCTCCATCCTAAGGTGCGGCCTCTGACCGAATGACAGGGGAGGGAGAGAGGGATGTGTCTCAGGAGTGGGGAGACAGGTGATGGCGGAGTTCCTGGCCTCTGAGGGGGTGTCATCTTCGGGCAGCGAAGTCTGATTTCCCCTGAGTTTCAGGAAAGGCTGGCCTTGGTCTAAACACATCCAAGACTGAAGAGTGCAGAGAGTGAGCTGTAAGGGGGAAGCCTCAGGCAGGCACAGAAGCTCCCCTGAGGGCTGGGCCAGAGCGAGGGAGCTGGGAGCTGGGCCTGGCACTGAGCGCCACAGGGATTCTGGGCAGAGGGGTGAGCGGGTTCGAGAGAGGTCATTCTGGTGAAGGTGCTGCCAGGGGCCCTCAGGAGCCTCGAGTTCGGCCTGTGAAGAAGAGGATGGAGCAGCCAGAATCAGTGGCTGTCTTTTCCTGCTTGGGGACAGAGGGGCTCCCCTCCTGATGGGAGGAGGACCTGCCCACACTCCCGTCAGTTGGGGGCCTGGACTCACCTGGCATGACGTTGAGTTCTCATCAGAAGTGGGGTCTGTGGACGCACTGGAGAGGACTGAACGGGGTCATGCACATCCCCAGGGCCTGCCACAGGGACAGCATCAGGGCCTGAGACCTTGCACCCCCCATTCCCAGCTCTGCGGATGTTAGGGAAACTCCTCCTGGAAGGGGCGGCTCTCACTCCACCTGCCACCTGGTGGGAGCTCTTGAGGTGACCTTGTGGACTCCTTGGGCCACTCCCTGAGCCACAGGCCTTCTGGGTTTAGAGCTGGAGGAGGTGGGATGCTCGCCCCAAGACTCTCACTTTGTAGCCCCCCATCAAGCACACACTGCTCGGTGAACACCCCCCCCATCCCAGAATGCACCTCAAACCACACTCCTTAAAGCTGCCCTCTCCCTTCCCATACTCCTCTTTTTCATTCTTTCGTGGCTTTCTCTTGACTTCTCTGAGCCTTTTCTATCGTAAAACGTGCGAGGGCATGTCCCAGTTGGGGGCCTGCGCTCCTGGGGCTGTCCTGCACCCCGGGGGAATGGGGCCGCCCTGCACCCCGGGGGAATGGGGCCGCCCTGCACCCCGGGGGAATGGGGCCCTTGAGGACTGTGGACCGGAGGGGGCGGGGGTCCTGGGAGCTGAGGAAAGTCCCGGATCAGCTGGGAAGGGTGGGTGTACCTGGCAGGCGGTGTGGGCGTCCCAGCCCCCGGACACTAGGGTCTGCAGCTGGGGTGCGTGCTGCGTCACAAACTGCTCACACTGAGGAAGGAGACAGACACAGGGTGGGGTGGGCCCAGGCCCAGGGCAGGGCTCTCCTGCCTGGCTGACCAGGCCTCCCCACTTAGATGGATCACCCCAGGGCTCCCCGGGACCTCGTGTAGGTCCAGCCCTCAGTCCCCACTGAGCAGCTCCGGCTGTAACACTCTGAACAAGCTGCCGTGGGTTGAAATGGGGGTTTCTGCCGGGAAAGCCAGGGACGTTGGAGGTGGAGGCACAGGGGCAGAATCTCATCCCCCTTTTCCCCCTCCCCCTAAATTTCAGTTCTGGAAGGCATTCTAAAGCTCATCTGGTCTTGGAGACCTGATGTGATGGGCAGTAGGGAGGGGGAAAGCAGCCATGTGGAAAGCAGCCTCCTGGGACGGGAGTCAGCGGGCTTGTCGCCCACTCTGAGTACGGGGACTCCAGGACTTCAGGCCCAGCCCTCTCCTGCAGGGGGGTTGGTCCCCACTGAGTCACACTGGAAGGAGGGTTGGCGCTGGGACAGGACTGGGACCCTGGAGAGATGGCCGGGCCCTCTCGGGCTCCAGCCGGCCCTGGCATTACTCATCTCCTGGTAGATGACCGGGCCTCCCTCCTGGTCCATGAGAGAGGCCTGCTGGTCCTCCAGAGCCCACGCCCTTTGTCCAGAGACAACTCCTGACCTTAGCGGGGTTTGCCCTAAGTTACAGCACCACCACTGTTTGGCCCACATCCCGTCTGCCTGTCTGAGCTCCTTAACGGCAGTGGGGGGGAAGTATCTCAGTGTATCTCTGGCTGGGAAGTCTTTCCTGGGCTCCACCCTCCACCACTGGCAGCCCCTGGGTTCCAAGCCTCTGCTGTGCCTGCCCCTCACCTTTTGCCTATCCAGCCAGGAGCCCAGGCAGGCCTGGCGCATTGCCTGTGGCATGGCCTGCTCGCTGCTCTTCCCTGCCTGGGTGGTCACAGACACGCAGAGCTGGCACTCAGTGTCTTGCGGTAGCCATTCTCCTGGCAGGGACCCCAGAGCGGTGAGGGCTAGAGAGAAAAAACAGTCAAGGATGCCCTGCAGAGTATTCAGTTCCTGTCCTCACTGGTGCATTGCAGGGGCACCTGGGAGGGAGAGGGTCGTGCAGGGCCAGGGTGGGGAGGGATGAGAGTGGGCGATGGGCAGGGGCTGGGACTGCAGGCTCACCTGGGCCAGCGCCATCCTCGCTGGAGCACCGGAGGATGAGGCCGCAGACCAGCTGGGGCAGCGTGCGGTCCAGCAGTGTGTTTAGCAGGATGGAGACGTAGCGCTCGGCAAGGCACTGGCAGATGCCGCCCACCACCAGGGGTACCACGTGGCACACTTGGGCCACAGTTGTGGCCAGCGTACCCTGGGGTGGGGGCCGAGAGAGGGCAGGGTCGGACCTTCTCTTGAAAGACCTAGTCAGTGCCTAGCACTAGCTGGGTACTTTGTAGACCTTACTTTGTTCCCTTGGAGAATTATTATACTGTTTACAGATAAGGACCCTGAGCATCACAGAGTCCAGGGGACTTGCCCAGAATCACTGAACTGGTGCAAGAATCAGGCCATGGACCCACCTTTGACTTCAAAGAGTCTGGAATTGCTGAAATTCCAGAGTTGCCCAGAGAGGTGGTCATTGCCAAGGCCACATGGCAGCCTGGGGCAGAGGCAGAACCAGACCTGAGTCTTCTCCCTCCTGACCCGGGCGTGCTGTGCTTTCCCGCTCCTGTCTGTGCTCCAGAGCCTGCGGTTTCAGGAGTCCCTGGGGGAAGCCAGGAGTTTCCCCACCCCACCCTTGATTCCAAACACAACCTCCCAGCTGAGGGGCAAGGAGAGAGGCGGCAGGCACGCTCATCCCTCCGCTCCTTTATTCATTCAGCCAAGAACTTACATGCATGAAATAAGCTACAAGGACATATTGCACATCACAGGGAATATAGCCAATATTTTATAATAACTATAAATGGCATATAACCTTTCAAAGTTTTGTGAATCACTATATTGTACACCTGTAACATATAATACTGTACATCAACTATACTTCAATTAAAAAAAAAGAACCTATATGCGGCAGGCTGGCCTGGGCCCTGCTCCTGCTTGCAACCCTCCCCTGTCCCCTAGCACCAGAAAGGCCGAGGAAGGAGTAGGGCAGAGGGACGTGTACTTCTCTGGGATGTAACACATTCCAAATGGTACATCTCACCAAATGTACCCATTTGCTCGCAACAGATCCCACACTCGGCCTCCTCTCCTGCTATGATGAGGTATCCCTGCTCTGTCAAAAGCTGGCCCATCTCCTTGTGCATTGGGTCCACCCTGCCCCCACCTGCACACGTGCTTCACCTCTGCGTCCCCCTCTCTGTCCTGCCTCATTGCTATTCCCTCCTGCCCATTGGTCTCTTAGCATGTGAACACTCTAAAATAGCTTCTCTCATTAAAAAGCCTCACTCCGGGACTTCCCTGGTGGCCCAGTGGCTAAGACTCCGTGCTCCCAATGCAGGGTTCCTGGGTTCCATCCCTGGTCAGGGAACTAGATCCCACATGCCGCAACTAAGAGTTCACATGCCACAACTAAATTTCCTGCATACTGCAACGAAGATCCTGCATGCGGCAACGAAGATCCCGTGAGCCGCAACTAAGACCCAGAGCAGCCAAATAGAAAAAATAATAAATTAATTAATTAATTAATTAATATTTTTAAAAAAGAGCCTCACCCATCTCCACACTCCTTCCCAGAAAAACTTCATGAAAGAGTTGTCAGTACTTAATGCTACGCTTTGGTCCCCGTAACTCCTCCAAAACAGCTCTCAAGGTCACAGCATCCCCCTGGACATGTGTTGTCGATCCCTCAGCAGCTTTGGGGCCCGATGACCGCTCCCTCCTTGCTGAAATGCCTTCTTCTCTCAGCCTCTGTGACCCTCATGCCGTGGTGTCCCCACCTCCCTGGCTGTCCCTCCTCAGGTTCTTTCGCTGGTGTTTCCCTTTGCTTGGACCGGGCCTCCTTCTCCTCGACCTGGTCCACACCACGTCCCTGGATGATCCCAACCGTTCCCTGGGATTTAAATCTTGTCTGTAGCCTCGACTCTCAGACTGATGTCTCTGGACCTGGCTGGGGGATCCGGCTGCCTGCTTGTCGCCTCCTCTTGCATGTTGCACAAGAGTCTTGAACTCAGCATGGCCAGGAGAGAACTCATGATTTTTCTGCCCAGACCTGTTTCTTCTCAAATCTACTCATCTCAGCTGGGGGCATTCCAGAGAACCCATTGCTCAAGCCAAAGTCCATGGAGTCATTGCCGATTCCTCTCTCGTCCCCACTCCCCAGGTCCCGTCCATCGCTGAGTCCTGCAGAGACCCCGTCCCAGACACGTCCCCAGTCCCCCTCCTAGCTCCACCCCCCATTTCTGCAATCATCTCCTTGCTCTCATTTTTTCTCTCCCATCTGCCCAATTCATTCTTCAAACCGCAGGAGCTCGATCTTGCTGAAGTGTAAATCCAGTCATGGCCTCCCCCTGCCTGAAACCCTTCCACAGCTGTGAACTGCGTTCAGAAGAAGGTCCAGCGTTCCTTCGCTTGGCTCCGGTGTTTCTCCCGGGCCCGCCGACCTACGCTCTGCCCCCTCGCCGACCACCCTCCCCGAGCCCACCTGAGGCAGCCACACAGCTGACCGAGCTCGTTCTGCTTTGTCATCCTCCAGGCCTCAGCTCAGCCATCACCTCCTCAGAGACGCCTCCTGACGACCATCCTAAACCCCCTCCCCCATCACTGTCCCTCCCCTCAACTGTTTTCATTCTCTGCTCTGAACTAACCACTACCTGAAAAAAATCTCTCCCACCACAATGCAAACTCAGGAGGGTGGGGACGCCCTCAGTGACCAGGCGGCCGTGCAGGCCCTCATCTGGAAGGGCCGACGGGTCAGGGCCTGTCCTCACTTGGGCCCCATTTCAGGGCAGGGCCGTTGGGTGATGGTCACTACAGGTCTGGAAGACCCCACGTTTGGGGCAGGCAGGGATGGAGTGTCCATCTGCGGAAATTCTCCTTTTGTAAAATGAAAGAACCTTTTCTACAAAGACGACTGAGATTCTTTTCTGTACTTTGACACCTGGCATAGTGCCTGGCACACAGTCGGGGCTTCACAGTGGTTTTGTTTCTGTTTGTTTTTTTCTCCCCCATGGCTTGAGGGAGCTTAGTTTCCCGGACCAGGGATTGAACCTGGGTCACGGCAGTGAAAGTGCCGAGTCCTAACCACTGGACCGCCAAGGAATTCCCCACAGTCATTGAACAGGTTCTAGGCCTGGCACCTACCAGGCCCAGCCTGAGTGCCAGGGTCCCTTGGGTGGGGACAATGCAGCCAGTTGGCCCCTGGTGGGCATACGGGGAGGGGTGGTGGGAAGTGGAGGTGTGGGCGGCCTCGTGGCCCTGGACGCCTCACCTTGGGAATCACAGCTTGGATCCGCTTGATCAAAGTCCTGCAGAGCCAGCAGACGGGGAGGGGGATGGGGAGGGGGAACCGCTGCTCGGAGAGATCCTGGGGGAGAGAATCGCGCTGGAGGCAAGCTGGACAGAAGGCTCCTCCGGGCTCTGCCTCGCCCGACTCGCCTCCACTTCCGTGTCCCCTCCTCCTGCTCCTGCCGTAGGCCCTGCCTGGAGCTGCTGGTCCCCTTCCCAACGCTGCCCCTCCCAGGCCAAGTGATCCAGGGCCTCGGCCATGGCCCTCGCTCTCTGGATCTCCATCTCACCTGTGTCTGCGGCCCGGGCCTCGCCTGGAGGGCCCCAGGCAGCACGGAGAGGACCAGCTTGTCCTGC
Organism: Eschrichtius robustus; assembly: GCF_028021215.1. Taxonomy (NCBI): domain Eukaryota; kingdom Metazoa; phylum Chordata; class Mammalia; order Artiodactyla; family Eschrichtiidae; genus Eschrichtius; species Eschrichtius robustus. The sequence continues at coordinate 81,237,251 of NC_090838.1, forward strand.
AGGGGGCCTGACGGCTCTGGCTCCTGCCCTGGCTCTGGATGCCTGTGTTTGCACAGGCCCAAGTGCTCGCAGGTGGCCTTCGGGCTCTAGGGCACAACGCAGGGTGAGAAGGTGATTGGGGCGGGGGAGGGGACCCCACTCCCCCTCCGTCTGGCTCAAGGACTCAGGCACCAGGCCACTGCCTTTAGGCCTGGAATGCGGGGAGCAGGCTGGTTTGGGGCTGTGGCTTAGGACTCTGTTGGGGTGGGAGAGGAGACCAAAGGCAGAGAGGGGGTCAAGTGGGGACTTTGGGGCACGTGTCTGGGAATGTGTGTGAACGAGTGTGAACGCGGATGTTTGTGAGAATGAGTGAGTGTTTGTCGTGTGAGCGTGTAGACGGCGTAGGTGTCGCGTGAGACTGTGCACAGTGAGTGTGTGACTGAGCGTTTGTCTGTGCGAAGGGTGTGAGGGTGTGTGCCGGTGCCTGAGAGCGCGCAGGCCCACCGTGTACGGCTGAGTGGGGGGCGCTGTCACCTGGCTACAGGCCGAGGGGCACTGAGTTTCCTGCACCCCGTGTGGGCAGGGGTTGGGCTGCCACGGTGGGGGCGGTAACTCAGGGAGAGGGTGGGCATGAAGGCCGTGCAGGAGGCAGGGTGCAGGCGAGGCAGGAGGGCCTCACCATCTGGTTCTGGAAGTGGTGGATGACCAGTGGGAAGTAGGTGTCCAGCATGCGGTGGCACTGGGACCCCAGCAGCTTCAGCGGGAAGATGTCGCACTCGTGCTCCAGCAATTCCCGTATCGTGCCCTGGGAGGCAGGCGGGAGACGGGGCCGTCAGCCTGGGCACTCTGAGGTCTGCCCCTGCCTGAGCCACTGGACATGAGGCCATTGCCCACCTGACTGGCCACCTTCACCCAGGGCCCTGGAGTTGGGAGGGTGCTAAGGCGCCGCATACTTGGGCACAGGTGTGACTGCTCCCCTCAGGAAAGACCGTCTCTGGCTGTGCCACTGAGCTCGCTTCCAGAGCCCTCTCCCGGCCAGGAGGCGCCTGGAGTCCCCCGGGGGAACCCAGGCATCACCCCCGAGCTGGAGATGGCTCCTTTAAGGGGCTAACCTCTTCCCTATCTCTTAATCCCCAAGCTTCAGTCCAGGGTCTGGGCCTCATTACCTGGGAAATGACCTCCTTGGCCATCTTGGTGAGAACGTAGGTGATGTCCTCACATTCCTGGCACAGGTCATCCTGAAGAGAGGGCCCCAGTTTGGGGCACATGAGTGGAGGCCATGCTCCCAGCTCAGGTGGCTGAGGCTGATAGGGTGCTCCAAGACACAGGCAACTTGCCCACGATCCCATCCCATCCCATCCCATCCCTCCCATCCCATCCCAACCCATCCCATCAATCCCATCCCTTCCACCCCAACCCATCCCATCCCATCCCATCCCATCCCATCCCATCCCAACCATCCCATCAATCCCATCCCTTCCACCCCAACCCATCCCATCACATCCCATCCTATCCCATCCCATCCCATCCCCTACAGGGGCTCCAATCCCTCAGGCCCATCCAGAGCCTACCCAGGACCCTCTATCCCAAGACCTTTGGTCTCGGTGCATCTTTTGGGTGGTACTCACAGCTTCCACATGTCCCCAGACTTCCTTCAGGCAGTGCCCTAGGGCTCTGCACTGCAATGCTTGCTCCAGGCTTTGGCACCAGAACTCGGGGCCCTGGGCGCAGGCCAGGGATGGGGTGGTCCCGACAGCTGCTGTTTGGGGCCACAGCAACCTTGGGGTCCAAGCCACACCTGGCACCCTGGCCTCACCCAACCTCCAAACCCAATTTTACTGGGACGCATGACCGTTAAACATGCTGGAGTCGGACGGCTCTGGGTTCTACCTGCTATAGTGCCCGCCAGCTGTGCGACCTTGGACGAGCCCTGGAGTTTCTCTGAGTCAAAACTCCCTCATCTTTAAAACGAGGACAAGGTACAGCCTGAGGATAATGCCTGGGACAGAGCCAGGGCTCGGTAAGGGGTGGAGGAGGTCGTGATGTCCCCTCCACACTTGGCCCCGGGGTGGCGAGTGGGGTGAGGAGAGGCTGGGGAGACTCACCAGTGCCTGGACCACAGAGTGCGGCCAGCAGGAGCAGCCACAGCAGCAGGTGTGACTTGGCCATGACTCCTCCACAGCCTGGACGCCCTGCCTGGGGTGGGGCCCTTATAGCTGGGGGCTGGGGTGTGGGAGCAGAGCTCTGCGGGAGCAGCCGTGACCTCAGTGTTTGCCTTTGCCCTGGAGGGCCCTCCAGGTGCTTTGCTTTGATCCCCTCCTCTTCCCAGCAGTGACACTCCTGCCAGCCGCACCCACCCCCGACCCCGGCTCCTGCCTGATGCCCATCCTGCTCCCCTGGTCCCCCAACCCCTGCACAGCCACATCCTATCCCCCATGGGCCTGGACTCCCTCTAACCAGGGGGCTCTTGAACCTTCACATCGGGTCCCATCTCTCTGGGTTATGGAAGGGAAACTGAGGCAGGACCGGGGCAGCCAGGGTGACTCCCCCCAACTCCCATCTCTACCCCAGGCCTCTCAGCCCTCCTCTGCTCTTGAGCAATTGCTCTTAAGAGCTTCCTGCCTGGCTCTTGACCCAGGGCAAGCACCGGAGGGGCAGACTGGGAACCCTCCAAGGCCACCTACCCTGCCCCACCCCCTCCCTATCCTTTCCTCCAGAAAACTCCTCTGGTTCTATGAGAACACGGCTGGCATTAGTCAGAAGAGCATTTACATGAACCAAAGAAAAAAAGCCGAAGTGCCCCAAGAGTCTGAGCCCAAGGGGCACAGCTTATTCAGGAGGAAGAAACCTCTGCAGCTGCCAGGTCAGGCCCCCCCGAGGCAGCGCACACCCAAGGACAAGCTCACCACCCCCGAGGGGCAGACACGAGGGGCGAGAGCAGGGAGTCGGGCGTTGGCTCGTGGCCACCAGCGTGGCTGAGGCCTGGGGCGCCCTCTCCAGCGGAAGCTCACGGGCGCGGGCAGGGCGGGAATCAGCGCCAATGGACTCGGGATGGCCCAGTGACTCCCTCAAGGTCACACAATGACTCGGGCGGTTTCTGTTGGCCTCAAGCCCTCGCTGGTATGACCAAGAGTGTGGTGTGTAAACGTGTGACAAAGATGGGGACCCCATGACTTGTATTCCGCCCAAGAAGGTGGGACAGGAGGTGCTTGTAGTTTAGTGAGTGTTAAACAAAGGAGCCGCGCAGGGCACACTCAGGGCGGCCCGAGCTGCAGGGGGCGGGGTCTGCGGATGGCTGCCTCTGGGGGTGTCGGTCAGGGTGTCTAACTGCTGTCACGGGGGCTTCCCACGGCCCCTGCTTCCTTCTCACAGCGCAGAGCAGGCTGGTTCAGGAGGTGAGGCTCTAGTCCGCACTGTCACTTAGGAGCCCAGGCCCCTCCCTCTGCCTGCTCTTCTGTCCCCCAGGGCTTGGGGTCCTCCCCTGGATGCTCTGCATCTGGCCAGCAGGGCACAGAGAGAAAGAGGGGGAGATAAGGAGGGGAGAGTTGGGGGTCAGGCCTGGGAGTGGCCTTCATTTCTGCCTCCAGTTTTTGGGCCAGGATTCCATCACACTGTCCCACTTAACCACGGGAGGGCTGGGGGACATCATGTGCCCGTGTGCCCAGGGGAAAGCGACATGGAGTTGGACACGTGGCATTGTCTCAGATCCACCACACTGAACAAAAAACTGTGTGTTCTGTGGGGTTTTCTGGATAATGGGTCCATGGCTCCTATCAAATCCTCAAAGAGTGGTCAGTGTCTCCACACCCTTGAGAGCTGCCATCCAAGAGGAAAAAATAAAGAAAACACAAAAAAACCAGCTGTTGACCAAGCTGCCCTGGCCTGGGGCAGGGATGAGGATGTCTGCCTCGTGGTCCCTGGGATGGATCCCCGGTTCCTCTTGTTCTGACGCGAGTGGCACCACATTCTCTGATTAAAATTTGGCTTCTTAGTGAGGTGGGAGAAAGATGGACAGGCAGTTTGGGGTTAGTAGATGCAAACTATTACATATAGGATGGATAAACAACAAGGTCCTACTGTATAGAATAGGGAACTATATTCAATATCCTGGGATAAACGATAAGGGAAAAAATATAAAAAAGAATGTATATATGTGTATAACTGAGTCACTTTACAGTACAGCAGAAATTTACAAAACATAGTAAATCAACTATACTTCAATAAAAAATACATTTAAAAAAAGGAAAAGAAAGACAATAAAATTTGGCTCTTCTCCCGGGGCATGGCTACAGAGAGAGCCTGCACAGATCTGCTGTACAGCCAGCTGTCCTCCTGACCCATCTATTTCTCACTGTAAATGAATAAAGAATCATCCTGAAGAAAAAAAAAGAAACATTCTGTTAGCCACCCCAAGATCTGAGAGTTTATTAGCTTGAGTTTGTCAGTAAGAGGTGATTCCCCTCCTGGCATGTGGACAATTTGACATCTCTGAGGGCCAGTTCCTGGTGACCAAGCTACACAGTTCATGCTTCCTGCCTAGTGCCGTGCACACAGCCCACCACAGTCTACACTGCACAAGCCTACTCTTGCCTGTCCCCAGCCACCCTGTCTAGAAAGTGCCCTCACCACACTTCTGGAAAGGGAAGCCCCATGGACCCCTTCCCTCCAACCCCCTGTCTGGAGTCTTTTGGGACAGGAGTAGACACCTGACCCAAAGAGAATCAATCCATTGGTCTGGCTGAGCCAACTGGATTTTGAACTGGGAGATAAGAGGTGAGTCAGTTGGTAGTGAGACAGGAGAGAAGCAAATGTGTGAAGAGCCAAAGCCACATTAATGGTGGATTAAAAGAGCGTCCTTGACTACTTACTGTAAAGTGGCCTGGAGCAAATCAAAACTGCATTTTACACTTCCTAGCATGGCTATTATTAAAAAACAGAAAATATAGCTGGGCCTCTGTGTCTGCAGGTTCTGAATCCATACATTCAACCAACCTTGGATCCTACACGACATGGAGGGCCGGCTATGGAACCTGAGCATCCTAGGATTTTGGTATCGGTGACGGGTCCTAGAACCAATCCCTTGCAGATACTGAAGGTCGACTATAACAAGTTGATGAGTATGTGGAGAGCCTGGAAACCTAGTGCATTACTGATGGCAGTGTAAAAGGGTGTAGTTGCTGTGGAAAGCGGTTTGTGCAAAATAGTTCTGCAAAACAGTTCTTCAAAACGTTGAATGTAGAATTAATTACCTTATGACCCAGCAAGTCCACTCCTAAGTGTATGTCCAAGAGAATGGAAAGCAGGGACTGCAACAGATACTTGCACGCCCATGTTCATAGCAGCATTACTCATACCAGCCAAAAGGTGGGAACAACCCAAGTGCCATCAACTGATGAATGGGTAAACAAAATGTGGTATATCTATACAGTGGAATATTACGTGGCCATAAAAAAGGAATGAAATTCTGACATATGCTACAACATAGATGAACCTTAAAAACATGATGCTCAGTGAAATAAGTCAGACACAAAAGGACAAATACTGCATGATTCTATTTATATGAGGTCCCTAGAGCAGTCAAATTCATAGAGACAGAGAGTAGAATGGTGGTTGCCAGGGGCTGGGCAGAGGAGGAATGGGGAGTTAGTGTTTAATGGGGACACAGTTTCAGTTTTGCTAGATGAGAAAGTGCTAGAGGTGGATGGTGGTGATGGTTATACAATATTGTGAATGTACTTAATGCCACTGAACTATACACTTAAGATTGTTAACATGGTAAATTAATGTTATGTATATTTTACCACAAGTTAAAAGAAGCGGGGTGGGCGGGAGAGAAGACAGAGAGAGAGATAAGTCAAGCTGGTAGTGAAAGAAAGTTTGTTTATCTTTTGATTGTGGGAAACGTGAGGCTCCAAAGTGCGGGACTTGAGAGAACTGGGGGCTGAGACCCAAGGGAATCAGCAAAATGTTGTTACAGGTTGTATTTTAAAACCACGTTTATATCCTTTGGGAGATGAAAGTGAACAGCAGAATTCCTATTAATTCCTTTTGTTTTGGGCTGCATTTCCCTGACAGTGCTCTGAGACTGACTCATCAGGGCCTGTGACTTTCTTCCCCTCTCCCACCCCGACTCTTTTATTGGAGTGTATTTGAATATAGCTTCGGAGTTTGGGGTAGAACCCATGAGGAAAACAAGGCAAATACCACCTTTCCCAGCACAGTCCTTTCTTACGTTTTACTTTCTTTCAAAAGAAGGAACTTAGGGACTTCCCTGGCGGTCCAGTGGTTAGGGCTCTGTGCTTCCACTGCAGGGGGCATGGGTTCGATCCCTGGTCGGGGAACTAAGATCCTGCATGCCACACTGCGAAGGAATTTATTTGGGGGAGGAGGAGGGAGGGCAACTTTTAGAATTTAGAAACAACTTTCACTCATTCATTCATTTGACCAAATAGCAGTTAATGATGTGGGAGCTGGGACCACAGTGCTCACAGCCTTCGTGGACACCAGGATGAGCCCAGGAACTCCCGGAGACATTGGGAGTGGAGGAGGCTTTGTAAGGGCTGAGATTCTTGCAGTAACTGGAAGGGAGGGACCCTGGGAAGTTCAAGTTATTATTCTGGCATTGATTACATTTTTAAGCCCGTGTTGGGATGACTTGAAGAAATAATGGCTCTATTTATTTCACCCAATTAAGAAATATATAGATATATATAAAATTGGCAATGTGCCAGGCACTATTCTAGGCACTGGAGATGCAGCATTGAACAAACTCAACAATGGTCTTGCCTTCAGGGAGCTTTCCTCCTCATGGGTGCTGTTTAGGGAGCCAGGTATCTGTGTCTCTCGCATTGAACCATGGGCCCTGGGAACAGGAATCTCATCTAATTCTTATCTGTGCTTTCACAGCACCCTTGATGGGGCTTTGTCCACAGTGGGTGCGCAAACATACTTCCTGAATGGAGTGGTCCTTATGGATTAATCCTGCTCAGGATGTTAACAGCTTAACACGTGAAGCTCTCCCAACATGGCACTTTTGTTATATCCAGAAACTAGAAATATCTGAGGGCAAAGGAGGAACTAAAATCACAGGCCTTTTTTTTTTTTTTCACACACACACACACACTGTATTTTATTTTTACAAGAGATAAATAAACTGACACCAAGCATTGTAAATGGATGACCACAACAAAAGCAGCAATGATTGCAATTACCAAACACGAAACACACTCATACTATGTCATAATATTGACATTCAGTCCAGTAATCTTCCACTGTAACAACTCCTTTACTTTGCAGTGAAAATTGATTTGTATATTTTTTGCCTCTGAGTCCTTGCGGGATTTTTTTTTCTATTCAAACAGAAAGTCACAAAAATTATAATCATCCTCATCAGTTCACTCAGTCCCATGTAATTAATTTTTTTTTTCATCTTGATCTTTTGTTAGCACTTTTATGAATTCATCAGTTTTCCATTAGAGTTCTGAAAATGCTTATTGATTCAGTTCAGCATATAGTCAGTTACCAGAAACGTGTACTTGTCAGAGTCTTTTCCATGAAATCCTTGAAGATGAAACCCTTTTATAGGAACATATTTGCAAAAGCATCAGAGTACACCCAGAACTGTCTGTAAATGACAAAAGACTGAAAAATGACCACGGTTAAAGATTTGATGAAAGTTCATAATAATGCAATTGACAAGGAAATTTAGTTATTTCTGAGATATACATTTTAAAGTAATAACTAGACTTATGACTTATAACATTATACCAGAACATATAAGATTTTTAGAAATTTCATGTAATGTCTGAAACATTTATATTAACATATTTCCGTACAAATAACCCAAAGAAAGTTTAGTATTAGTTGTTTTTTTTGTTTGTTTGTTTGTTTTATACTGCAGGTTCTTATTAGTCATCAATTTTATACACATCAGTGTATACATGTCAATCCCAATCGCTCAATTCAGCACACCACCATCCCCACGCCACCGTGGTTTTCCCCCCTTGGTGTCCATACGTTTGTTCTCTACATCTGTGTCTCAACTTCTGCCCTGCAAACCAGTTCATCTGTACCATTTTTCTAGGTTCCACATACATGCGTTAATATACGATATTTGTTTTTCTCTTTCTGACTTACTTCACTCTGTATGACAGTCTCTAGATCCATCCACATCTCTACATATGACCCAATATCGTTCCTTTTTATAGCTGAGTAATATTCCATTGTATATATGTACCACAACTTCTTTAGCCATTCGTCTGTCGATGGGCATTTAGGTTGCTTCCATGACCTGGCTATTGTAAATAGTGCTGCAATGAACGTTGGGGTGCATGTGTCTTTTTAAACTATGGTTTTCTCTGGGTATATGCCCAGTAGTGGGAATGCTGGAGCATATGGTAATTCTATTTTTAGTTTTTTAAGGAACCTCCCTACTGTTCTCCATAGTGGCTGTATCAATTTACATTCCCACCAACAGTGCAAGAGGGTTCCCTTTTCTCTGCACCCTCTCCAGCATTTGTTGTTTGTAGATTTTCTGATGATGCCTATTCTAACTGGTGTGAGGTGATACCTCACTGTAGTTTTGATTTGCATTTCTCTAATAATTAGTGATGTTGAGCAGCTTTTCATGTGCTTCTTGGCCATCTGTATATCTTCTTTGGCGAAATGTCTATTTAGGTCTTCTGCCTATTTTTGGATTGGGTTGTTTGTTTCCTTGATATTGAGCTGCATGAGCTGTTTATATATTTTGGAGATTAATCCTTTGTCCGTTGATTCGTTTGCAAGTATTTTCTCCCATTCTGAGGGTTGTCTTTTCGTCTTGTTTATGGTTCCTTTGTTGTGCAAAAACTTTTAAGTTTCATTAGGTCCCATTTGTTTACCTTTGTTTTTATTTCCATTACTGTAGGAGGTGGATCAAAAAAGTTCTTGCTGTGATTTATGTCAAAGAGTGTTCTTCCTATGTTTTCCTCTAAGAGTTTTATAGTGTCCGGTCTTACATTTAGGTCTCGAATTCATTTTGAGTTTATTTTTGGGTATGGTGTTAGGGAGTGTTCTAATTTCATTCTTTTACATGTAGCTGCCCAGTTTTCCCAGCACCACTTATATACAAAGATATACAATGGAGAAAGAGACTGTCTTTTCTCTATTGTATATCTTTGCCTACTTTGTCATAGATTAGTTGACAGACTAATCTATGCGTGGGTTTATCTCTGGGCTTTCTGTCTTGTTCCATTGATCTATGTTTCTGTTTTTGTGCCAGTACCTTATTGTCTTGATTAGTGTAGCTTTGTAGTATAGTCTGAAGTCAGGGAGTCTGATTCCTCCAGCTGCGTTTTTTTCCCTCAAGACTGCTTTGGCTATTCGGGGTCTTTTGTGTCTCCATACAAATTTTTTTTTAATTAATTAATTAATTAATTAATTAATTAATTTATGGCTGTGTTGGGTCTTCATTTCTGTGCGAGGGCTTTCTCTAGTTGTAGCAAGTGGGGGCCGCCCTTCATCGCGGTGCGCGGGCCTCTCACTATCGCGGCCTCTCCTGTTGCGGAGCACAGGCTCCAGACGCGCAGGCTCAGCAGTTGTGGCTCACGGGCCCAGCTGCTCCGCGGCATGTGGGATCCTCCCAGACCAGGGCTCGAACCCGTGTCCCCTGCATTGGCAGGCAGACTCTCAACCACTGCGCCACCAGGGAAGCCCCCTCCATACAAATTTTAAGATGATTTGTTCTAGTTCTGTAAAAAATGCCATTGGTAATTTGATAGGGATTGCACTGAATCTGTAGATTGCTTTGGGTAGTATAGTCATTTTCACAATATTGATTCTTCCAATCCAAGAATATGGTATATCTCTCCATCTGTTTGTATCATCTTTAATTTCTTTCATCAGTGTCTTGTAGTTTTCTGCATACAGGTCTTTTGTCTCCCTAGGTAGGTTTATTCCTAGGTATTTTATTCTTTTTGTTGCAATGGTAAATGGGAGTGTTTCCATAATTTCTCTTTCAGATTTTTCATCATTAGTGTATAGGAATGCGAGAGATTTCTGTGCATTAATTTTGTATCCTGCAACTTTACCAAATTCATTGATTAGCTCTAGTAGTTTTCTGTTGGCATCTTTAGGATTCTCTATGTACAGTATCATGTCATCTGCAAACAGTGAGAGTTTTACTTCTTCTTTTCCAAATGCTGCCTTTCTCCAAGGGTTGGAGGTTTGGGTTCCTTATAACTTGGGATAAATGTCCATCATAGTAAATAACCTGGGCACATGTCCCTGAGGTACTGCAGGGACAGAATGCTCTGCATAAAACTGGAAATGGTTAGGGATAGGGAAACAAATAAATTGACCGTGTTGACCATTTCCTCCATCTTATGATTCAGTGACCCTGCTACGTTCCCATCACAAATCTGAGGAGTGTTGCAATAGAGAGTAGGTAATCACTGGACTTTTCCTGTGAGTTGAATAAACACTTGGAATTCCAACCCCCTTCCCTTTTCATCCAGGTGACCTAATTTGTCAAGTGAACTCAAGTTTACTATGTTCTGATCAGAAGTTGCCAGCTGGTGGATGGTTAGGGCTAGCAAAATTTTATAAACTTCTTTCCTTTTTTGGTTAAGAATCTCAGGAAATTCATTACCCAGGGGTACAAGGGTCACATTTGGCCTTTGGATCCCAAATGTGTTAGGGAAATGGGTAATTCTTTCCTCCTTAGCATGAGCTGGTGTATCAGCCAGATTCACTGATGGCAAGCAACAGAAACTGACTCAGGCTAAAGTAAGAAAAGGGAAGTGATTGGATGTCCATGGATGCCTCAGAGTGGAAGGGAAGACCTATAACAGAGCTTGGACAGGAGCCAGGCAGCTCAGAGGGTCTTCGAAGCAGGGATGGCACTTCAGTCTGGCCCAGGTGCAGTCACTGGGATGAATGAACTTCCACCATTCCTCTGTCTTTGTGTCTCTTGCTTCAAAGCCAGATTCCTAGGAAAGCAAGTTCAACTGGCCAAGCTTAGATCAGATGCTTGCCTTTGGTTGTTCTAAGATGGTGAGAGGGAAGTCTGGCACCAGGAGGCTTGGGTGACTCTTTTGGCTTATGAAGTGGAGGGTGGATTCCTGGATGGATTACTGTCCACCAAGACTGTACACAGTAGCTGTCAGATCATTCCCCAAAGGAAATTAGAGTGATTATTAGGAAGGAGGAGATGCTGTGTGGCCAAACAGTGTCAAACATCCAACCCAGCTTGTAATGATGGTAAGTACTGTCTCTGAGGTACTTCAGAATATGAGGACATTTCTCTGACGGGAATCAGGAACTGTGGATTCCTGGTTCTAGGGGCTTGCCTGACCCAAAGTAGGATGTGCTTTCCCATATACTCAGGCTGAGAACCTTGGCATTTACTCAACAGACTTCCAGAGTACTGCCTGTGGGCACAGGCCAGGGGCCCAGACAGGCATGGGTTTCATTCAGATGAAGTTGATCTTGGCTGCCGCTTTGCCTCTTTGGTTTCCTTATCTGACATGGGACCAAAAATACTTGCAAGACTCCTGCAATGTTTGTTAAGATAACTCATGTGTGTGCCTAGCATGGTGTAAGCTGTGCTGAGAGGTTGGGGGAGTTACCTGGAAGGTGCTGGGGAGCCAGTGAAACATTTTAGGGAGAGGATGAGGTGATCAGAATTGCAGTTGTCCACAGTTAATGAGATAATTCTCCTCTGCAGGCTGTACCCTAGGGAGAAGTTGGAGTCATCAACTTGCCTTGCTGCAGACTCAGCCCCTGTTCCAGCAGTTGGGCAGCTACCCCATCCCTGGAACCCGGATCCTGGAGGTGGGCTCCTATCCTGAGGCACAAGACACATCCCACACGCCTGCCTTATGTTTCTGTCTTAGATGCTACAATCCCTCCTTAGTGTCCTGCTGAGGACCAGAGAATCACTGTATCCTCAGAATCGTTGTTGGATGCCCCTCCCCTACTGCCCAGGTCATTCCCACCCAAGGAGATGTTTTTTTGGGAGTAGGGATGATGATCTGGAGAGCACCTGTAGGTGCTCTTAAAAATCACAGGACCCAGGCACTGCAGGCTGCACGCTCATGGGCAGAGACCTAGGGTGGGGAGGGGCATGGGTCCCAGGCCAGTGGGACCCCAGCGCCTCTGTGCAGCCCCAGGTAAGGGGACCAGGTAGGAGTGAGGGCTGGTCCAGAGATTTAAGTTTCAGTCAGCTACTTTGAAGGTGGACCTGATGAAGCAGCCCAATGTAGTACTGAGGGGTTGTATCCCAAATGTTTGAGGATGAAGACACTTTACCATCAAGACATTTTACAGAAACCAACATGGTAAAATTTGAACCTTAAGCTATATTGACTGAGAAAGTTAATGATGATCATTAATATATATTAATATAAAATATTAATATAATAATATATACATATAATGCTATTATTAATATGAAAAATTAAGAAAGTTACTATGTTCAATGACACCTTTAAATACATTTATATTTTGTTCACAACAGCATGTGCATATCTTTGAAAAATGTTTTATGTGTGGGTTGACTTTTACCGGTCTATTTCTGGCTGTCCACCTTTTGGAAGGAATGTCTTTCCAAGGTGCTGGCTGCCCTCAGTGGCCTTTCGACCTCCATTCCCACCGGCCTAATCTGATTGGACCAAGGAGATGTCCATAGGGGTGGAGCCTAGCCTATGGCCTGGTGCACAGAGATGCGCTGGGCCAATCAGAGGCCTCGATCTAGAATTAGAACTAACACACCGGGAGGGAGGAGGCTGGTGAAGGTTACAGTCTTGGGCAGCTCTAATGGCTGCTAACAGGGTGACCAGAAAGCATAATGAAGCAGTTCATGATTTCTCTTCATTTCATTTTCATTTTGAAAATAAAATAACAATAATAATATTTGTGGTAATAAAAATAAAAGCTAAGTTTTGTTGAGCATTGTCTTTATGCCCAGCTCAGTTCTAAGTACTTCATAGTATAATCTCACGCAGTCCTCATGAAAACTCCAAAGCCGTAAGGAATTTCCAGATGGGGAAATTAAAGTTCGGAAAGGGTAAATAACTTGGTCAAGGCCTATGCCTAGGAGGTGGCAGATCTGGGATTAGAGCCCAGGCCACCTCTTGCCCTCTCCTGCCACTCCAGGGAGCAGAACTGGTAGCCCTATGGTGGTGAAGGGAGACAGCGACTCTGTGTAGCCACCTTGATTTCCTGAGGCAATGTCTTTTTTTTTTTTATTTATTTTTGGCTGCATTGGGTCTTTGTTGCTGTGCGCAGGCTTTCTCTAGTTGCAGTGAGCGGGGGCTACTCTTCGTTGCGGTGCGTGGGCTTCTCATTGCAGTGGCTCCTCTCGTTGCGGAGCATGGGCTCTAGAGCACGTGGGCTTCAGTAGTTGTGTCGCGTGGGCTCAGTAGTTGTGGCGCACAACCTTTGTTCCTCCAAGGCATGTAGGATCTTCCCAGACCAGGGCTCGAACCCGTGTCCCCTGCGTTGGCAGGAGGATTCTTAACCACTGAGCCACCAGGGAAGTCCCCTTCGTCAATGTCTTTTTCTGTGGTTGGATTGCCACAGGATTCCCCCGTGGGGCCCCATCCTCTTCCTTCAACTCTTCTTTAACCATGTCGACTGCGTCTCTGTTTCTTGCCTCAGAGGGAGACTCTAACCTGTAACCCGAGGCAGTGAGGGTGCACACGAGGATTCACGTCCCTTTATAAGTCTCTGGGGACCCTGGAGTATGAAGGGGCAGGGCCCCGAGAACCTGGTCTAGCTGGCTCTCCACCCCCAGTCTCACCCAGGGATGATGTCCCGAGGCTGGGGGACCTGAGCTGTGCCCACCTAGGGGGAGCAGATGCCCTGTGGCCTGGGCAGGGTTTGGGCGGACTTGCTTGAATTCCTTTCCCAGACTTGCTTAGATGTGGGATTTTTTTTTTTGTTTTCTTTTCTTTTTTAAAGTTGTGGTTCGTATGAGTATATTAATCCTGAAGTTGCCTCCTGTCTCCAGCAGTCTTGGGTGATCTGCTATGATGACTTTATTATCTAGACGCATTAGGAACCCACTCAAAGGCGAAGGCACAAGTGCTGCCACCTACTGGACGAAAATTAACAGTTTCATCACAACTATATGAAAAAATTTTGCACAAGCCTCAAAGCTCCCAACCTCTTTCTTATTTTCCGCAGATTAACTCTAACTATTCTGGGTCAACTTTTCATAAAAACAATTAGATTCCAATAGAAAAATTTCCTCTATTTCCTAATAAATAGCTAATAAAAATGTGTGCTGTTTATCCAGGATTTCCTATGTGCTGAGCACTTTACATGCATTATCTCTGTTATTCTCACCAAAATCCTATGAGCTAGATATTGTTATTATCCCTGTTTTATATATAAGGAAGGTGAGATTTGGAAACACTAAATGACTGCTTGCTTCCAGAGTCCACCCAATTAAACACTGGGCTGTCTTGCCTCACCTTTAACAGTAACAGTGTAGCACTAGCATTTCATTATTTGACTAAAATCACACAAACTTAAAAAAAAAGCATCACAAATCCTGAAACTATTTCAAGTGTATTCCATGATTAAGAAAATAAGTAAATATATTATAGATAGTGAGAACCAGGTCTTTTACTGTTGAAAGAGGAGTAACAAAAATGGAAAGGGGGACGGTTAGAATGCACCCTGTGGTGTTGGATTGGAATCAGGGGAATTGGTGTGAACTCATGCTTTTATACACATAGATGGTTAGATATAGAAATAGAAATAGATGTAGGTGTATATGTATGTGTGTGTGCATACAGACGTATATTCCCTAGGTTTGTCCTCTGGAAGGGACTAACAATAATGATACCACAGTAGCTATGCATATACTGGCCTCTAGATCTTGGTTTCCAAGTACCATTCACTAATGAGAAAAAAAAAATTCAGGGCTCCTTGAAGAAATGGCTGATTCTAGGGCTGGAGCAGGGAAAATATAAATGAACTTGGAGGATTTTGCTGTGCTAGAAAAAGTGCTCAGAAATGATGAGGCTATTACTAAAGGACGTAGGGGCCACATTGAAGGGGCTCCCAATGGCCATATCTGAGACAATTTTAGTAACAAAATAATGATAGTAATATATTATAACTCCTAGAATAAAGCAAATATCCATGACTCCACATCGATATAAATAATTGCATAAATAAATAAATGAAGAAGAAGAGAAAGCTCTTCCTTACAAAAGAATTCCAATGAATAAATGCAGAAGGAATGATGGAAACAGGAAATCACCATTCGGCTAACAACACAGTAATTGTTGCAGGCAAGAATCATTGATCAATAGACCCACAGACACAGAAAACAAACTCATGATTACTGAAGGGGAAGAGGGGGGAGGGATAATTTAGGAGGATGGGATTAACATGTACACACTACTATATATAAAATAGATAACCACCAAGGACCTACTGTATAGCACAGGAAACTATATTCAATATTTTGTAATAACCTACAAGGGAAAAGAAGCTGAAAAAGAATATATATATATATATATACATACATATATATATTCACTGAGCTGTACACCTGAAACTAACACAACATTGTAAGTCAACTATACTTCCATAAAAAATTAAAAAATAAAAATAAAAATAACAAAGAATCATCGATGAATGCTAAAATTAGTGGGGGAAAGTATAATGAGAAACCAGACTTACGGTCATAGTCTCAAGATATGTCCCCACAAAATACTTATAAATTACAAAGGGAAAGAGAGTAACTTTCCAGTGGATACATCTGATAGGCACCACCATATCCAAGGGGTGAAAGTTCCTATTAGCAGGAATGAGATGTATCAGCTTCACGTGGCTCCTGGTGTGATGCGCTGAGAAGGACACAACATCTCCTCTGTGGTGTTTGTGCCAAAAATGCAGAAGCTCAGTCTAATCATGGGAAAGCACCAGGCACGCCCAGAGTGAGAAACATTCTACAAAACAACTGGCCACTGCTCTTCCAAAGTGTTATGATCAGGAAAGACAAAGCTTGAGGGAACCGTTCCAGACTGGAGGAGATTAAGGGGACGTGACCACTCAGTGCCTTGTGTGAGGCTGCATGGGACCCTGGGCAGAAGGAGGACCCCAGTGGGGCAATTGACAAAGTTGGAATAACGTCTGGAGATAAGTTAGTAGTGTTGTATCAGTGTTCATATCCTGGTCTTGATAATTATGCTGAGGTTATAGAAGATGTTAACATTTGGGAAAGCTAGGGGAAGGGGACTCAGAAATTTTTTTCTACTATTTTTGCAATGTTTCTTACGTCTAAAATTATTTCAAAATGAAGAATAAAAAAATTAAAAACAAGCTTGTAATGAAATACACGTAGGTAAAAAATGCTTTTAGAAAGGCATTACACAAACTATTATAGATAGAGTGGATAAACATCAAGGTCCTACTCTATAGCACAGGGAACTATATTCACTGTCCTGTGATAAACCATAATGGAAAAGAATATAAAAAAATGTATATATGTGTATAACTGAATCACTTTTCTGAACAGCAGAAATTAACACAACATTGTAAATCAACTATACTGCAGTTAGAAAAAAAAGGGTATTGCAAAATGTATCAGGTTTCTGATTTTCCAAAATTTGAAACCTCCCCCAGGCCAGAGCCCAAACTCTTTGGTCTTCCGTCTCTTCACCTGTCAGAGAAAAACCTCTACGTTTATCACAACACAGAAGTAGAAAGAAGGGAAGTATTTGGGCACATATTGAGCAAGACACACATAGATGTTCCTGAGAGGTTTTAGTTGAATTGTAGAACACACATCAGATTGACCAAATCCTCTGTTCCAGTTTTGGAATGTTCTGGTTTATGTTCCTATGTTTCACAGACATCCCCAGAGCTGCACGCAGCAGGATCTTAGTACCCCAAGCAGGGATCGAACCCGTGCCCTCTGCAGTGGAATCGTGGAGTCTTACCCACAGGACCGCCAGAGAGGTCTCCCAGGACTTACATTTCTTGCTTTCACAGTACTGGCCCTTGGGTGACACACGTAAGGGGGCTAAAGCAAAGAGATCATATCTGCTGAGGCTTAAAATAATAATAATGATGATGATAGCTAAGAGATCACATGCCAGGCAGTGGTCCAAATGCTTTAATGCTTAAACCAACCCTGGGAGGAAGGGTCTATTACTATACACACTTTAGGGAGAGGGTGACGGACTTGACCAGGGTCCTTTTCTCTTTCATGCACAGCCAGTAGCTGGTGGAGCCAGGATCTGAGCCCAGGCAGAGCGCCTCCTGAGCCCACATGCTGATGTGTTAGAAGGGGGCGCAGGGCTGAATGCAAGGTAACTGGGCATTAGCCCCCAACCCCTTTTGGCTTTGATAGAATTCCTTCTCACTGACTCTCAGAACAGAACGGGATCAGTGGTGGTAAAGCACCGGCAGGGCCTCTGGGAGGTCGTCCTGGACCCGCTCTCATTTGCCAGAGCTGTGGATATGCCTGCAAAGGGCTGGTGCGTGGACTTCCCCATGACACCAACTCTTGTATTATTAGCTGTTTACCCGGCCACTTAGCACTTTCTCCTGTTAAGTACCACAGTTGGGATGCTTGGACGTTCTGATTCATGGGGGTTCCTGATACTCCCCCTTCTTGTCAAAGTCCTTTCTGATACTTGGGGTGCCTGAGACTGTTCCTGCTGCTGAATGAAGCCCCAGTGCTGACCCCTGAGGTGGGACAAGCACCCCTTCTGGGCCAGTGCAGGATGGAAACCTAAATAGGAACAAACCTGAACAGCCACAAACTCCCCCCCAGTTTTTCTCCCCCCACGTCACGTCCTCTGAGAAGTAACATACATAGAAAGCAAGGGTCTGGACCAGGAATCCTGACCTTGCTGTGTGACCTTGAGTAGAGTCCTGCCCTCTCTGGGCTTTGGTGAACTTAGCTGTAAATGAGGGGGTGGGATCTGGTGATTTCTAGGGTCTCTTCCAGCTCCTGCATTTTGTGGCGCCAGGAGCTCGTGACAGGGCAGGAGGAAGCCAGGCCCGTTCCGGATGGACTCGAAGGTGTTTGCTCTGTGCTCTTGCAGAAGAGCTTGGCCGAGGTGTTAGTTAGGGAGGGACTGTCGCTGCTCTGGCCGCACACAATTAGGGCTGAGGTGACTCAGAAGGGAACACGCCATGTGTTAAAATAAGAGTTGGCATTTCTGAGAAGGGAAGTCCAGGAGCCAGCCAGGATGGGATTAGCTGTTGATAAGGGCCCAGCATTGTTCTCAGTCTCCCCTGAGGCCCACACCACATCCTAGAAGAGGAGAAGCCAGGTCCCTGGGCCCTAACAAGTTTGGGACAAAGCCGAGGCATTGCTGAGGATGAGGTCCAGGGGGGCCTTCTGGGGCTGCGGCCAGGACAAGGCAGGGCGGTGCAGTGGTCAAGGCTGCCCGGGCCTGAGTGCTGAGTGCCCTGCCCTGTTGCTGGACTTGGATTCTCACTCCAGGGCCAGAGAGGGTTTGAGAGGGGACGATGGACGTGGACGCTGAAAGCCTAGTAATGGACGACCTGAAACTGCTGTCCAAGCCCAGCAACCCTGAACAGTCCTCAGCCCACCCGCAAAGGCTCAGGCCGGAGCCAGGGATTGCTGCGTGGGGAGTGGGCAGCACTCCGATTCAAGACTCTTCAGTCTCGAGAAACAAAGCCTGACAGAAATGCGAGGAAACCACTGTTTACTCTTTTCAAGTGTTCCACCAAAATGTGTTCTAAAATGTCTCTAGGGGAGGACGATGAGGGGGGCGAGGCCCGAGCTCCAGGAAGCGGAGATGTGGGCGAGGACCCTGGGCTCTGCAGAAGCCACAGCGAGGAGGCCACCTCTCCTCTAACTCCCGGGGAGCAGACCCACGGGGAACGGGGTGCAGGCCCTCTTCGGAGTTGAAAGCGACCCGGAAAAAGACGGGCCCAGGGGATCTTGTTGGAGCAGGAAAGGCCCAGATTTATGTTCCAAGAAGGGACCTGTGGGGGCAGTGGACGTTGGTGACTCTCCCAGGGGTTGGTGGGTGGCAAGCGACAGACACCTGTGAAGCTGGCTCAGCTAAAGAGGAAATTAGGGCAAGGATCCCGCAGGACCTGAGGGTAGCGGGGGGATGAGATCAGGCACCGGGAAGCTTGTGGAACAGAGTGGGCGCTAAGTCACTGTCTCAGCCCCCCGCCCCCGGGCTGCCTGGTCACCTGTCTTGGTTATCCATCCGCAGACTTGGTCTCCCAATTGGACCATTGTTGCTCGTGGCCTCAAGTGGTCTTTCCCTACATGGCACACAGGCCTTGAGATTTGTAACCTTCCAGATACATCTGACCAGAGGCCCTGGGGCTGAGCCCTAGATTTGAGAGAGAGAGAGAGGGAGAGAGAGTGATCGGCCCAGCCTGGCCAGGATTCACCGCTGTCTAATGGGCTTGCCAGGTGAGGTAGGTCCACAAGGATAGTGTGGGAGCCTCCACTTCGGCTTAGGTGTGTGTGTGGGAAATTCTTGCATCCCAGAAATGACAGAAACAAGGGGAGAGTGGAGGCAGGAGGCTGGGAGTGGAGCCAAGAAAACCTCCTGACGCTAGGGCTCCAGGTGAGGAGAAGCCCAGGAGAGAGCTGGGAGGGCAGGGGAATCCAGGACATGCTTCCACATCCGTGACCCGGACAATGTATTCACAGATGGTGAAGAGTGGTTTGAACTTTTTTTTTAATATATTTTTTTTAATTGAAGGAGAAT
This sequence comes from Eschrichtius robustus, assembly GCF_028021215.1. Taxonomy (NCBI): domain Eukaryota; kingdom Metazoa; phylum Chordata; class Mammalia; order Artiodactyla; family Eschrichtiidae; genus Eschrichtius; species Eschrichtius robustus. Next base: position 81,256,942 of record NC_090838.1, read on the forward strand.
TGATTTATGGTGCTGTGCCCATCTCTGCTGTACAGCACAGTGACTCAGTTATATGCATAGAGACATTCTTTTTTTTTTAATATTCTTTTCCATTATGGTTTATCCCAGGATATTAAGAATGGTTTGAACTTTTTGTGTTAGAACCTCCTGTGAAGATAATCTATAACCTGATTGCCACTGATACAGCAAAATGGTCTGATTTATCGAGGTCATTTTTGCTCAAGGTAACCTCAGAGAGAGAAGTAGAGTTTAGAAGACACAAAACTTTTTATAGCCAGGGGAGAAATTTTCTGCCTAGAAAGGGGAAAGGTCAAGAAATGTATATGTGTGTGCAAATCTGAGCCCCACCCCAGACCAAGGCAATCAGAATCTCTGGGAGGCAGGATGTTGAGTCCCCCCTGTGTTTCCCATGTGCACCCAGGGGTGTCATTCGCTGGTCTCGGACAGACAACAGGTCACGCTCCTTTTCTCCGTGATAGGCACCCAGATATTTGGAGATGGCTGACAGAAGTCAGCTCGCTCCATTTCCTAGGGCTTGGGCTCTGCCAGCTGACCTCTAAGAGCTTCATGGTGCAGAGGGGTGCTTTTGATACCCCTGTTTCTGTCAGCGAAGCCCCTGCCCCTGCCCTGCCTCTTAGCAAGGCAGCTCTGATTCCTTCTCCACTAGGTGTTCAGGCAGTCAGCGGGCATTCACCACGCTCAGGAGGCTGTAAAACATCCTGTCCATGAGAAGCTTCTAGAACTATTGAAAGATAGAGACAGTGCTTAAAGACCCCAACACTTGTAGGGGGGCTGACTGTCTTAGTTTTCTGGAACTTTCTCAGTTTTAACACTGAAAGTCCTGCATCCCAGGAAACGCCTCAGGCCTGGGCAAGCTGGCCCAGTGACTTACTGAGATGGAGCACACGTGGGAAAGATACTAATTCAGTGTCAGAAAAGCCCAGCACCGGCCTCTGCCGTCTTGGAGAATGTTGACTTTTCTCACACGTGCACATACACAAGCAAAAAAAAAAAAAAAAAAAAGGAAGGCATTGTTTAAACTTATAGCAGTTTATATTCTAGGAAAAGGTGGTGTAAGTCAAAAAGATAAAAATTGGATCAATTTTCCCACAGAAGCAGTACCATGATGAGAAACCCTGAGCAAGGAAAACTTCTATAAAACGTTCTATCCCGGCCCTGAACAAAACTTCTTTAATTTTCTAAAACTTTTGTAAGTATTTCTCTGAGGTAACATGGAGCATGTATTTAACTCGACATTGAATACCTGTACTCTGGGCAGTGTAAGATCTCTCAAAGTACATGTACACCAAAGGAAAAAGACAAATCAGTAATTTGTCACATGCAGTGTTATTTTATTTGTTGAAAAGATACCTATGTAGGGGTTCCCACTGAGAGAGGAGTGCTCCCCAATCACGGCAGCATGCTGGAACCACTGGGGAGCCGTAAAACCTACTGATGCCTGGGTACCACCCAGAAATGCTGATGAACTCGGCCTGGGTGCCGATGAGTGGAGGCTCCACCTGGGGCCAAGAGCTTGTGGCAAGAGAGGGGCAGGGGAGGAGGAAGTTGCCTGAGGTCTGGGTTCAAGGCCTAGGGTCTTGAGTGCTGGAACACTGAGACACAGACTAACCGGAAACAAAACCTTAGCGGTCATTGAAGTCAGTCTTCTCATTTTGGGGAACTAGATCTAGAGAGATGAAGGGATGTGTCCAAGTCCTGTAGCATTTAGATGTAAAATTAGAACATAGGTATTTTAACGCCTTATCCTTGTATTCTTTTCACACTTTGGTGGTTTTAAGATATGCCCACAAATTCCTTGAAATTCTGCTCTTTGAAAAGTGAAGCTTAGACATATATACGCTACCAAATGTAAAATAGATAGCTAGTGGGAAGCAGCTGCATAGCACAGGGAGATCAGCTCGGTGCTTTGTGACCACCTAGAGGGGTGGGATAGGGAGGGTGCGAGGGAGACACAAGAGGGAGGGGATATGGGGATATATGTGCATGTATAGCTCATTCACTTTGTTATAGAGCAGAAACTAGCACACCATTGTGAAGCAATTATACTCCAATAAAGATGTTAAAAAAAAAAAAGTGAAGCTTAATTCCCTTCCCTTTGAGTGTGGGCTGACTTAGTAACTCATTTCTAATGAACAGAATATGGAAGAACTGATGGTTTGTGACTTTTGAGACTAGATCGTGAAAGCTCTATCTCTTGGATCACTGGCTCTGGGGAAAGTTAGCTGACATGCCCATGAAGACACTCAAGCAGCCTTATGTAAAGGCCATGTGTTGAAGATCTGAAGCCTCCTGCCAACAGCTTTGTGCGGGTGCCATCTTGGAAGCAGACCCTCTGGCTCCAGGCAAGCTCTCAGGTGACTGGGGTCCTGACTGACATTTTGTCTGCCACCTCCTGGGAATCCCTGAGGCAGAACCATCCAACTAAGCCACTCCTTAACTCCTGACCCACAGGAACGGTGAGATAATAAAAGTTTTAAGCAGCTAAGTTTTGGGGTTATTTGTTACACAGCAATTATAGCAAATACACACACCAACCTAAAATATAATCTTTCAGAGTCAGTAATATCCAATTTTGAGGATGAACTCTAGTGCAGTAGGAGAAAATGAATGAAAGGAATAGGAAGTATAGCAACATTTTCCTTCCAAGGGAGGATGAGGTTGGGGTGGTGGGAAAATCACTCTGTATACTCATCCTTTCTATTGATAGAAGCTGGAGAAAGGAAAGGTGGAAGCTTCAAGGTGTCTGGCAGCTCTTCAGTCTGTTGAAGCTTACAACCTAGAGTTGGTGACTTCTGTTTTAACAGGGCTTATGAAGCAGGCCTGAAACTGGACAGGGGTGGAAAAAAGGGATGGAGCAACTTATAAGAATCATGGTGTCTGACATTTCATCGTATCATTGGTGCTGACGTGAGGTAAACTCTAAGCGTCCTGTGAGGTCCGCTGCACACACAGAGGCCCCGGGAGCTTGAGGAAGGGCTCTGAGCTCTCTGCATGGGTCAGTGCTTTGCAGGGGTGGGAAGGGAGTTGGGAGAGGGCCCGCGTGAAGCTGACGGTTGAGCCAGAGAGCAGAGAGATCTTGAGGGCCATGACATCGGTCAGGCCATCAGGAAAACAGAAGCCGTTCTGCGTCTTGGAGACCTCAGCTTGCAGCCCTGGAGTGTGAGGGGAGAAAGTGGCAGGAAGTGGGAGCTCTTGAAATTCTGTGATGCACTTGCATCTGACCAAGCCTCTGAGAAAAATGGCTTCTGCTTCACTCCTGCATTCTAAGTCCAGGGCAAGATTCTCTCACTGACAAAGTCTAACCTGGGAGCACACGAGGAAGGGGACTGTGGGAGGCAGCTTCCAGCCCAGGTGGCGAGGTGACACATTGGGGTCAGCACTGGACTTCCCAATGGACAAGCCCTTGGGGAGCTACCACTGAGGGCTGGGTCACGGGGGGATGTTCCCTCTTACTTAGTATAAAGAAAGCAAACAGTCCTATTTGCTATTTACTTGCCAAATGTTATCTTCAAGAAATATCCAGAGAGAGGTCTTCATGTCGACCAGAAACTGTTTCTCAGGAAATAAGTGGATGGTCACCGTGGCTGGTGACACAGGGCTCCCTGGTGACAGCCTGTAGACAACTGGCCTGGTGACACAGGGCTCCCTGGTGACAGCCTGTAGACAACTGGCCTCTGCCCGCAATTCTTCCTCGGTCACGTCTTCATTTAATGCTTTGATGTCTGGTCTATGTGGAAAGCGTCTCTTCAGCTCATTGGAGACCCTTATCTTTGTTGGGGAAACATTGCCTGCTAGGTCTGCTTTTGGTGATTCTCAGAGCCCACAAGTGTATTCATGACTCTGAGAACACTCTTTTCAGAGCGTGTCTGTTAATGGCCTGTGGTGTTAGATGCGAATGGGGTCTGAGTAGTCAATGCTCCATTAAATTGGAGAAATAGGGATGCTGGTTTGGAATGTGTGGACATTGGGAATAAAGATTCCTGAGGGCAGCCAGTGAAGAAAACAACTCCAGGGACTTCCCTGGTGGCGCAGTGGTTAAGAATCTGCCTGCCAATGCAGGGGACACAAGTTCGAGTCCTGGTCTGGGAAGATCCCACATGCCGCAGAGCAACTAAGCCCGTGCGCCACAACTACTGAGCCTGCGCTCTAGAGCCCGTGCTCCGCAACAAGAGAAGCCACCGCAATGAGAAGCCAGTGCACCGCAACGAACAGTAGCCCCCGCTCGACACAACTAGAGAAAGCCTGCGCGCAGCGACGAAGACCCAAGGCAGCCAAAAATAAATAAATACACAAATAGATTAAGAAAACAACTCCAGAAAAGTCTGTGAACACTCTCCATGTGAAGGCATGCAAAAATGTGAATTGTCATATAATTCCCAAATTCAAGTATTGCCTAAAATAAGGCCTAGGAATTATTGGTGCTATTGACCACACAAAGTTGTTGAATACGCTCCCTACCCGACCCCCACACCCCCAAAGCATGTAAGAAAAAATCTCTCTTCCTGAATTCGGGCCTCTGTAATTAAGAATGGATGCTAATTAATTGCTACCTTTGCATACTCCAGGAAGAAAGGGCTGTCATGCAAATGAGTAGAGTAGGCACGTTTACACTAGAGAGATTTTAACCTCTGAAGAGGAAAAGTTCATTTCAAGCCTCCTGGAAGTACTTACTTGAAGCCCTACGACTAGCCTTAGAGGATCAGAAAAGGCGCCCTTCTTTCCTTCCTTAAGACACCTGACTGCTACCTGCCAGAGAACTGTAGTAAGTATTCAGGTTCACAATCAGTGCAATGCGAAGGGGGCCCTAGGGTTGTGCAGTGCACTTGCTGGGCCTCTGCACATGGTACCCTGGTGTGCTCACAGGTACAGGTTGTTCAGGTTTCAAAGGACATTCTGCCAGCTTTCACTTGCACCTATTGAATGTCCTTTAAAAACAAATGTTGTATTTCTCAAAAAAAAAAAAAAAAAAAAAGAAGATCCCAGCTTTCATTCTCTCCTACTTCCTGAGTCTCCTCTGCCTGCTGTAATCTGATTAGCAGAAACCTACCAGGTGCCCACCTTGTCCTGTCCTATTCAAAGGGAAGAGCCACCCCCTCTGTGGGCTCCTCCCCACCCTCCCACCGTCACCGGCCCTGCCCAGGCTCCTCGGGCAGCCCCCCTTCCTGCATCTGCTCCAGACCTTCCTTCTGGTCTCCCTGAGGTACCTCCCCATTCTATCCCAGGCCTGTGGGAACCTCTAAGAGAAGGGAATCTGGAGCCCTGCTTGCCACAAGTGGCTGATGAAACTTGTGGCTGGACCCCCCAGGGCCTCAGCCTTCCTTGTTGGAGGACGAGGGGTGTTTTGTGGGTGTGAGGACAGTGGTTTGCTTGGTCAGGCCATCTGTGAGGTCTGGTGAGTGAGCTGGACCTGCAGGGAGCGTATCCAAGACCCGACGTGAAAATGACCTCCATGGATTCAGGCAGGAAAGAGCTGGGTCCCAGGGAAATCAGCTGAAGAGGCTAAATTGCTCCCAACACCAGGGGACGAGGTCAGAGTTCACAGGGCAAAGGGTCCCCGAGAGCAAGTGACGCTTAGATGTGATCAATGCCAGGGCAGAGGCTATGGACCCTGCCAAGTATGTCGCTCGTGAGGAAGGTTCCACTGGGATAAGGCACTGACTCTGGGATGGGGCTCTACGTTGGCATCCACTTCATTGGTCAACTCACATGCTGAGTTGGAAGAGACCCTTGACTTCCTGAGCCACAGTGCCCTTGTCTTTGACACAGGATAAGGCCCGCCCTGCCCAACTCAGAAGTGTGTTGGGAGGAGAGGGGTTTGGAGGCCTGAGGGTCCTTTGAAAGCACTGATGCATGGACGGGCCTATGGGTTGGGTGGCTGGAAATCGGGGAGCTCCAGACCAGGGTCAGTGATCCCAGCAGTGGGGTGGAAGGAAATACAGGACTGGCCTGTCCCCAGATTTCTCCATCTGTAGGGGATGGAAGCACCCGACCTTGACCTTGGCAATTTCTAGAGAGCAGGCCAGGCCAATGCTCTCTATGACGGCAGCAGCTGGCTGCTTCCCTGCTGGGACTGGCTGCCCGCTCCTCATTTTTAGTGCATGTCCCCTGCCTCTCTCTGTCTATTTTTTTTTTTAACAAAATGAGTGTATTCTATATATACTGTTCTGTACAGTACTTGTTTGTTTCTACTTAATATTACTTGGTGATTGTTCGATCTCAGTACAAATATAGTTGCCTTATTGTATTTAATGGCCGCATTACTTTATTGTATGAATGTACAATAATTTATTTTAACTGGCTCTCTATTAAATTGGTTGTTTCCAATTCTGTGCTGGAAAAACAAACCTGTAATGATTACCCTAGATCAGGTGCCTTTGCAGACATGTGCAAGTATGTATGTAGGATAAATTCCTTCAAAAAGTCAAAGAGTATGTGCATTTAAAATTTTCATAGGGGGGCTTCCCTGGTGGCTCAGTGGTTGAGAATCTGCCTGCCAATGCAGGGGACACGGGTTCGAGCCCTGGTCTGGGAAGATCCCACATGCCGCGGAGCAACTGGGCCTGTGAGCCACAACTACTGAGCCTGAGCGTCTGGAGCCTCTGCTCTGCAACAAGAGAGGCCGCGATAGTGAGAGGCCTGCGCACCGCGATGAAGAGTGGCCCTCACTCGCCGCAACTGGAGAAAGCCCTCACACAGAAACGAACACCCAACACAGCCACAAATAAAAAAAAAAAAAAAAAAAAAAATTAAAAAAAAAAAATTTTCATAGGGGTTGTCAGGATTCCCTTCCAAAATTTTTTTTCTTTTTACCAGTCGACATTTTCACCATTGATACTTAGGACTCCTGCTTCCCCATCTCTCACCAATACCAAATGTATCTGAATCCTTGTGGCTCTTTCAAAGTTTCAGTGTAGCAGTGGAAAGGCTGAGTCTTGGAAGCAGGCTGACTTCAGTTGGAATCCTAGCTTCTGCTAGTTACTAGTTTGGGGCTTGTGGGTGAGTTATTTAACATCTCTGAGACTTGTTTTTCATACCTGCAGAGTGGGATAATGATTGTACTAATTACAGTCTCTTTTTGCAGCAAATATCAGAATTGCCTCTGGTTAGCTTAAGTTGATAGGTAATTTACTCGTTAGACTGGGAGTGGCTCAGGGCTTCTGGGCAGAGCTGGAGCACTTGACCTCAGGCAGGGCCAGATAAAGCCAGATCCAGGATGGCTAGCAATGGGTTTGCGAACTTTCCTTTTAGAAAAGGATTGCTCAAACTCTCTGTGGTTGAAGGATCATGTTTTTAAAAATTCCAAACGTCACGTTCCAATGCTTTTGAAAACGCAATAAAAGCAAATGACTAGAAAAATGAAATTTTAAAAGATATACATAATACTAACCCCATTTTAAATTCTTGGGTTTAACACACATAAAGTTACTTTGTTAAATTGCCATAAAAGTTTTTCAATGCTTACTCAGTTTCTGTGCTTACCTTGTTGAGGCCTGAGAACAATGGACAGACCTCCTCTGGCCTGAGACAATACTTTGGGTATCACTGCTTGCTCTAGAGAGCTGCTAAAACACATTTACTTCCAAGGAGCCCCAGTCTTTGCCACTCAGGTCAGTATTCCAAATTCTTGGAAGGAGAATCTGATGGACTCAGCTTGTATCAGGTGCCCATGGGGACAGATTAATACCTTGGGAGAGATGGGCTTACCTCAGGAACAGCTATAGACAAATAAGAGGGTGAGGGGATGAGCCCGGGAACTCTGTCGCCATGAGGTTGGGGGAGGATGAGCGGCCGGCCAAAGAGAAGACAGGCAAAGACAACATAGGTGAGAGATGTCAGCAAATTCAGAAGATGGGGTGTTGATGGATGAAACAAAACTCGGTGATGGGGGAATGCAAAAACCCAACTGCCTTCAGAGGAAGAACAGATGAATTCTATTGCCCAGAATAGTGATTATAGTCAACAATACTGTATTATAAACTTCAAAATTGCTAAGACACTAGATCATAGTTGTTCCCACCACAAAAAAGAAATAATACTTTTGTAAGGTGCTAGAGGTGTTAGCTAACACCGCAGGAGGTAACCATATTGCAATATATGTGTATCACCTTAAAGTTTGTGCATCTTAAACTTACACAATATTATATGTCAATTATACTTCAATTTAAAAAAAAGCAAGCTGATTCACTCCATAGAGCTACTGACTAGTTCAGGGATCAGAGGCCCTGGGTTTTCTAAATGTGAAAAGTAGGGTTGGGGCAGGGGTAGGGCTGAATACAAGTGGATTGGCTAAAAGTCTGTATTTGATCCTGCAGAACCCTGTACTGACGCCAGCAGAAGGCAAGGCATTTCTTCTCTGGAGAAGCTGAGCCAAGGGATACTGGACTTGAGGACACCGGGCACAGCAGAGGCAGGGGCGAGGCAAGAACTTGAAAACGGGATGATTAAATTAATGAAGGAAATGGCTGAGTCCCGCTGAATAACCCTGGAATGAAGTGTGGAGTCGACAAGCTCTGCTGCCCTACACAGAGCTTCCAGCTGGCTTTAAATTGTTAAAATTGTCACATGTCATATATACAGAGGAGAGCATAAAATGTATAGGTACAGTTTCAAGAGTGACAAGAGTTCCCTGGTGGCCTTGTGGTTAGGATTCCAGGCTTTCACTGCCATGGCCTGGGTTCAATCTCTGGTCAGGGAACTGAGATCCTGCAAGCCGCTTGGCCAAAAAAAAAAAAAAGAGTGACAATAAGATGCACCACCAGTCTACCAGGGACCCAGCAGCAGGTAGAAGGATAGAACATTACCCGGTACCTGCGAGACCCCTGGTCCCCTTGGTGTGGCATCCCATCCCCTCACCCCCTAACACTATCTGGACCTTTGTCTTGATCATCCTCTTGCGTTTCTCTATAGTTTTACCCCCAGTAAATCTCTTCCTATCTAAGCAGCGTATTGTTTAGTTATGAATCGCAGAGTGACAAGCTCAAAGCTCGCTGTGTGAGGAAAAGGGCAGTTTGCACCATTGGACGCAAGCTCCTAGGAGAGGAGAAGCTGAACAAAGTCTGTCTTTAGCCTCCCTGGGAGTTTCCCAGAGACGCTTTGCAGAAGTCATTGGGTGAGGTCACGAGTGAACCTTGAAAGATCAGGGCCATCATAGAGAGGGGGATTTGGCTGGGCCTTCGTGTGGGCCAGGGTGGATCTCCAGCAGAGATGCGGTCAGAGGACAGTTGCTCACATCCCCTGCTCTCAGGAGCAGGTCAGAGCAGAACACCTGTGGGGTGAAGTTGAACCTCCCTCCTGGAGTGGAGAACAGGAACTTACTTCATCAGCCAAGTCCAGATGAGCAGCTGAGCCTGGGCCAGACTCCCTGGGCATCCTTCTGTCCTCAGATGGTGTAAGGAAGTGGGCACCTTGGGGATGGCAGCCTTCACTGTGCCCGTCTCCCGTTCGTGCCCGTCACCCTCCACATCAAGTGCCCAGCTCCCTCCCCGCTCTCCCTTCCAGTCATCCTGGGTGCCTTCCTCCTCCTGCCTTGAACACTTGTTTCCTGGTTTCCTGCCTCCTTCCTTCTGGACTTTCTTGCTGTGGTCCAGCATATCCTCCAGAAGCTTTTGGAGAAAGGCTGTATTCTAGGTAAATTTTTTGGGACTTTCCATGTCTGAAAATGTCTTTTTTCCTCTCCCTACTTGACTGAGATTTTTCTAGGTTTAAACATCTAGACTGGAAATAATTTTCCTTGTAAAATTGCTTCAATGTATTCTTGCTTTTAAGGTAGCTATGAAGCAGTCAGAAGCCATTCTGATTCTGAGCCTTTTTCACATGTTCTGTTTTTTCTCTCTGAAGCTTGTCAGATCTCCCCTCATTCCCCCGTGCTGTCAAATGTCACAACAGTATACCTTGGTGTAGGTCCATTTTAATCAGTTTGTCTGGGTATATACCAGCCCTTTCAATCTGGAAATGTACATCCTTTAGTTCTGAGTAATTTTCTTAATTTGTTTCTTTATTGGTTCCTTCCTTTTGTTTTTTCCTGATCTCTCCTTCTGGAACTCAGAGTGATTTGGATGTTGGACTTCCTATTCTGGGTTCTCCAATTTTCTCTTTTTGCTCTACTTCTGGGAAATTTCCTCAGTATTTTTCTTTCTGTTGAGTTTTTCAATGCTGCTATCAATTTTCACCTTTAAAAGCTTTAAAAAATTCTCTTAATGCACTTTGAAAAAAAAAGCATCCTGTTCCTATTGATTGAATATTTGATGGATACAGTAGCTTTTCTCATCTCTCCAAAGATGTTACTGTATTAACATTAGTAATAGTCCTCTCTTGACACACACACATATTGTCTGTTCCTGGGCTGTTTACTGTTCTGTGTGTGTGTGTGTGTGTGTGTGTGTGTTTGTGTGTGTGTGTGTGAAGGGCTTTGGGTCTTTCCTTGTGGGATCTCAGATTCCCTGGAGAAGTCTTCTCAAATCTCCCGCCTGGAGGTAAAGATCTAGCTGGGTTGTTCTCGGGGCCGGTGGGGAAGGAGAGCCAGGGGGCCTCAGCTTTCAGCACACAGCAAACCCACTTTTTTCTCTCCTGCAGCTCACACCCTCGCCTGTGCCAGTGACCTCTGTCTGGCCTGAGACCCTCAGTATCCCCCTTTCCAGAGAAGACACTTTCGGGCTTGAACGGGTAGGGGAAGGAGCTGCCCAGTGTTGCAGGGGAGGGGAGGAAGGAGCAGCTGCCTCTCACACAGCTTCCCCCTCATCCTCCTCAGTTCAGGCCCCTGAGCCCTCCATCCGAGAGTTTCTGGGGGCTGCCATCTCCTGATCTCTTGAAAATCTCGTAGCCGAGATGCAGTGGTTCTTAGTTTTCCCCACCTCTGGCATCAGCTCCTCCTGTGCTCTGTCCGATCAATCCCTCCTTACCCATCTGGTTTCCAACTTCCAAAGTTTGGCTGCCGTGGTCCCCTCTCCTGTTTTCTATGCGTTTTGATGTCTCTCTCTCCCACCCCCTTTAATCTCTTTACTATAATGTTGGTGGGGTTCAGGAGGGAGAAACAGTGCGTGTGTGTGCTTAACCTGGTCTCTTAACCTGGAAGCTTCCAATCAGCTTTCTAATATCACCCGTTTATACGTGAACAGCCAAAGATCAGCTAGTGATTGAGGAAATGCTCTGTATGAATACGAAAGAAAAACCAAGGCAAACAAAAGCAGAACAGGCCTACAAAGGGAAATAAAGTCAATGCAGGAAATAGAGGAAAACTTCAAGAAATATAATATCCACATGGAATAGTCAGTATGTATGTTTTTTCCCCTTGAAACAGATAACTAGAGAACTTTAGGGACAAGTAGTCTTTTAAAATCTTAAAAACACATGAAAACGCACATGTAAGAGTATTTATCACATGGTTTCTAATAGCAGAAAATTTATATAACCTAGATGTCTAAAAATAGAGGACTAATTTAATAAATCATAGTATACAACTATAATAAATCATACTCTACAACCAGCCGTTAAAAATGATGTGGTAGAAATGTATTTATGCAAATGGAAAGTAACTCATAATATATCACCAAAAGATTACAGTACAGAATCAAAATATTTACAGTAAAATTCTATTATGGAAAAAATATTATGTATATGTGCACAGAAAAATGTACTACTCTAGCTGCCAGATGAATTCTGTCAGACTGGATTTAAAAACCTTTATATACAGTTACAAATCTGGAAAAATACATCTCAAGAATATTAGCAGAGATTACCTGCAGGTATGGAATTACAGGTGAGCGTTATCTTCCTCTTTGTATTTTTCTGTATTTAGTCAATTATTTTTCAAAATGCACATATTACTTTATAACCAAAATTCCGTGTTTCTTTGTTTTGTTTTGTTTCTAATGTTTATTCCATTTGATCCAATGATTCCTTTCCTACGAAAATACCCTAGAGAAATAGAGCAGATCAGAAGAATTATCTAAAACAATTTTTCACAGTGTTATTTAGAATTGCCAAAAAAAAATTGGAAAGGAGCTAATAACTGACAAATTGAGATTGGTTAGATTATATTACACTTATACGTTGGACTACTCAGCTATTAATTCATGCCAGAATTTTTTGATAGATAGCATGTATAGATATAGACAGTATGATCTCTGTGTTGTTTAAAATAACTAGATATGTACTTAGATATATTTAGGAAAAAGACTTGAGGAAGCACATCAGACTATTATCAGTACAGTAAGTTCCCTACACACGAACCTTCAAGTTGTGAACTTTCAAAGATGCGAAAGTGTGTTCGCCTGTCCAATCACGTTAGGCGTGAGTGGAATTGCAGCTTGCCCTCCGTCTCCTATTGCTGACAATCCTTCAGCTCTACCATCTCCCACCTCCTCTCCCTCCTCCCGTCAGTAACTCTTCTTGCCTGTTCACTCGATGCCAGCCCCTGTGTGCCAGCTCTTGTACTGTACTGCTGTACTTTTCAAGGTACTGTAAGATTTTAAATGTTTTCTTTATTTTTTGTGGGTTTTAAAAAATGTATTATTTGTGTGAAAAGTATTATAAACCTATTACAGTACAGTACTATATAGCCGATTGTGTTAGTTGGGTACCTAGGCTAACTTTGTTGGACTTATGAATGTGCTCTCGGAACGGAACTCGTTCATATGTAGGGGACTTACTGTAGTTGGTTGTCTCAGGATGATGGGATTGCCTTACCTAAGCGTGATTTCTGGGAGGGTTGAGATGCGGTCTCTCATTCACCTTTCCATTCCCAGGATCTTGTCGCTCCTCACAAATATCTGCCGAATATGTGAAGGTATTATAGGTGGTTTTGATTTTCTTCTCAATACTTTCCTGTATATTCCAAAATTTCTACAATAACATGTTTAATTGCATCATTGCAGTACATTAAAATTTTTAAAAATAAATTTATTTATTTTATTTATTTATCTTTGGCTGTGTTGGGTCTTTGTTGCTGCACACTGGCTTTCTCTAGTTGTGGTGAGCGGGGGCTACTCTTCGTTGCGGTGCGTGGGCTTCTCATTGCGGTGGCTTCTCTTGTTGAGGAGCACGGGCTCTAGGTGTGCAGGCTTCAGTAGTTGTGGCTCACGGGCTCAGTAGTTGTGGTGCACGGGCTCTAGAGCGCAGGCTCAGTAGCTGTGGCGCACGGGCTTAGTTGCTCCGCGGCATGTGGGATTTCCTGGACCAGGGCTCGAACTCGTGTCCCCTGCACTGGCAGGCGGATTCTTAACCACTGCGCCACCAGGGAAGCCCAGTAAGTTAAAAATTTTTAATGAGGAAAAGTATAAAGAAAAGGGAAAACAGTGGAGGAGGTGGTGCAGAAAAATTCATCTTTTCCTAAATTGACTTCATTCTCCTTCCACCGAACACCTCACCCCCACCTCCCCAGCTTGGCCAGGTTTGGGGCTTCCAGACCATCCAAGGCACAAAACACTGGCACCTGGCCCTATTTCCCTGAGTAGGCGGACCTGGGTGGGCTGGGGGGAGTGTGGCAGTTCTGTTCAGTTTCTCCAGCCAAGCCAGGAGTCCCTGAGCCAGGCCTGGTGCATTTCACTTGTCATCATATTTTGATCTTGCAGATGTCTAGGCCACCATGGGCATCCTAATTATTTCCTTGGGTGCAGATTCTTTGCCAGCACTGGGAGGTGGTAGCAGGCAGGAGGTGGGCTGGGGGAGACAGACTACTGGAGAGAGGGTCTCATGGAGAAAGGGGATGACAGAGAGAGTAGAGGAATGAGACAAGAGAGTCACCAAGATTCTCTGTTATAATAATAGCAATAGTTACTGCCTTGGGTCTTTACTGTGTGCCAGGTACTGTGCTAAATGATTTTCATGGATTATTTTCTTTACTCTGCACAAAACCCACATAAGGTAGGATCTGTATTATCATTCCCATTTTACAGATGAGAAAACAGCCTCCGATAGGTGAAGGAGGCCACTGAAGATCACACCGTGAGTTAAACTACAAAGCTCTGAGTTAAAAAAACACCTAAGGCCCTATTCTTAGCTGTGCCTGGCACCATGTTGCAAAGAGGCATTTCCCAGACAGCTGTGAAGTGGGGGGTCCCGTGAAAAATCTCTGTCTTCTCCATCGGAGTTGAGAAGTTTCCCAGAGAGCAGAAGCTGGAGGCCTTGGAGACCCTGCTCAGCTGAGGCCCTGGGGGCCACCAGGGGGCAGCAGAGGCCTGCACTGGCCAGGACGGCCATGTCCCCGGTTGACTGCAGGCTCTGGGCAGCTGTCCTGACTCAAAACCTGAACTGCCAGTGGCCAAGAATAGCCAGGGGCTGTAGTTCACGTGGGTACTCCTTCCCAGGGTTTCGAAAGCCCCTCACGTCATCCCTATCATTTCACAATCCTGCTGCTCACAGAGCACTTTTTCCATCTTCCTCAAACAGGTTCTATCTTGGCCGGTGAGGAGAAGGCTTCAGGGACACACACACTTCCTGCAGACAGCATGTGTGATGCTGGGCTGGGTGCTGGGATTTTAAAAACACCCCATCAAACAGGTCTTACGCCCAGGGGACACTGTCACAGAAATAAGTAACCAAGGTACACTGTGTAAACTGCAATAATACATATACATGTGAGATGTGGTGTCAGCACAAAGTGGGAGAAAGAGGGGTGGAATTATACCTTAGGGATTTAGCTCGGAGGTAACCCAAGGGAGTGTGTCCGTCTGTAGGAGTCATCTTTCCCGTGAGTAGAAGCAGAGAAAGAGGCTGAGAATGCTGGTCTAGAAGGGTAAGGGGTCCCAGGTTGAAAAATATTAGATGCGATGAGAATGCCAAGTGTTCTAGAAATCATGAAGTTTGCATCTCTTAAGTCCTGCATCAGGGTGTGAGTTGGGACAGTTGAAGCAGACCTAACCGGGGCTCAGGAAGCTGGTGAGGGAGGGTGGAGGAAGGTAGTTGGGAGGTGGTTATAGGGTCCGTTGTCAAGGTCAGTGGGCTCCAGGACCCAGCAAAGCTAGCTGGGAAGAGACCCAGCCTCTCCTACCACCCTTTGTTTACAATGGCAGCCACAGTCCTTCATCCCCAGGGATGGCAGAAGAGCTTGGACCAGCCCAGGGGCTGGAGTTCAGTTGACCAAGCCATTCTGGTTAAATAAGGGTCACCCTTAATACATTTAAAATTTTAAACTTTTGGAGTTAGACATCGTTCTAAAATATAATCTCATCAATAAATATTTAGTAATATTTAATAATTAATATGGATCAGTCTTTCTACCTTTATATAGTCTCTCTCTATCTTTTTTTTTTTTTTTTTTTGGCCACGCAGCTTGTAGGATCTTAGTTGCCTGACTAGGGATTGAACCCGGGCCCTCTGCAGTGAAAGCATGGAGTCCTAACCACTAAACTGCCAGGAAATTCCCTGTGTTGTCTTCTCTGGGGGCATTAATGGATTCCCACTCCACCGGTTTTCTAGAACTAGAAATTAAAGAAGTGGGAGATGGGAACTTCCCTGGTGGTCCAGTGGTTAAGACTCTGCGCTTCCACTGCAGGGGGCATGGGTTCAATCCCTGGTTAGGGAACTAAGATCCTGTAGGCAGCCAAAAAAAATAAATAAATAAATAAATAAATAAAAAAGTGGGAGCTGGGGCTGAATGAAAATTTATGACATTAATGTGTTACATTTTTTGGTCACGTGTTCCCTCATTTGTTTCTTTTAACAACATTGGGAATATTATTACCATAGATATTCTCATTGGACCAAGGAAGAAACTGAGGCTCTGACTGAGACTTAGCCCCATGTGGCTAGTGAGTGGCGAACAGGCCTTCCACGAGGTTCTCTGGCGTTCGGCCCCCAGGCCTCCTTCTTCTTCCTGGGGCTTCTGTGGTGTGGGAAACACCTGGGCAGCTTTGACTTTGTTTGTTCCAACAAAACTGGACTGCTCTTGCGGCATCTTTTCCCCACACTGAAGGCCAATCCCCAAATAACTCCAAGACACCGAAGGGAAAGGGAGAGACCCGTGAGCTGTGTGTGGGTGTGTGACAAAGGCCTATGTAAATGCATTCAGTCGGTAACTCTTTGTTTGAGCTCCAACTGTGTGCTCAGCGTGGGGCAATCGAGTGACCCACCAGCGTGTCCTCATGCCTGTCCATAAACCCTCCAAGGGCAGGCCGTGGTGGCCACCTGTCTATGGAGGACCAAGTCACGCCTGAGCTCCACCAGGCTGCCTCGACCTGCCCTTGGGGTGCCCCTCGTCAGAGGAGGAAGTGGGCAGGTAGGCTGTGAACCCGTCTGCCAGCCCTGCCGGGTGAGCTCAGTGTGCTTGAGGAGATCAGAGGGGGGCTCGCGAACCTGCCAGTGGGTGAGGGGCAGAGGGGGTCAGTGTGGGGAGATGTGTCACTGAGGAGGTGACATTTGAGCTGCCCTCTGAAGGATGAAAGAAATTCGCCAGGTGGAGGGAGGGCACTCTTGGCAAGAGAACAACGTGAACAAAGCTCAGAGGCTTGGGCGTGTGAAGAACAGAGAGGATGGTATGGGTGTGAAAGTGCATGTGTGTCTGTGAGAGACAGAGAGACAGAGACAGAGAAAGAGGCTCCATTTATGTTCAGTTAACTTTCTTTGGTCCCTGATTTCCCCCTTGAGCCCCTGCCTCAGGGCTCTGGGCCCAGCTGTGACCTCTATGGGCCTCTCCCTGCTCCCCTGTGGGCTCAGAGCTTCTGCACTTGAGCCCCACAAGGGCTTCCCTGTTCCCTCAGCAGCTCCCGCCTTGACTTTGTTCTTCCTAAGCCTGCCCCAATCTTGGCTTCCACCAGGACACTTGATCCAATCCCGTGGCTGGCAGTGGGGTGCGGCCCTCAGAGCAGCTGCAAGGATGGTGTTGACTCCAGATGGAAAGTGTTTCGAGAATTCTGACATGACATCACACTGTCAGGACATTGCGCTGACGGTAACCGATCTGGGAGTGGCCAGGTGAAGTCACTGCCAACCTTGCCCCTTGTCCAGGGCTGGCTCAGATCAAGGAGCTTGGCTTGGCGGGTGGGGATCTGGAACCAAGGGGTGGCACAGGGAGGGGCCTTCTGGGCGTCCAGACCATCGCCAGGAGCAGCCCAGAGGCAAACGGATGCCCTTCCTCCGCTTCCTGTGACTTGAGCCCAGCGGAGGCCCCACACTCACATCCCCGGCCGTGGGCGAGGCTCATTTTGGCTGCTCTCCTACCCACCTGGGGCCTCGGCCACCTCTCCTCCCGCAGGCCAGGCCTCCACTCCCAAAGGGCCACTAACACCCTGCATGTGGCTTCTTTGGCCTCAGCCCTGCTAGCTCTGCTAAGCCGGGCTGAGCCAGGTGAAGAGCGGGGGCTGCCCCAGCCGCCTGCCGGAGGGTGAAAGGGGAGCCCTGCCACAGCTGACATCCGCGCCCGGCCCGGACCCAGGGCTTGTCTTCAAGGCACCATCTGTTGCCTGCGAGGGCTGAGCGGGGACAGGAGGCTGGCACTGGTGCTCAGAAGGCAGGGTTGGGAGGCGGAGGTCATGGTGGTTTGGGGGTGCCCTTGGGGAGAGAGCACCCTTGTTACCCCCTCTTCTTCTGCCACCATCACCCACTTGTGCGGAGCTCGGACCTGGGGCTGAAGAAGAAGAGAGTTAGAAGTGATCAGCCCCCAGCTCAGGCTGGCTTTGGCTTCCCCAACATCAAGAGCCTTCCCTTCTGGGGAAGCCAGAGGGCACAGCCAGATGGTCTACAGCCCAGGCAAGCGTCCAGTCCTACGCATCACAGCGGTCACCGCAGAATCATGAGACTGGAACTGGGCACTGGGCATTGGGCCACAGGATGGGCTGCCTGGGGTTGGTGCCCTGGTTGGCTCTGCCCCTCCCCGGGAGCAGGCCAGGCTGAGCACAGAGCCGGACACAGTGGGAGACACCTCGGGGTTGGAACAAACCCCCAGATGGTCAGGACCCTCAGGACAGGATGGGGTTCGCAGGGACTGGGGAACAAGAGAGCCATCTGGGCCCTTGGCCACCTGCTCCTGCAGCCTGCTGTTTGGAAGGGGCCAGTGGGTCGGAGAGAAGAGAGGAAGGGAAGGTGAGGGGATCTGAAGATCAGGAGGGAAAGGGAGAAGGAAGAGAAAGATGTGAGAGAGGAGAGAGAGGGGCGAGGAAGGGCTACAGGTAACAGAAGCTTAAACGAGATGGCAGTTTTTCTTACATACAGCTGTAGGTAGGTAGTCCAGGGCTAGAGTGAAAACCAAGGCTTGCGTTCTTTTTCCACCGTTCCTAACAATTCCAAGCTGCAGCGTGGAGGAAGGGGTGGGGGAAGGGCACGCCCTTCGCTTTAGGGGCCCAACTGGGCATTGCACACATCGCTTCCCCTGACAGCTCACTGGCCAGAATGTAGTCACCAGAGCTACATCTAGCTGAAAGAGAAGCCGGGAACTGTAGTCTTTGTTCTGAGCATGCATGTATCCAGAGTAGAAGGAATGAGAAAGAAGGAAACTGGATATGGGGGCAGGAAAATAAAGAGGAAGGGAAGCTCTTGGAAGGAGGAGGGGCGGGGACAGGAAGGCAAGGAGGGTAAAACCCTTTGGAACAACTTGTACTCGTGGCTAAACCTGACCTCCCAGCACACCTGGCTCCACCCCAGGGTGACCAGGTCTAGAGGTTTGTCATAGGCAAGTTCCCTGGGGGCTAGGAGCCCTTCCCCTTCTCAAAGACTGATTAACCTGCTTTTGGGGCCCAGACCTGAAGTGGGCTGTGGCTACTTCAGTGAGGTCTCTGGGGAAGGTCTGCATCTAATAAAAGGAAAGAAAATGAAGTGCAGGGTTTTGCTTTCCCACTTAGCCAAGAAGAGGCTCTAGAGTGTACCTGGCAGTCATGAGGAAGGATGTGATAAGTCATACTGAGTCAAACTCTTTCAGGATGTAAGGAAGGAACTTGTCCAGTTTTCCTCAAGGTATGTGAAGGTACATAAAACATGGGACCATCTCACATTATCAACTAGGTTGCTCTGGATCACAAGTAACAGTAAACCCAGCCAAAATGTTCAATAAAAGCAGTTATTATCTCCCAAAACAAGAAGTCCAGAGGAGGGTAGTTCCAGGATCGGTTAATTCAATAGCTCTGTGATGTCTGAGCTCTGATTCCATTTCCCAGAAATTCTCATAGCTTTTCTGTTTGGTTGTAAGATGGCAGCTGGACTTCCAAGCATGATGTCCTCCTAAAATTGCTTTCAAAGGAAGTATTTTCCTCACCAGTGTCATTTGATCTGAAAGGATAACATTTCCCAGAACCTCTCTATCAGAATTCCCCTTCTTTTGGCCAGACTGGGTTACATCTCTATCCCCCAATCAAATACTGGCAAGGGGGCATGGGATTACCCCTTCCCATGGGATGGTTGGTTTAGGCCAATCATGATTCATCATCTGGGGCCCACCTTCTCTGAGTACACTGCATCTGGATTCTCAACAGACAAGTTCTGTTATCAAAGAAATAGGGCACCACGTTGTAGGGAGCCATGGCTCTTGGTTAGGCTTAGGGCAGACATTACTAATCACTTATAGCTCTCTTTCTCTGACAGTCATTGTCAATCAAAGTTGGCACAGGAGATAAAGCACGTGTCATCTCGGCCTTAGATAATGCGAAGTAAGGGAGCAATAACTCAAGGTATCTTTAGTGACCCAGTCATCTTATTGCCTCACATGGTGTCTTTAAATATGTCTACAAATTCTTTGACAATCTTTCCTTCAAAAAGTGGCAGCATATTCCCCTCCCCTTGAGCGGGGGCTGGACCTGGTGACTCATTTCTAATGAACAGAAAATGGCAAAAGTGATGGTGTGTGAATTGCGAGACTAGATATAAAAGGCAGTGGAGGTTTTGCTTTGTTCTCTCTTGGATCACTTGTCCTGGGGAGGCCAGCCACCAGGCCATGAGAGCACTCCAGCAGCCCTACAAAGAAGTCCATGTGGGGAGGAACTGAGACCTTCTACCAACAGCCATGTGAGGGAGCCATGCTGGAAGTGGATCTTCCAGTCCCAGTCGAGTCTTCAGATGACTGCAGTCCCGGCCAACATCTTCTCAAACTTTGGGGTTTGAGAAACCACAAACCAGAACCCTCCAGCTAAGCCACTCTCAAACTCCTGACTTTCTCACAGAAACCATGAGATAATAAATGTTTATTGTTTGAAGCCACCAAGTTTTGGGGTAATTCTTCGTGCAGCCAGAGCTGGGACTAGGGCAAAGCAAGTGAGGAACCCAACCCTGAAAATGAGTGCCTCCTTAGACTTTGTGCCCTGGCTTCCTCACTGGCCTCACCTTAGTCCCAACCTTGCGTCTAGCAGTATGTAAACCTCCATGCCCCTTTCCCCTTCCCAACATTCTCCAGCTTGTACTTGGGTGTCCTTGGGGCTCTGAAGAAGCTGGTTCCTTCTCAGGGTCCAAGGGTGGAGCATGTGACTAAGCCTGTCAGCACATTCCAGTACCCTTAGGTCACAGTGACAGGATCGGTTGTAGCATGTGACCTCCCTCCTGTCCAATCAGAGTAGATGTCAAGCCTTTTGCTAGGGATGCTGGGTCAGATATGATTCCACTCTTGTGACTGAACAAGGTAAATGTAACCATGGGACTTCTGGTAGCTTTTTTGGGACCTCTGAGGGGAGTCAGTTTGGGGATAAAGCTGTTAGCAGGATACAAGAAACTGGGTCCTTGGTAATATTGTTCAGCTGCTAGATTAACACCTACCTAAAGCCAGCCTCCTCTCAGAACTTTTCAGCCCACAGAGCTAAGAGTTTCCCTTTAAAACATTTAAACCAGTTTGAGTCTGGTTTTCTGTTACAGGCAAAGGAAAGCCCAAATGTGATGTTAAACACACAGAGGAGACCCCACATCGGTTACTCACACAGATGCTGCCAAGGATCCAGCTGTTTCACACTGTGCAGAGTAAGTATCCAGATGTTCCGTCGAATGTTCTTGTTTCAGCCAGATGTTGAATATCTTGTAGATGGAGGGTTAACATGACTTAATGCTTAAAAGCAAATACTCCTCCTTTCTCCTCCCTCCCCTGCCCCCCGTCTGGTGCCTGCCTACTTCTAGTCACTTCCAGATAGCCATGTCCCACCCGAATCCTCAGGTAGGTGCTATGATTTGTATCACGTGGTACCGCCTACCCCACTTGTCTCCTTCCTCCACAGTTATTTGGACCAGGAATTGGTATCTAGCCCACAGAGCCAGTCTAGACACTGGGCAACAACCCACGTGTTGCCTGGCATGAAGAGGCGGGCTGGGGCAATCAGAGTCTTTCTTTGTCTCTCTGAACTGAGATATCCTGAAGAAGGGAGTGGTTCCAGGCAGGGCCACGGAGCAGAGACGGGGCCATGGGAGAATGTTAAGCTAGCAGAAGTTATGCAGGGAGCAGAAATGAGGAGCAGGTGAGACTACAAGGAGAGAGGAACTATCCTAGAGTCCACGGAAAGAGTAACCGACTCCCCGAGAGAGGGAGCGAGCTACGGAGAAAGAGATGGAGAACAGTTAGTCAGGATAGGCTAGATTCTGCCGTGGGAACAAACATCCCCCAAATCTCAGTGGCTTAACCCAACAAGAGTTTATTCCTGACCATACACAACTTGTCCATCACCGGTGAGCAGGGAAGGCTCTGCGCACTGTGGTTGTGTGAGAACTCAGGCCAACAGAGGCTCCACCTTGACCCGGGTTTCCACGATTGCAGAGGTGGGGGAAGGACATTCAGCCAATTACATGTCAGCTCTTAAGGCTTCTGTCCAGAGGTGACACATGCCCCTTCTGCTTACAATTCATTGGCTAAAGCAAATCTCATGGCTGTGCTTAATTTTAAAGGTGGAAGAGTCGTGTGAGGCTAGTGTATGCATGGAAAGAGGAAAAACTTGAGTATCTGTGACCAGCCTTATTGATGTCCACAGAGAGGGGAGCTGGTCCCTAGAGCAGCCTCAGATCCCACAGGTCCAGATTTCACGAGGCCCTGCCATACTGTGGATTGTATTCGCACAACATCCCCGTCGCCCTTTTTGTCCCACACGTGCCTTGCAATGCCCATCATCTTCCACACATGCATTTGTTTGTTTCTTGCAAATTAAGACCTCCCTCCTGGGACTTCTTATTTCCTTTGAATGCACCTCTCGCACTTGGGGACTCCCTTCCTCAAAAGCAAAAAGTTGGGAACTCCCTGGCGGTCCAGTGGTTAGGACTCCACACTCTCATTGCCGAGGGCCCGGGTTCGATCCCTGGTCAGGGAACTAAAATCCTACAAGCAGCGAGGTGCAGCCAAAGAAAGAAAGCCTAAAACCAGTACAAACCATCTTTGTGTCTCTGTTTTATAGCAAGATGGGGATCTACAGGCCCTCCTGCCTCGGGAATGTCAGAGGTGGCTTCGGAGAAACTCTATTTGCACATGAAGACTTCGTAGGCTCCCCTGGCAGGGAATGCCATATCTATGAAGTTTTCTAGTTCTTGTTATTTGCCAAGCACTGTGCTAAGAACTTTGCCTGAATTATCTCATTTAAAATACTTTTTGACCTCACTTTGCAGATGAAGAAACTATGGCATAGAAACTATGGCAACTCCCTTGAGGTCTGATTTTCGTATCTGTGCTCCTCACATTATAGTATACATCCAAGAAAGATGGTGAGGAGGGCTTTGGGGCTGATGGGCCAGCCTGGGGGACCAAGGTTAATCTTTGAGGAGACGATAAGGGGAGGGGGAAGCTGCCTCAGGTGGGTAGAGAGCTTACCTCCAAGGAGGAAAGACATACTTAATGGGGCAGGGTGTGGTATCCTTCAGATGCCCTTGGGCCCAGCCTCAAGTCCTACTTGGAGAAGATTGAGAGATTGAAAGAAAATAAGCTGTTTTTGATTGAGCACATATAGTGACCAAATTGTGGTCTCTAAGCATCTTTTCTCACTGGAAGGAACCAAGGCTTCTTGGAGAACTGGCTGTTTCCAGGTCCAGAGCAACAATTATATAAGATAAACCCAGAGCATCTTTTATTAGAAGGTAAGAAAGTTGTCAAACACCACTGAGGTTGTGTCAAAAGGACTCAGATGCCAGACTGAAGGAGCTCCTCCTGGATAAAATGGGATCATTTGAGCATCAAATACAAAACTGAACAAACAAAAACCCTGCAATGAATTGAAACACGTCAAATATTTTTTAAAGTCCATGAATTAAAATATGATAATAATAAAAAGACATTTGGAGGCTGCTTAGAGAAAACTAACTCGCTATTCCGAGAAGTGATAAGTAAAGGGAAAAAAGTTTTCAAAAAGCTACCTGTGGGGCATCCCAATGATATAGTGAAGTTAAGGGTTAGTTGGAAGGCTTCCCATGTACTCCCCAAACCTGCCTCTGGCTTTTTCCAGGCCTGAATTTCCACCATTAGAGACTCATTTCTTTGAGGTTAGAAATGTCCTGAATCGGAGTCAGAGTAACCTTGGGAAAGGTTTGTTAACTACTTTCCTCACAGATCGTGATAGAGGAAAAGTGGTGAGTCCTATGGTTCCTGGAGTCTGAACTGGTAGGGGTACAGCCAGAGAAGAAGGGCTGGAGGGGAAAGATCTTGGAACCATCGTGGAGGGCAGGAGAACCCCCTGGGCTGGCCTTCCAAAGTGCAGCTCCTCGGTAGCCCAATCAGATGAGGTCTGGTCCAGCAGGTGGAGAGAATGCCAGAGATGCACATTTTATTATACACCCCAGGTGATTCAAACATGGTTGTCCTGCTACATTTTCTGGGGGACACTGGACCACAGTTCCTGAATCTCTCCTACTGGCTGTGTGACTTCCTGCTCTGGCAGCACTGGACTGTCACAGCTGAGCACTTACAGCCTCTGCAAACTTCACCGGTCCCCTCACCCTGGGACCTCTTCGTTACTGCCAGGTGAAGCCTTTAAGATGCCAGGCCCTTCCCTGTGTGGGAAAGCTGGCACTATGGAGAAGGGACACAGCCACATGGGTCCCAGTGTGAGCTCTGAGCTGCCAGCCCTCACCCCCTCTCACAGCTTCCCATGTGACAGCCCGCTCACTCAGGGCCCCTCACTCTTGACAACGCTTCTCGGGCTCTGCCGGGCCCGGGACCCTATATCCCAGCCCAGGCCCTGAGGTGCCCTCAGGCCTGGGATTCCTCTTTCCTCCCCGGTGCCCTCACGGGACCCTTGTCCCTGGGCAGGGGGTTGTTTGCAGCCCTGCTGACCGGCTGTGTGCCTGAGCCAGACTGTGGCCAGTCTACGCTCACTCTGGAGTCCGCTAAGCCTCCTCGCCATCCCCTTTCCTACCCTACCACCCCACCTAGCCCCTTCCTGTCCCTTGGGCCTCTCCCATCCCTCCCTCCCTGCTTCGTGGCCCTCTCCCTCTGAGATGAGCATCCGGATTCCAGGCCCGAGTCCATCCTTCCCTAGTAACGCTCCTCAGCCCACCTCTTCCCCAGGGACCGAGCGCCCAGTTTGGGGCTGACCTTCCAAGTCTGGTCCCCACACGCCCAGCCCTGGCTAATGGGTCCTGGCTGAGCGCCCCTGTCCTGACACCTGGCCTTTGCCTGACCCCATGGGTAAACTTGGGCGCCAGCCTCAGCCCTCCCTGGCTGGCCTGTCCCCCAGCACCCGAGCCTGGGTTATGACATCTTTCCACTGAGCGGCTCTTATTTGGAGAAGGCAAACACGCCAGCACATGCACACACGCACCCCTCCTCGCCCTGACGCCACACGCGCTGGCGTGAAAATCCGGCTGGCCGTGTTTATTTTTCTTCCTTTAATTTCCCCTTTAGAACAAACACCAGTCCTGTAACACAGACCACCCTCTCCTTTCAGATCTGCAGCCTCCCGCCCCCAACCCCCTGTCCTCCCCGCGCAGCTGTGAATGAGAACAGAGTAAGTCTTTTAGCAGGAGGCAGTGGCCTGAATGAATTGATCCCAGCCTCCAAGCCAGCAGGGAAGGAGGGCTTGTGAGCATGTGTATTTGCTTCTTAGAAAATCTTTGCACATCCCCAAGCTCCTATTTTTCCCTCTGCCTTGGAGCAAATGCCTCCCCACCTCACCCCCCCTCCGTTCACATTTGATTTGAATTCCTTTTTGGTCCCTTGCATTTTGTTTTCTGTTTTCTACAAGGGAGCCTGAATCAGGGCCTCAGAAAAACAAGGCCGGGCTGCCAACTGGAAATGTTTGCTCTGGGGGCGAGTTCGGAGGCTGGCGTCAGGCGGGGCAAGATCCGTGCCAGTGGAATGTGATTTGGGGGGGAAGCTGCAGGTCACTCAATCGCTGGCAGCCTGCCCGGGAGCAACTGAATGCTTTCTGAGCTCTGTGTGTGTGTGTAGACTTCTTTCCCTCATGCAAACAGAACCCTGGAGATGTGGAGACAGAAGCATTAGGAAGAAACTAGACAGGGGTTTGGAAAGTCAGGGGAACCAGCGAGATTAGGTGGGTGGGGGTGGGAAGAGGATGCCAGGATCTGTGTAGCTACTTTATCCAGCACCCATTGTGTTCTCTGCCTAAAGCTGGGGGCTCTCGGGAGCAAGGGGAGGTGCAGACCACCCTGGCCCCCGGTGACCCATAGGCTCTTTGGAGAAACAAGGCTCCCAGTACAGGGCACAGTCAGGCCAGCCTGGAAGTTCCCCCGAGCAGGCTGCATGAATGGCTGAGGGTGTTCAGGGTAGGCTTCCTGGAGGAGGTGTGGTAGGGTCCCAGCCCTGAAGCACGAAGTACAGCTCTTCCTCTGCTTACAATGGGGTTACGTCCTAATAAACCCATCAGAAGTTGAAAGTGCTGTTAAGTCGAAAATGCATTTAATACAGCCAACCTACTAAACATCACAGCCTAGCTTAGCCTACCTTAAACGTGCTGTGAACACTTCATTAGCCTACACAAACCTATTTTGGCAAACACCAAACCTATTTTATAATAGAGTACTGACTATCTTATGTAACGTGTGGAATACTGGACTGAGAGTGAAAAACAGAAGTTGTCTGGGTACAGAATGGTTGTGCGTTGGTGTGATCACGGGGCTGGCTGGGAGCTGCGGCTGCCGCTGCCCAGCATCTCAAGAGAGTATGTACCGCATGTACAGGAAAAGAACAAAATTCAAAATTCCAAAAACAGTTTCTACTGAATGTGTGCCACTTTCGCACCGTCATAAAATCGAAAAATCTTAAGTTGAACCATTGAAAGTCAGGGACCGTATGTGTTGCGTTGAAAGGAAAGGAGAGGTGTTCGGGAGACTGTTAGTAGCTACCACGGGCCAAGCCTGTGCCGAGCCCTTTACAATGACGATCCCTTATCCTCCCAACAACCCATGAGGGTCATGGATCTTTCTATCCGACATTGCAAAGGAGGAAACTGAGGCCCAGAGCGATTAGGGAACTTGGCCAAGCCCCCAGCTTGTACGTGGTCAGCCGGGTTCAGCTCAGAGCTGTCCCACATGAAAGCATGGCTTCTCCCCACCGCTGAGGGTCTTTTCCCACTTAGCCAAGTTGTCTGAGTAAGGGCCTGTTTTTGTTTCTTTATTTTTTTGTCCCTGGAAAAAGAACTGTTCAATTTGAGCTGGGGATCTAAGATGCCAAGGTAGACTTCCCAGAGGGCAGTGTGACAAGCGCTGGGAGATCCGAGAGGAACTTGCTTTGCCTCACCATTCCCAGGAGGTGATGGCTGGCAGCCCTGCCACGGTGCCTAGCAAGCCAGGTCTTTCCAACAGCCTGGCTCACCTTATCAATGACCCGTGTTCCCTCCCGCACTCCTCAGCATACCCCCGTCACATGCCAAGTTCTTTCCCACCCCAAATGTTCACTGTGGGACTGCCCCCTTCAGGGGTCTTCAGAAGTTATCTGCTACTCTGAGTAGTGCATGAAACCCAGGTGGACCAGACAGAATGGTTTTATCCAGGGCAACGAGCATGACCCAAGAGCTGGAGTCGGGGGACCCAGCGGTACCAGTACTTCTCAGTGATGTCAAGCGAGTCTGTCCCCTGAGGAATGGTCTGTATGTTCCCCGAGCTGTCATAGACGGGGGGAGAGAATCTAAGATGCAGAGTTGATATACAGGTATTTGGTGGGAGGGCGGGTGTCTGACCCACCTCAGAAGGATTCTTGGTCAGAGAAAGCAGAGTCTATTGCAGGGTCTCTCCCAGACTCGGGAGAGGAGAAGGAAATAAGCCAGGCTTGGCAGGGAGGAGAAGAAGATGGGGGCGAGGGAGTGGAGTAATGGACAGGATAGTTAGACCCAAGCTCGTCGGGTAGAGACCAGACGGATAGTTGTCCATTTGATTAGAGCGACTCCATTGGCCATTTGGGGATTTTATTGTCCTGAGGCCAAATAGTTGGTGAGTCTCACCCATTGATTCTTTTTGACCATGTAACCACTAGTGTTAGGTAAACACTGGCGTGGGGGTCACCTGGGGCTGCCAGATCATCTTCATTGGTTGAACTGACTTAATCCCGTGAGATGACTGATTTTACCAGTTATTTCCAGGGAACAGGCAATTGACTGTATTAACCAAACCCAATCATTGTTTTGGTTTTTCAGAGACAGTCTTTGGATCTGACATCTTTGGACCTCAGAGATATTTAGGCTCCCTGCCACTTACCAACAACAGCCAGCCCCCAAGAAGGCTGGGGAAGACCCTACAAACAACGGGCTTTGGGACTCAGTCTCCCCCATCAATAAAATGGGAAGGCTGGACTAGACCAGAAGTGGCCAACACATGGCATGAATACTGCCCTCTTCCTCTTTCATCCATGACAGACATTGCTAATCAATTACAGCACTCATTCCCATGGGACCCAGATCCAGCCTCAGAATCCTTTTCAACACAGGGTTTCAAGCAGCCCCTACCAATCAATTAGATTTGGCATGCATGATAAAAAACATTTGTCCTTTGGGAGATTGGGATTGACATATATATACTAATATGTATAAAATAGATAACTAATAAGAACCTGCTGTATAAAAAGAAAATAAAATTCAAAAAAAAAAAAAGAGAGAGAAAAAAAAGTATTTGTCCTCCGGGCACTAGATGGTCTCCAAGCCTCCCTCCAGCTGTGCCAATCTAGGATTGCAACTGATTAGGCGTCTGAGGACTCAGCCTGGAGACCATCAGATCAACAGCTGTCACTGGGGCTTCCCAGGTCTGTGGGGCTGCCCTTGAGCTGGGCCGTGGAAGAGCCAGTACCTTTTTAATTTTCCACATTGCTAATAAATGTGCATTGCGTCAGCTCCGTCCTGCCCCCTCATGTGTTCCGGCTGCCGCCATCAGAGGGGACTTTTCTAGAGAGCTGTAAAAATAGTTTTTAAGGAGCCTGTACAGAAGAAGTAGCCAAGCCTTTTTTGTTTCCTTTCTTTTCTGAGGGAATGGGGGAGATGGGTAGGGAATACTTCACAATGAAGGAATGTGCTCCTTGGGGAATTTAATGTTGTTTTCCTAAAAAAAAGAAGAAGAAGAAGAAGAAGAAGAAGAACTTATCACACACTGGTTTCACATCTAGCCACAGAGCACGCCTACGAGGATTGGTAACAGCTCCCGGGAGATCACTGGCTTAAGCCAGGTCTTGTTAGGCTGTTGACAACTAGGTCCTGATGAGGAAAGCACTAATGGGCCTCTGGCTCGCTCCCCGCCCGCTCCCTGGCTGATCCAGCTTCGGTGTTCCAGTGGGATTGATGGCTTCGTGACAGAGCTTCTCTTGCCTGCAATAGGGGTTAGGCTTGCAGGAGAGTTTTCTCTCTAGCGAGTGAATGTTTCATTCTCCCCCATTGTGCTCTGGGTTTTGAAGAGGCTTAAGACAAATGCTAAGATGCTGGGGATGGGAAGATCTCGGGGTAGGTAGGTGCCATCGCCTTCTCACTCTTCCCATTTTATAGATGAAGAAACTGAGGCTTGGGACTTCCCTGGTGGTCCAGTGGTTAAGACTCCACGCTTCCAGGGCAGGGGGCGCAGTTTCGATCCCTGGTCAGCAACTAGGATCCCACATGCCATGTGGCGTGGCCAAAAAAGAAAAGAAAAGAAAAGAAAAGAAAAGAAAAGAAAAGAAAAGAAAGTGAGGCTTGCAGGGGGCAGGGGACAGGG
Organism: Eschrichtius robustus; assembly: GCF_028021215.1. Taxonomy (NCBI): domain Eukaryota; kingdom Metazoa; phylum Chordata; class Mammalia; order Artiodactyla; family Eschrichtiidae; genus Eschrichtius; species Eschrichtius robustus. The sequence goes on from NC_090838.1 coordinate 81,285,958, forward strand.
GAAGCAGGTGCCCAAGGGAAGGGTACATAGCTGGTCCTGGGAAGAGAATGTATCTTTCGACTCCCAGACCAGAAAGTCAAAGCTGCAGGGCAACTCTGATAATGTCCTGCCCAGAATTTCTTGAACCTGGGTAATGTGTGCTCCTGTCTCGAAAGGTGGCACACTGTCACAGAGCCCTAAGACATAATTATACACTTATGCTTTATGCTTTTAATTCTTACGTAACTATAAATGGAAATAAGTTAATAAATTAATAAACAAAACTACAAAGGTGATAAAATTCACATTAACAACATGGAGTTATGATGGATAATGTCGTTTTGCTGAAACAGAGCCCATAGAGCACAGAGGAGGAGCAGAGGAGAAGCCACAGAAGACTCTGGACTTTCCCCATCAGAGGCCATGGGAATGAAGGAATCTGGGGGACAGCGAGGTGTCAGGGGGAGGGAAGAGGACCAGAGAGGGCAGGGCCAGGTCAGATGCTGGTCAGAGGAAGCAGAGAGCCTGGAGACCCAGCTGCTTCGGGCAGCCCTCGTGTCCTCTTGGGGGTGTGCTCGCCCGGCACAGCCTGGCTCGCTGTGTTGCTTTCTTGAGGAAGTCTCCTTGAGGCTCAGATATCCCCTCACTTCTTAGCGAATCCCCGACAGTCAGGGCGGTGCCACGTGACCATCCCCTCTCTCCTCTGCCATCTTACCAGCCACTGGGACGAACCTTCTCTAGGCTTCGTAAGGGAGCAGGCGCCACTTTCTATCTCCTTTGGGTGGCAACGCAGCCCATAAACGTGATGCATAAGTGTGTGACAAGGAGAAAAGGGCTGGTGGTCATTCCAGTTGTAAGTGGGTGGTGAGGGGAGGCCTTAACGAGGAGGTGACATAACAGGAGGCTGGGTGGAGGTAAGGGAGTGAGCCATGGGCATTTGTCAGGGAAGTGGTCTGCCTGGCCAGATCTCATTGACCTTCCAGCCTGGTTCAAATGCTTCTTCTTTCGGGAAGTCTCCCAGAGCAGTTCTGCCGCGCTCGGAATTCCCACAGCTTTCCCTACAGAGTGTATCACTTCGTGATGTGTTTACGGCTCTTAACAGATTTGTATTATTTCTCTCCTGGACCTGGAATGCCTTGAGGTGGATACCTCGTGCCCTCTCACCAGATGTTAGCTCGTGAGGCAGGGGTTTTTGCTCTGTTCACTGCTGTATCCCCCAGTAGCTGTCTTTGTGTTGTAGGTGTAGACAGCCTCAGTAGGTGTCTACAAATGTGTGTTGAATTGTCACAAGTGGACCAAGTTGGAGATGGGAATCACTTGAGCTCCTGATGGCACACACCTCATCTCTCTGACCCAGTCCCATCGTGAGGCCTGGCTCGGCCCAAGGTTTGTCAAGTGAATGAATGACTGTTGATTTGCACCCATTGTCCCCCACTTTGTTTATCAGGCCAGGAGACACGAAACCAGAGAAGAGAAAGTGAATTCGACCAACCACCAGTTCCCGGTGGTCAGAGCAGCTGTCCCTGGGACACGATCAACTCTGGATCCACTGGTTTCTTCTGTTAAAGCAGCTGGTTGACTAGCTGAGTAAGACCTGGTCCAAACTGAGCAGTGAGCCTTCGTTCATTCAGTAAATATTTACTGAGTGCCTACTGTATACCAGGATTGTTCTAGATCCTGGGATATAGCAGTGAACAAGGCAGGTAAAAATCCCTGCCCTCATGGAGCTGACATTCTAGTGGGGGAGACAAATAAACAAAAAACCCAGTTATACACCTACAGACATAATATGTCAGATAATGGTAAGTACTTGAAAAATTAAAGCAGGGAAGAGGTAGAGATATTGAAGAAGAGGATATATGGGGTGCCCAGGGACAACCTCACTGAGAAGGTGACATAGAAACACCAGAGGGGGGTGAGGGAGTAAGCCACGAGTCTACCTGGGCTACCTGGCATTCCAGGCCAGAAGAACAGCCAGTGCAAAGGCCCTGAGGCGGGAGGGAGCTTGCTGGGTAAGTTCAGGGAGTAGCAAGAAGCCCAGTGCGGTGGGAGCAGAGGGATGGGGCGGGTGGTGGGGGAGGACTGAGGGAATGAAGTCAGAGAGGAAAGGGAGGACCAGATGCCAACCTTGGCTCCTGCTCGAATGTTCCAGTTCTCTATTGCTTGCATAACAAACCACCCCAAAATGTAGTGGCTTAACACAGCCATTCAGGATTCATTCCCATGGTTCTGGCGGTTGACCGGGCTCAGCTGGGCAGTTCTCGCTTAGGTTTTCCCGTGTGACTGTAGCCAGATAGAGGTTGGGGCTGGAGGCGTCTGAAGGCTCCCCTGGGCCAGGTGTCCAGGTGCCTTCCTCACTCACAGGTCAGGCACCACGGTGCTCCCCACGAGGCCTCTCTCTCCAGCAGAGTAACCTGGACTGCTCACACGGTGACTCAGGGCTCCCACTGGCAGGAAGCTGAAAGAGCCAGTGCCCTTAAAAGCACGGTGTCACTTCCACTCCCTCGGGTCTCCGTTAGCCACGGCAGTCCGGGTTCCCGGGGTGGAGGGACAGACCCCTGTCTCCGAGCTTGCAGGGGGAGAGGATTGCTGGCAGCTCCTAACACATCTGAGAAAAATAGGAAGTCACAGAGAGGTTTTGAGCAGAGGAATGACATGATGTGTCCTAGGTTTCAAAGGACATCTGGCCAACTGTGTGGCAACCTGGCACCTGCCAGCCTGTTGTGCCAGGCTCCTCCCGGTGCTTGTTGAACCCCTTCTCTCCTGAGCCAATCCTCCCGTTTCCTCCCTGACCACAGGAGCCGGGACTAAGTGCTCCCCGCGGGCTCTGCCTGTTCCAGGGGAAACGGCTCCACTAACCACAGAGCATGTGCTCAGGGCTGAGAAGGTGCACCCTAGCCCATCCCAGAGAGCGAGCCCCGGAGAGGGGCTGCTGAAGGCCTTCCTCGCTCCCTCCTGCCGTGCCCTTATCCAGCCCCTTTCCCAGCCCCAGAGACTCTCTGAATTTTCCACAGCGGGGATGGTCACTTGGATAGAGAGCGGTAGGAGGAAGACTGGAGAGTGAGTCTGGAACAGCTTTCCGCCTGGATGTCTCATTTCTGTCCTCTGGATCCAGGGTCCTGCTGGTTAATGGTGGCAGAGCAGACACTGCGACTGAAAGGTAGGGAGGACCCTTGGAGGCCACCAGGCTGACTATATTCTACTTTCTGCTCACTGCCTTGGGTGGTCCTATCCAGGGTGGCTATGAGCACAACTCTGGAAGGCACTGATCACATGTGTTCTGTTGCCTTCTGGCAGTCTAATTTCTGTTCTTCCTCCCTTTCTCGAATGGATGACACACCCACTTTGGAACAATCTAGACAGCCGGAAGTAGGGACTCCGGATTCAGGAATGTAGTGTCCCATGTAGCAAGTATCCAAGGTTCCATCCCATTTGGCCAAGAAGATGGCAATCTTGGGATGTCACGCTGCAGAGCTATCCTGTCCTCACCCATGGGTGGTGCGTATGCACTAAGGAATTGCTGGGCAGGTTCCAACCAGCAACGCTAGGAGGGCACCAGTACCTGGATAAGACCTGGGATCCATATGCCCGAGAACATCGAATGTCCAGAGGCAGTGCCCCTGCCATCTGACCCTGACCTGGAAGGAGCTGGAGGGTCATTGAGCTGGTCCAAGGGAGGACAGTGGTTTCCCTTGAGAAGAGGACAGCAAGAAGCTCGCCCCAGGCTGGTGGCACATGCAGGGACAGCCAGGCTTCCAGAGAGGCCAGCCCTGTAGGTGGCCCAGTGGCTCACCTCCCCAGATGCTACTCGCTGAGGTCTCGGGAGGCAGCAAAACACAATGGTTCAAAGCTTAAGTTTTTGGGTCCGTTGGCCTGGATTCAAATCCCACTTCTGTTATTTCCTTTCCATTGGCAAGTTTTTGTTTCGTTTTGTTTTTTGGTCTAGGAGCCTCAGTTTCCTTATCTGTAGAATGGGTTTACTTCCCTGGGTTGTTATAAGGATTTAGTGAAATAGAGCCTGTAGTCACTCCCTGTGTGGTGGTGAGTTTTGCTGCCTGGCTTTCTAACATCTGTTCCCAGTGGTCTAAGCCCTAAGCTCTTGCCTTCACTTCCCTTTCTAGTTTCATTCCCATTCCCTGGACCAGCCATACAGGGGATGTGGAACCTCCCAGTGGCACGGTCATGCTAGCCCAGAGTAACCTCAAACACTTGATTCAGTGGGGGATGTTTTTAATGTAGGGCATAGGTTTTCTTTGGATGTCCGTGTTGTCCCATTCCAAACAGGGGGTGAGACCACCTGGAGCCTGGAGAGCCTTTTTATCCTGGAAATTCTATGAATTCACAAAATCCAAATTGCTGTCATTGCAGGGCTACCACTCCTGGCTCTAAATCCTTGTGGGGGAACGGCTATGTTGTGTACAGTCCGGACAGTGTCATACCACCAGGGGGTGCTGGCAGGCTGGTCTCCCTCCACTTCTCCGGGAGGCTGAGGGAAGGGAGCCCTGGGTGGCCGGTTTGCCCTTAGGCTGGGGGACCTTGGGCAGTTAGCCTGGACTTCGAAGGTCTGCCACCTGGTGGGCTGAGAATCACAATAACAGGGACCCTTCACATCACTTGGGCCCCCCCGTTCCGGTACATGGCATTCCATCTTATGACTAAGGAGATAACGCCCAGATAACAAACTGCGGCTCAGAGAGGTGAAGGGGCTGCTCAAGGCCACACAGCTGGTGAGTGGCAAAGCACTAGGCTAGCCTGATGCCGACCCCTGGGCCCCGCGATTTGACCAGCGGGAGAGGCAGCATGGCGAGGGGGAAGGAGCATGTCCTGGGAGACCGGCTGGGTCTGAGTCCCGTTCTACCTCCACCCAGCGCAGATGACCACTCCTATCCACTCCCTTCTCTTCCTCCCACCCCTTGGGATCTCAGTGACCTTCTCCTCTGTTTTGGAAGAGTTGGTGACAGGCTCAGGATCAGCATGAGTGGAGCCTTTGCTATTCAACCAAGACGCGTGATTTTCCTGGAGCATAGCCTGGCCTCTTTAGGGACAATTTTCAGTCCTGCCATGAGACTTCTGCACGCCCTAACTAGCCATGGACACCCCAGCCTGCAAGTGCACCCCGAGCCTGGGGGGAAAAGCTGGGATGCAAGGAGCCTGGGCAGCTGTGCTAACCCAGGATGCGTAAAGCCACCGTCATTCCACTTACGTACCAGGCTCAGTGCTGTACTTGCAGCCTCACTTAATCCTCATGCCAGCCCTATGAGACAATATTACGATCTCCATTTTACAGAGGGGGAAACTGAGGCTCAGAGAGGACCTCAGCAGCTCTGGAGAGGTGGTCTTGGCTTTCCCCCCAACTCTGCCACCGACTGGCTGGGTGCATGAGGAGTGGGTAGGCTGGGGTCTCAGCTTCTGCTTGGGATCTGGAGAATGTAAAGGGCATGAAGCCTTCAGCAAAAGTTTCCTGGAAGACAGGGAGGAAACAGTGGCTTTTCAGGAGCTCACAAACCCAGGGGTTCAGGCAGGACCTCAGTGGAGGACGAGTTGCAGCAATTCTTGTGAGTGACCACATGCAGAGGCCAGCAAGAGTGACAGGGGGCTGTGCTGACCAGCCAAGGCTTACAGGAGGAGGGGAGACTGGGGCCAGTCATCAAAGAGTGAGAATACTATTCTCTTCAGAGGGTCCCAGGCTGGTGGGGGAAACAGAAGGAGAATGGGGACTTCTCTCTGGGGCTTACCCTGGGTCTTCAGGAGAGAGATAAGGTATGGGAAGATGCTGGGTGCCCAGGGAAGGAGGTGCCTCAGGAAGCACACATTTTATGATGCCGGGACCCATCCCGGTGGAAAAAATGAGGTTTTGCATTTACCATAGTCAGAAAACTGCATGCCTCTGTGTGTGTCCCTGTGTGAATGTGGACGTGTGAAGGGATGTTTGAAGTCTTATGTCAAAGTCCTTTTACATCTGTGATCTCTTTTTACTTCCCCAACTATCTTGAGAGGTTGGCTGGACAGAAATATCATCCTCAAGGACAGATTCAGAACCCCAGTGGGATGAACTGTCTTGCTCAGGGTCATGGAGCTTGATAGTTGAAAAGCCAAGTACAATCTACGCTCTTGCCCCTGAACCTTCTGCCTGGACCCCCATCCTACCTCACAGGACACTGTATGGCACAGGTCACCATGTCATCTGCCCCCTCCCACCCCCAGGGCATTCTCCCCTAGAGGAGAGAAGGCACTCTGATGAACCCTGTATTTTCACAAGAAAAACCCCACCGGGTTTGGTGGGTCTGGGGATGGGAGTGAATGACTGAAATCAGAAAGACAAAGATTCCAGTGGCTGCAGAGGTCAGAGCCCAAGGCCAGGGTCAAGGGTCTATCTTCTCTCAAACTGCTTAAAGCAACCACCACCAAGGAGGAACTTAACTACCACAGAGGAAGGACCTGCGAGGAGGGAAGGACCGTGTGCTGGTCCTCAGGGCAGCCTCCGGGAGGTGGGCTCCGGTGAGGGCCCACTAGTTTGCCCTTTTTTTCCCCCCCAGAATCTCCAGTGGGATGGCACTGAGGACCGAGGGTCTGGGCAGTCGACCTCTGTCCCCTGCCAATAACAGTGGGCACCTGCAAAGCTCTCACTTTGTGCCAGGCAGCTCTGAACGCTTTGCACACATATGCTCAATTAATCTTCACAACACCTCGGGAAGAAGGTACAATTGTTACTTCCATTCTACAGACGAGGAAAGGGAGGCACAGAGAGGTTCAGTGACTTGCCCAACAACACTCAGTTTGTAAGTGGCAGAGCTGGCATTTGAACCCAGGAAATCTGCCTCTAGAAGCTATTCTGTTATTAATAATAATAATAACCAAAGCTTCCATTTGACTGGTACCCCCTATGTGCCTGGGGCTGAATTCCCCACAGGAACGTAGCGGGCAACCTGGGGTGAGGTGACTTGAGATTCTCCCAGATGCTGCGTCTAAACCCAAAGCTTCCACGCTGCTCGGCCTCTTTAACTCGCTGCGTGACCGTGGGAAAGCCCACTCCTTTTCAGAGCCTCGGTTTGACTGGCGCTTAGGCCTTCTCTCTGCTCCAGCAAGTGACCCGAGCGGATGGGGCTGCGGTGCAGGGGGAGTGAGGGTCTCGGGCAACCCCAGAGCCTTTCCCTTCCCTCGTCGACCTACCCCCACCCCCGCCCCCCAAGAGAAGTCGCCATTCTGTTTCTTTCTCGATTGGCAAGCTGGGGTGGAGGGCTGGACGTGGAGGTGCTGGGTGCGGAAGGCGACGCTGCGTCACCAAGAGGTCAGCAAGGCCAGGGAGACAAGGCCCGGCTCTGATCTGGGGAAGGGCCGAAGGGCCCAGAAGGCACGTGCTCGGGAGCGGACTGTCCTCTGGGGAAAGAGAAGCGCCCCGGACTTGAGGAGGGGGCGGGGAGGGAGAGTCAGAGGACGCAGGTTCTGGGCAGAAGGGATGGGGGTGGGGGGAGGTGGAGAGGACGCGGACAAAGGAGGCGGCCGGCAGCCCAGCTGTTTTGAAAAATGCTTCCTGTTTCTTTAAAGGCGCTCGCTGATCGGGCGGCCGGGGCTGGGGAGGCGGCGGCGGGAGCTGCCTCCTCTCCGGGCGGCGGCGCTGACTGATCTAGCGAATTGGGCTTCTGTGTAAACTGAGGCTAAACAAACACAGATGGAGCGCAGCGGGCGTTCTCCAGAAATGCTGGCACGGCGGCAGCGACTTCAGATGACACTCTGAGCGCTCCGGGAACGGACAGCCCGGCGGCTTCGCTGAGCCGGCGGCGCAGCTGCCCCGGACGAGGGGGAGAAAGGGAGGGAGGGAGGGAGGGAGGGAGCGAGCAGGGGGAGAGCTGGAGACTCCGAGGCGCTGAGCGCCGCGGCCGCCCGGGCAGAGCCGGCGCGCAGCGTGTAAGAGCGAGCGCGGCGGGCGCGCTTCCCGGGCAGCCCCACGCCCCTGCCTTGCGCGCTGCCCGCGCCATGAAGCACATCCCGGTTCTCGAGGACGGGCCGTGGAAGACCGTGTGCGTGAAGGAGCTGAACGGCCTCAAGAAGCTCAAGAGGAAGGGCAAGGAGCCGGCGCGGCGCGCGAACGGCTATAAAACTTTCCGATTGGACTTCGAAGCGCCCGAGCACGGCGCCGCCGCCACCAACGGGCTGCGGGACAGGACCCAGCGGCTGCAGCCGGTCCCGGCCCCGGTGCCAGCCCGGGTGGCGCCGGCCGTTCCCTCAGGTGGGGGCGCGGACACGGCCGGGGAGCGCGGGGGCGCCCGGGCTCCGGAGGTCTTGGACGCGCGGAAACGCGGCTTCGCCCTGGGCGCAGTGGGGCCGGGACTCCCCACGCCGCCGCCGCCGCCGCCGCCTCCAGCGCCCCAGGGCCAGGTACCTGGGGGTCCCGAGGCACAGCCTTTCCGGGAGCCCGGCCTACGTCCCCGCATCTTGCTGTGCGCACCGCCAGCACGCCCCACGCCGTCGGCGGCCCCTGCTCCCCCGGAGCCCTCAGTGCGCCCGGCCCCCCCCACGCGCCCTGGGGAAAGTTCTTACTCGTCAATTTCACACGTAATTTACAATAACCACCCGGATTCCTCCGCGTCGCCTAGGAAACGGCCGGGCGAAGCTACAGCCGCCTCCTCGGAGATCAAAGCCCTGCAGCAGACCCGGAGGCTCCTGGCGAACGCCAGGGAGCGGACGAGGGTGCACACCATCAGCGCAGCCTTCGAGGCGCTCAGGAAGCAGGTACCGGCTCCCAGCCACACACCCTCACTGCGCCCGGGTATGACTGCGGGAGTGGGTGGGTAGGTGGCGGGGGGACTTTAGGGAGGATGAGGGCGTGGGTAAGCGGCAAGTTGTCCCCGCCCGGTCGGCCCCAGGGCCCAGACAGGTTTGGGTCCTCCTGGGGCAGTGACCTTTGCCACAGCGTTGGTACGGCTCTTAGTTTGCAAAGTGGGGGTGAAGGTTCGAGATCTCTGGCTCGGGCACGCCCTGGTTACAGCCACCCCCATCCCCCCTGGGGTGACCCTGTCTGCGCGTCTGACTTCACCCCTCATAGTTCACTTTTATGGCAGCGAATATTTGTCTCCCGGAGTCCCTCGGGCGCGGTGGGGAGTGGAGAGGGGCAATGTGGGAGTCAGTCTCCGGCGGGGAAAGGGGGAAGACCCTTACCCTTCCGGCAATTTGGCGTGGTCTTGGAGGCCCGGAATGCTGCGGAGGGGTGGTCCTGGTTTTGCCAGAACATAAGGGTCCCTCATTCCACGGGAACCTGTCAGTCCCTCCTCAGCCCCCACCTCCCAGCAGGGATGCCCCTGAACTCAGGTTGCTTCTGCGCTCTGCACCCCTCGCTCCTGGTGTCCTTAAGGACCCGGGGTACAAGCCTGAGCCCCCTCTGCAGGGGCGGCCTCAGGAATTGGCTGGGGAGAGCCTTCCCAGGAGATCCCCTCCACTGCTGCCCTTCGCCGCCCGCCGCATGCTGAAGCAGGCAGGTCTGCTGAGGGGACTGATTGGTCGGGGAATCTTCAGAAACTAGTTCTGGGGTGGGTTAGGGGCTTCTTAGTTTGGGGAAGGTGGGGGCTGTCCTCACCAGACGCTGTCTTCTGGGGCCGATGGGAAAGAATATTTGTCCAAGAATTACCCATAGTGGGGAGCGGCAGTTTTACAATTCCACTTAGACAAGATTGAGACCGCCCTGGGATTCTAGGCTGCTCATTTTCACAGAGCGGAGATCTAAGAAGAGTGTGGTAAGTGCCCCCTGCCCCCACCCCGCACAGGGCATGGGGAAGGGTTGGGGGGGGTGTGGATGTGACTGGTTTGAATGGTCAGGATTTTTGCTTGTTCTGCAGCTGATTTCCTGTGTGACTTCAGGAAAGTTACTCACCCTCTCTGGGCTTTAGCCAACAACAAAGGATTTCAGAAAACATGATCTTCTTTTTGGATCACACTCTCTCCTCTTCCTCCTGTGGGTGGGGCAGGGAAGGTGCCTGTGTCCATCCATGGGAAGGGAATTAAACTCCTGGGGAAAAGAGTTTCTATGACTTTTGAGCCAAAGTGTCACATTTGGGCTTGAGTAAGATGATTGGTCAGTGAGGTAGAGTGGAGTGGAGGAGTCAGATAACTGTCATAGACAGTTGGGACCTTGGGCAGTGGGCCCAGTGGAGAATTCAGTTTCACCCTCAGGCAGTGGCTCTGTGTCAGAGGGTGGCAGCCTGGAGGGCATCCTGCTACCTACCACCCAGGATGGAAGGATGAGATGGCAGAGAGATGACTGTCCACCTGCTCACCTTGCAGCTAGGGCAACCCGTCTCAGATTGGGGAGGCCACGTGCCCAGAGCATCACAGCTGGTGAGAGGAAGGGCAGGGCTGGCACCTAGGTCCTTTAACTGACAGTTCAGCGTCCTTTTTACTCCTCCAGCTGCCTCTTTCAGTTCCGAGAAAGTATTCACGGTCTCTGTGTGTTCAACTACATCTCATTTGTCCAGTGGCTTGAACTTCTTTCAGTAATAAATTCCATCTTATTTGATCTTAACATCCCTGTCGGTTGAATTAGCTTTCCATTTAATGGAATGGAAAACTGGAGCCTGGAGAAAGAAGGAAGGAAACGCTTCCAAGATCACCTAGTGGGTTAGGGAAGATGACAGAAGTTTCTGGAATGCCCGCCTGGCCAAATACTTCTCACAATGTCAGCTGTATCAGCGCTGTGGGCCCTGCACTCGCAGTGTTGTTAAGTCGGAAGGTGGGTGTACACATGGCTGACTCTCTGAGATGAGATTGTTAATCGTGGTTTCCTTTCACTTCTGTCCTTCTTGTGCGGAAGTTCTATATAAGAGGGACAAATTCAGGGAGAAAGTGTGCGCACACACACACAGGTACACACAGCTGTACCTATACACACGATCAGTACACGTGCCCAAGAGAACACACAAACGCGTGATCAGAAGCGCCTGCCCCGGTTTGTTCCCCCCCTTGTCCAGTCCATCGGTCCCTTCCCCAAAAAGGCTGCTGGTGGGCACCGGTCTATTGTCTGGGAGGGAAAGAAGTGTCACTAGGGCACACTCACCGTGTCCACATCACAGCCCCCATCCGATGGGGAAAGTCCTGCGTCTCAGAGGCGCTCCTTCCTCCTCTGGACCTCAGTATCCCACCTGTAGAAAGTGCACACGTGAGTACACACACACACTCGTGTGCGTATGTGTGTGTGTGCCCCTATCCAGGCAGGCTGTGACTCTGGATCTAGGCTTAGGCTTGACTGTCTGAAATGGACCCTGGGAAAGGAGGGTGAGGAAGAAGGACGGTTTTTCCTGAACTGAGGCCATGGCCCTTGCAGCAGCACCGAGGTCAGTTCTGGGACTGTGGCTCTGGTCTGGGGCTTCATTTCTCTGAGCAGATTCCTGGTACGGTGAAAAGAGCACTGGGCGGGGAGTCCGGAGGCCGGAGTTTGAGTTATACCTCTGCTGTATGCTTTCTGTGTGACCGTGGACAAGTCACTTTCCCTCTCTGAGCCTCAGTTGCTAAAGTTGGAAAATGGTGATAATGCTTACCTCATACACCGCTTCTCTGCAGAGAGCGAATGAAGAAAGGAATGGGGGCTGTAGGGGGAATGAACATTTCTCGAACATCTGCAACGTCCTCAGTGCTGGGCAAAGGCCTTGACCGATGTAGAAATAAGAATTCTGTAATCATTTTAATAATAATCATAGAAACTGCCATTTATCAGATGCTTCCTTTGTACTGGGTCGTGTGCTAAGCGTGTTATGCGTATTAGTTCATTTAATGAAGTAGATATTGTTCCCACCCCCCCATCCCCCCGCCCTCATTCCCACCCCTGTTTCACGGATGGTGAGGCCGAGGTTCAGGGAACTTCTGTAAGTTGGTGGAGGTCTCGCAGCCTTTGGCCACCGTATGAGGCCTCCTGGGTTTTGCACTGCATGCCTCCCCGGCCTGCCATTCACCAGGCTTCAGGGTGCCGGCGCCCTCCCGGGCGTGGTGCAGTCACAGCCTGCGTGGCTGTGTGCCGCTGTCATTGCAGAGCCTGGATTGAATCGGAGTCAGCGAGTCGCTCCAGGGCCCAGGCTCCTAACGGCCCCGCTCTTCAGCCTGGTGACCACCCCGGAGCTGTCCACCCTCAGCATGGGGGAAGCCAGACAGTCTTCTGTGTTGTCCAACCCATCATGCCCTCAAGCAGGAAGGGAATGGGGTGGGGGGCTGCTTGGCCATAACAAGTGCAGGTGGGGGAGAGGGAGGCCCCCGGGCAGCGGGGCCAGGGGGTGCGTATGCGGGGCAGATGGTCAGGCCGCAGCACATGCCACCAGCCCAGCTGCTCGGGGCCCTCCCCGCCGTCTCACGTGAAGGCCATGTGTGCATAGCTGGGCCTGGCCCATGTGCAGGGCTGCTCCGGGCCGGGTGGGAGAGGGTCCAAGGGAAAGCCTGGCCTTGCTGGGCGGCTGAGGGGAGGGGCCAGAACTGTGGGCCTCGGCCTCCCCCGCAGAACCTTCTGGTTCACAGGCTGTGCTCACCCTCGGGGCATCTGGTGTGTGTGCCGATTTGTGCAGATTTCCTCTCTCCCCAAGAAGCATGAAGCCCCTCAGCATTGATGGAGGAATGGCAGCCTAGCCAGGCAGAGGCCTGGGGCAGCCAGGAGGAGCCCTCAGGACCTGCTGAAGTGCCAAACCAGTGGCGCCCTCCTCTGCTGCCCCGGAGTGTCCCAGGGAATCCTCAGCAAGTGAACTCAGGATGGCCCAGGAGGGGGCATGAGGATGGCACCCCCAGCCCGGCACCTCCCTCAATCTCAGACCCCATAGGATGCCAGGGGCCCATGGCCCCACTGCAACCTGTACCCACCTCCTCAGGGAATGGGGGACGGGCCTGCTTGCATCCAGATGGAAGAGGGGTGACAGAAGCCTCTCTCCTGCCCCCTCGCATCCACAGTCACCAGGACAGCAGCTTGTTGAGCCTCATTGCACGGGGCGAAGTGCCTTACCTGGCCCTGTTGTCATGCTGCCTTCCCATTTCACAGATGGGGATGCTTACAGAGGTGGAGTGAGTGACCAGGATTTGTCCCGTCTGGCCCTGGGCCATGGCTTTTAACTACTCAGACCCAGGTTCTCAGGGTCCAGCCTCGTTGCTGTGTAGCAGGTTGGGATTTTGTTTAAATAGAACTTGACAAGGACCTTGAACAGCTCTGTGTAGAGTGGCTTCACCCCAGGGAGCCAGCACTCACCGACAGGAGCCGATTAGAGAAAAATTTCAAATGGAATCAAGTGCTCGGCTGTGTGCCGGGGATGCAGTGATGTTGGAGCTCTGCGGGTCCAGGAGTCTCAGTGGGCATCTTGGGCTGGGTCTGAAGGGTGGGTAGGAGTTGGCACAGAGGCAAGTGGGTGGAGGGCTTCCAGGCCTCCTCTACATTGGCTGGTTGGCTCCTGGCTTTGCTTCTCTGTGGCGCCTCCCTACATCTGCCCATGGCGATTCCATTCTGAGGTAGCAGGTATTCTGATTTCCTCACCATTTTATTGGTGAGGAAACTGAGGTCCCCTAAGGTTGTGGACCTAAGATCACGTGGATGGCCCGGAGTAGAGCTAGGTCCTCAGAATCCCGGGCCAGTGTCCTTCCTGCTTTTTCCCGCTTGCTGGAGCCAGGAGAGGGTCCAGCTTGGGGTAGGTGGGATGGAATCTTTTAGGGGCATGTGGGACCTGGTGAAAAATCCCCATACTGCACCTGCTTCTCTGAAGCGTAACAATTCTTGCAGGGTGAGCGTGAGGCAGGTCCTTTTACTTTACAGGAAGTTTTGCTGCCTGTCAGTAGCTGGAGCCGAGTGGCCCTGCTGCCTCCTTTGGCTTCTGTCCTCTGCCCAGGCTGAGCAGATGACTGCTGTGTGGTCCCCGGCAGGTGGTGGGATGGCTGGGCTCTGGGCCTCGCTGTGGATGCTCAGAGAGGTAATGCACCCAGGCTGGGGTCCCATGGAGTCCAGAACTCTCCATCCCCTGCTCAGAAGCGTGGGCTGCCCACCTCCCCACCATAGGCTATAGATGCTCATCCATCCCCCGAAGCCGTTGCTTCTGGCTGATTGGAAAGAGCCCAGCTAAGGTGTGAGTTCAAAACTCAGCTCATCTTTCATCAGCTGAGAGATACAGGAAGTTCTTACACTCCCTGGGCATCAAATGCTTCTCTGTAAAGTGGAAGTTGTCATTTCTACCTCATGGTGCTGTTTAAAGATGAATTATATTCACAACACCCAGCCCTCTGCCTGGCCTTAGTAGATCACAAGAAACAGCAAGGGGATGGCGTGGTTCCAGCAGTCATCCAGGGTACCCAGGCATTATTCCCACTCTGCAGATAAGAAAACTGAGGCTCAGAGAGGTGAAGCTACCTGTCCAAAGTCACCCCGCTGTTTGGGATTCAGACCAGCTCTTTCTGCCTTACCTTGACCTCCTAGAATCAGATCCTCATAGGCCAGGTTGCCTCTGGGCTGGGCTTTCGGGGGCCCAGCCGCTGCATCCTGGGCCGTGGGCACCAGGATCATCTGGGAATTAGCCAGGTGAGCAGAGGAGCACACCCTGGGGAGCGGGAGGAGGTAGAGTGAGCTGGCAGAAGGCGCCCTTGGTGTCCCATATATGGCCACCACTGGTGGTGGGAGTTTGGAGAGCCCGGTGGCCAAGCTCCTGGTGGGAGCTTGGAGAGCCCGCCTTCCTCGGGCGATAAACACACGAGCTTCTGGCTCCAACCGGGTCTTAGCTGAGTGACCTGGGGCCCAATATGTCACCTCTCTGTTTCCTCATGTGCAGATGGGGTAACAATCTTTATTTGGGGGAAAGTTTCAATGGGCTAAAACTACCTGTAAATAGTGACCACGGTGCCAGGTAAACAACCAGAGCTCAATACATGGGTATTTTTGTTTTTAAACTCCACAGTTGCTTCTTAATTTATTTACTTTATTTATTTATTTTTGGCTGCGCTGGGTCTTCGTTGCAGCGTGACGTAGGGCTTTCTCTAGTTGCGGCGAGCGGGGGCCACTCTTCGCTGCAGTGCACAGGCCTCTCATTGCGGCGGCTTCTCCCGCTGCGGAGCATGGGCTCCAGGCGCGCGGGCTTCAGTAGTTGTGGCGCACGGGCTTAGTTGCTCCGTGGCATGTGGGATCTTCCCGGACCAGGACTCGAACCCATGTCTCCTGCATTGGCAGGCGGATTCTTAACCACTGCGCCACCAGGGAAGCCCCCTCAATAGATGGTTTTCTTGTTAGACCTGGACTTTGACACAAGCAGTGGGACAGAGTGACAAATCTGGGGCAAAACTGGCTCAGAACTTGGCACGGGAACCCCTAGGTCGGCCTTGACCTCATCTGTTGCTCTGTGGTCCCGCAGTGACCCTGGATTCCCATGTGCAGATCCCTTCCAAGATCCCTGCTCCCTGCTGGCAGGGAAGCCCAGCTGCTCAGGGCCCAGGGCTCAAAGAGCTGGGTAACGCCCAGCATGGCCTCTGGGTAACAGCACACTAGGGCCTGTGTCACAGAGCCGCGCCCGGTGTCCAGAGCCTCCACCAGGAGGGCACTCCCTCCCTGGGTGCAGGGGAGGCAGAGGTGCTAGGCTGGTCCCTGAGACCCCTGCCCCTGCCCCAGGGAACCTTTCTGTCCCGCAGACCTTGTTTATTTGTTCAGGCTGATAAAGCAGGATTCTCTGGACTCTGGATGAGAACAGGCAAAGTGCATTGTTCTGCAGGCTTTTCTCAGATGGGTTTGGAGCTGTGGCCAGGGCTGGGAGGGGGAAGGGGAATGCACAGGAGTTGGTGGTCCCTGTGTCACCTCCCTGCCCCTCCCTGCGTTTCCTGGCCTGGTGAGGGGCAACTCCTTGGCTGCTAGAGGATTTTGAAAGGTGGCAGCAAACCTCACCTCGGGCCTGTGGTCCCAGGACCCCCAGGGGGTGGGGGAATGAGCAGGCAATATGTCCTGGCTCCAGATCTCCTGCTTCTCACCCTCTCTGGAGCCCCTCTTTGGAGACCCTCTGCAACACCCACCGTAATAATGTCACTGACTTGTATCAGGCCTTACTCTGTGCAGCGCATATGCCATCTCCTTTAGTCCTTACCATGCTGTGTGGTCAGTCCTGTTAGCAATATGACAAGGACACCAAGGCTCAGAACGCTTATGTCTCTTGCCCAGGGTTTGTAGCTAGAGCCAGGAGTTAGCCCAGGTGACCAGAAGGTGTACAAGCTTCACCTCTGCACCAAATAACTAAATCTTTATCCTCAGAGAATTTTGGGAATTCCCTGGCGGTCCAGTGGTTAGGACTCCACTTCCACTGTAGGGGGCGTGGGTTCAATCTCACGTCTGGGAACTAAGATCCTACAAGCTGAGCGGCATGGCCAAAAAAAAAAAAAAGAGAGAGAGAGAGAGAGAACAGTTTTTGAACCCAGTTCTAAACCTTCTGGAATCACCTGATAGATATGGAGGGAGAGCATTCATTTGTTCATTCATTCCCTCAGTCAACAAACCCTTTGGAGGCCGGTGATGGGCAGGACCTGGGCTAGGCTCTGCATACAGAGAGGCCTTCCCCTGTCAGCTCACACAGAGACTGACCATTAAATGAGTCACAGTAATCAGGAGTGAAGGACAGACGGCGGGCTATTAGAGCACCATCAAGGGGAGGCAGCCCTAGTCCCCGGGGTAGGGTTGGGTGGGAGGTCAGGGAAAGCTCCTGGACGAAGTGAGCTTTAACGTGAGATCAAGATGTTGACGCGTTTAGGGTCCTCATCTGAAGCGGCTCTCTTGATTATGTTTCTCGAGCACAGCGCTGCTGACGTTTCGGGCTGGGTCATTCTTTGTTGTGGAGGCATTGTAGGATCCTGAGCATCGTAGGATGTTTAGCAGCATTTCTGGCCTCTGCCCGCTACAGGCCGGTAGCCCCTCCCCGCCTGCTCCCCGGTGGTGACGATCAAGAATGTCTGCAGACATTGCCAGCTGCCCCTTAGGGACAACATCGTCCCCGGTTGAGAACCACTGGTCCAGAACAGTGCCCGGCATACTTGTTGAGTGGTCCCTGCAAGGCGCCCCACTCTCTGTGGGCTGAGGGTTAGTACCAGGTATCCGTGGTGGGGACGGATGCTGCATGTAGATCCTGGAGAGCCATAGAGAGGAGGATGCCGCAGCCTGGGTTGCAGTGCACGTTTGGGCCATTTAGGTGAACGACGCATCAGAGCAGCTCTACTGGTTAGCACCTGTCAGGTGGACTTTGTGGTGACGTCTCCGTGTTATGACACAGAACTCTGCTGCAGTCTTTGTAGCTTTTTGCTCAAGCAGCAGGAGCATTGGTGGACAATGTTAGAGATTCCATCGCTTCACCCATACAAATCCCTGTGCCATTAGTGAGTGCCTAGTTGGTGATGAATGTCAAGGCTGTCAAGTCTGGTTGGGGCTGTCCTGTTGCAATGCCCAGCAGCACCCCAGGTCCAGAGGGCAGAAAGAAAAAGAGAAAAGCAAAAGAAAGCCAATCATGTGTGGGCCCCCCAGCTGAGCACTGGTACTTTGCTTCTGGTCTGTTCCCAGAGTCCCGGGCACCCAACTCTGCTCTGACGTTGTAACGTCACTCTTGAGTGTAAGTTCTCTGATGGCAGACACGAGTTATTATTTGTTGTCGGGCCCCAAGTGCCCAGCAAGACAAGTGCCACTGAATGAGTAAGTAGACCCTCAGAGCTAAAAAACATCTGTTCTCTCTGAGAGATTCCTTCTCAGGGAGGGAGGCGGGTGGAGCTCTGTCCTGGGGGAACTCGGTGTGCTTCATGCTCACTGACATTCGGGCAAGAGCTGAGTCTCGATTTCTTCGCCTGCGACGCGGGAATGTGGATGCCTCCCAAGGTTGTGAGTGTGGAAACAGCGGGTGCTTAGAACAGGGAATAAAATCCGGGTTGAGGGATTAGATGGGCCACCTCTGCCGCCCTGCAGTCCCCTGTCCGGCGGTGCAGATGTCAGCGTGAGGGGCCCTACACCTGCCTGGCTGAGGTGCCCCCGGGCCGTTCTCAGCAGAGACCCTGGCAGCCCCTCCTGACGCCTTCTCACCCTCCAGGTGCCATGTTACTCATATGGGCAGAAGCTGTCCAAGCTGGCCATCCTGAGGATCGCCTGTAACTACATCCTGTCCCTGGCGCGGCTGGCCGACCTCGACTACAGTGCCGACCATAGCAACCTCAGCTTCTCCGAGTGTGTGCAACGCTGCACCCGCACCCTGCAGGCCGAGGGCCGTGCCAAGAAACGCAAGGTACGTGCCAGCCACGCAGGCAGCAGCCTCCTGGGAAGACAGAGAGATGGGGACAGGAACCTGGGGAGCCCCTCACTCCCCCAGGCTTCCAAAGGGACCGGTGAGCTCGGCCTTTAGGAGCTTTGCTGGGGTTCATGCCAGCTTCAGGGCTCCTCAGGCCCCTGGGATTGTGCGTGACTCTACTCCTGGTAATGGGGCTGCTGGGTACCTGGGACAGCCACCCTGGGCCTGTGTTTGTTCATCACTTAAATGAGGAGGACAGCTTATCTCTGAAGCTCTTTCTGGCCTTACATGCTCTTAGGATGAATCCCCCATGCGACCCCTGATTGATGTCATATCAGGGTGAGATCTCCTGAACTGGTAACAGCCCAAGAGAGCCCTTCGGTGTGTTTTGGTAATGTGACTTGGCCTATGGGTTACCTGAGGCCACGCATTAAGGCAAGTGATATTCATTCATTCATTCATGCATTCTGAAGAGATTTACTGAGCCCCAGCCATGTGCCACGCTTGCCGGGCAGGGGTATAAAAATGATAAACATGTGGTCGCAGCACCCCTGCAGCTCACAGGATGCTCAGAGACCCTCTTGCCTGTGGATAAGGGCAGAAGAGTGTAGGAAAGGAGGCCCCGGAGGCCTGTGCTGGGGCACGGGAAGGCCAGGCGGAGAAGGGACAGGTTACCTCTCCTGCCCAAGGGAGTTTGAAGGGTCATCTTTGTGTAAGTGGTGTTTGAGCTGGCATCAGCAGGACAACCAGGAGGTCACCGGGCAGATGAAGCAGGAACAATATCTGAGGCAGAGGGAACAGCCTGTACAAAGCCTGATGTGTTCGGAGAAATACGGGCAGGAGGAAAGGTGTCGGGCACAGCTACGCTTCCCAGATGGCCTAGGCTTCCAGCATTTCCAGTTGGGGGTCATTGCCAGGCAGTGCAGAGCAAGGCTGATGGCAACCCTCTGGATCTCTGTGCCCATGAGGCTAGAGGGAGAGAGACAGAGGGTGGGACCCAGTCTGCATCCATGAAGAGGGTAGAGGTGGTTAGAGATGCCTGACTGCCCTGGGCATCCGGGGATGGGGAGCGGGGGGGAGCCAAGTGACTCTGGCATCCTCCATTCATTCCTTCCTACCACCTCCTCCTTCCTTCCTGGCCGGCCCCTCCCCGCATCCCTGACATTCCTCCCCCAGCCCCCCTTTTCAAGGAGGCCCCTCTCTGGGTTCTCCAGGTTTCCCAGGGGCCCCTTCAAGAGGCTTCCAGCCAGGGAGGCCCTCTGTGGTCTCTCCTGCCCACAGCAGGGAGGGCCCCGGCATGTCCCCACCGCCAGCCACTGCCGCTGCTGCGGTGATGGCACGTTGGGATCCTGGGAGTGATTTAATGTGGACCAATTAGATGAAATCTTCATCAAGTGGGTGAGAGAGGAAGCGCCACTGGCTGCTCGCAGGGTGGCTTTCCTCTGGAAAGTGACACGGGTAAATTAAGGGCGTGATTGATGGCTCCATGCAGCGCTCTGTGACAAAGGAGGGTTGTAAACTCTCGGTGAACTTCCCCTGGCATTCGGTGGTGGTCGGTCGGAGGTGTGGATGGGCAGGGTGGGCAGGCGCCATTTCCCCCATCTCTGCCCCTCATCCCCCCCTCCCCAAGTCCTCCCGTCAGCCACCAAAGGCCAGAGTGCTGGGCCCCCCTCCTTCCCTGTTCTTTGATTGGAGCAAGTGCCCTGGGCTGGGGAGGAAACTAGATGCTTGGGAGGTGAGGGAAGAAGGGGGGTGGTGGGGTGACGAAGCCCAGCAGAGACGAGCTTTTGGCTTCCCCTGAAATCACATCAAATCTAAGACACCTTAGAGACCATCTGGTCCAGCCTCCCCATCGTCCAGATTGGGAGACTGAGGTGTTAGACTGTGGGTAAGAGCATCAAACAGCCCTGAGTTCAAGGCCTGGCTCACCACCTACTAGCTGTATCATTTTGGACCCATTTCTTAACCTCTTCTTGCTTCAGTTTTCTCCTCAATAAACGGGGATGGTGGAAACATCAGAGATTTCCAAGGCCCTTTTTAGTCTGACTCTACAAGCAGAGGTCCTGCCTCACCTCTGAAGGGCAAGGGGCCCCTTGCATCCTGTAGCCCCTCCTGCTGAGCGGGCTGTCCTGAGGCTGCCATCTCCCGAGGACCATGCCTGGACAACCACCATTGCCCAGAGGACTTAGAGGGAGGGATGGGACAGGGTCTTGGAGCTGCTGGGACATCTGAGGCCTTTTGGGCCCTGTAACTGCCCTGGTAGATGATTGGCAGATCACAGCACCACCCCACTCCTGGTGTGTGTGCCTTCCTGTATCTGTCCCCATGCAGGTAGGTGAGTTTCAGGGTGCCCTGAGGGATGGTCTTCAGTGACCCGCCCAGTGGCCCTGAGTGCCTGGGATAGGCCACCATTTTGTTAACCAGAACCAAGGGAGCTGGTGTCCCTGGAGACGCATTCCTTCATTTGTTCATACATTCATTCATTCAGTGTTTATCGAGCACTGGCAGTGAGTTCTGTGTTGGGCAATCCCATCCTGAGCACATGGGCACTGTGACGGGTATTTGCGGTGGGGCGGGCTTGACCCTCCCTAGTCCCTGTAGACAGGGCAGGTGGATGTGAGGCTCAAATCAAGCCCCTGTTGCCCCTCCCCTGCAGCCATTCAGGGCAGCCTGAGGGTTTGGGGATGGGAGTGAGTCAGGCTTACATTCTAATGAAGGAAAAAGAAAGGAAGAAACTAGAAAATATGCTGATGTAAGTGACCAGCTGAAAGGAAGTCCTCCATAAATGATCACCACCAATGCCACTGAGGGCGATCTGAGCTGTCCCAGAGAGCGTGGCTCTCTCACAGTTCATGTGCCCCAGAGGATGGGCGACCCTTTTCCAGAACGCCTCCTTGACAGATTGTACTCAGTGTCCCCTGATGAGCTGCCTTGTCCCTCCAGACCTGTGTTAAGAATGGGATTTAAAGTGATCTTTACTTACCCTCTAGGCCCCAGGCACATCCTTTTGCCCATCTCAGCCCTTCCTTGCTGGGGGTGGGGACCCATGTCCCTTGATGGGTGAGTGCTCTATATCTGGGCCTCACAGGAAGTGACTTTGAGGGTCCAGGGTCCGTTTGGAAGCCCTGGTCGTGCAGAGAGGCCCGTCGGAGGCTGCCAAGCAGAGAGACAGGTGGGAGGAGTGGAAGGGCTCTGCAGATCTCAGCTCGAGCTCTGGCTGCAGCCGGAGATAATGCACATTAAGCACCTGGCTCTGGGCCATGTTTCCGCAGCTCCTGTTTTTAAAGCAGCAACTCCTGGGAGCTTCTGAGGAGGAGAAGGAAAAGCAGCAGAACTGTTCCACACCTGGGCAGGGTGGGCATTGCCGGACCTGTGGGATAGGAGAGGACCAATTTCCCACAATCTAGGGCACTGCCTTCCAGTGAATAATAATAATAATAATAATAATAACAGCAGCAGCAGCTACTAACACTGATGGCATAGCTTAAGCCCTGGTGATAAATGGCCAGTAAGTTCCTGCCCCCAGGTTTCTCACAGGCCCCGGGGTGGCAGTGGGGGGGGGGGAGAGATAAGTCCATTACAGCGCGCTGAGCTAAGGGCCCTACCAGACGCCTGGGCACCGATTGGTGACCCCGGGGCTGTGACTGTAGCCGTGTGTGCCAGCTGGGCAGGGAAGGCTGGCTCTGCAAGGCCAGAGGCTGTTCCTCACCCTGTGGGTGGTCCAGTGCCAGAGGAGGCACTGAGGCTGGCGTAGCTCGACCGCGTCTTCTCTCTTCCTGCTGCTTTCTGGGTAGGGGAGGCTTTTCGTGGTGATGGCAGGTTCGAGCGTAGCCGGACTCCTGTTGGGAAGAACATCCTGGGTGCCGACTTCTGTATTTTTGGTGCTGGGGGCCAGCTGAGGTGGCACATTGGTTTTGGGTTGGGGGTTCAGTGGGAGCCGAGAGGGTTCTGTCTGGGGGGCTGAAACCAGGCCTCGGACAGGACCTGGTGGCACCTGCTCTTTCTGTGGTCTGTTCCGGAGCCCCAGAGTATGTGAGGCAGAGTCTCCAGCACCTGCTCTGGCTGGATCCAGCCCCTCGTGGGCAGGGTCTCCTGCATCCCCAGAGTCCCCATTGAGGGACACTGTCCTGTCTCTGTCCCCACCTGCCACGTACACAGTCACCCCCATTGGGGCTTTGGTCTCCCACTTCTGTAAGGTGAGTTGACCCCAGAAGTGACTTCTAAGGCCCCTTCTGGTCAGACTTTCCGAACTGAGGTCACCTCAGCTCCTTTTTCTGTCTAAATGACAAAAGGCGTTTACTCTCCCTTCCCCTCTGCCCATCACGGGCATTTCACACAGATCTGAAAGTTGCTCACAGAGACTGTTGGGACCCCAGTGCAGTGCACCTGGAGAATACTGATACTACCTGACGTTCTTAGAGCCCGGATCCCACGCCAGGCGTGGTGCTGGGTGCTTAGTACTTCTGACATATCACCCCGTTGACTCCTCCCGCCACCCCTTCAAGGTGGATCCTGACGTTGTCCCAGGAACCATGAATCTGAGGCTCAGAGGCCCGAGGAACTGGCCAGTAGGAGAGGTGCCCGGGGCTCCTACCACTTCCCTGTCCCGCCCCCCGCATGGAAATAGGGTGGTGAGAGGAGGTCCTGTTTCCACATCCTCCAAGCCATGTTACTGAGTTAAATACCATGTGCTTTGAAAGCCCATGGAGTCCGTCTATGCTGGGAAAGAAGTGGGGGTGGGTGGGAAACCACCATCAAATTCCCTTCTCGTCATAAAAATGGATGCAATTTATTTTTTCTGGCATTCCAATTACATAGACGTTTGTCGCCAGCTGTTTGTTCTAACACGGAGTGTTCTCTCAGCTGTGGTTTCTCCTCTCACAGTTGACACCGTTAGTCCACACGGCTGGCAGGGACCGGGATGGAGGGGTCGTGGGCTGGGGAGCCCCCCAGGTTAGCTTGGAGCTGGCTTCCTTGGAACGCAGAACTTGGCCCTCTGCTGTTCCCCGGGTGGTCCCGAGGTGGGGGAGAGACTGGGGCGCTGCTTTCCCCTCTCCTTTCACACTGTCTTCACCTCCTCCTCCTCTCCCCTCCTGACACGCACTCCCAGACCCCGCCCTTCTCCCCGCCACGCTGTGTATGAATGAAAACTTGGGGTCTCGGACAGTGAGAAAGAACCAACCTCTCATGCTCAGAAAGTCAGAGACGTGAAAAGTCCCCTCTGATGCTCTAAACTCCAGGGCACCTCTTTGAGCCAGGGTGCCCCGCTGGAAACCCCTTCAGAGGCTCAGTGGTCCAGGATGCTATAGGTGGGTGTTGAGTTGAGAGAACCCTACAATTCCTTTCAATTCTCTCTGGTGCTGTCATTTAACTAAGGCACATACAACAGGGAGACCCTTGGCAAGACCATGAGGTAGGGGAAGTGTAGGCTTTGGCGCTGGAGACCTGGGTTTGAATCATGGCACTGGTACTTCCTACCCATGTGACCTTGGGTGCGTTACCTAACTTCTCTGATCCCCCGTTCTCTCGTGTGTAAAGTGTGAGCTTGTAAACCTTCCTTGCCACCTTGCTGGAAGGATTAAAGGAGATCCAGTATGAGAAAGGGCTGGCCTTTTCTCAGTGCCAGAAGGGAAATCTCATGAATTTACAGCTACGAGGTAACAACTTCATATGGAATCCCAGGAAGGATCATCTCAGGAAAGGGCAGTGCCTGGAATGGATGAAGGACCAGACAAAAGGCAGATAAGGGCAGATAGTTCTGAATGGGGGACTCCTGTCTGTCCAGCATTCAGGGCAAACCCCCTGGCCCTGCATCCTTAAAGGGGGGCGAGCACCTAGCCAGCCCAGAAATCCCTGGGCTTTCAAAGTTCACAGATCCATATCAAAGAACATGCATAACGTGTGGCTGTACATGGTAATAATGCTAATAAACAGACTCTCACCAACAATCGTGCTGACCGAGTGGGGAGTGCCCATTGCGTGCCGAGCACCTCCCATACTTTATCTCTACCCTTTATGCTAACCCCACAAGTTAGCACCACTTCCCCATTGCACGGAGGGGAAACTGAGGCCAAGAGAAGGGCAGTAACTTGCCCAAGGCCATGCAGCGAGGAAGTGGTGGAGCTGCTTTGAGCACGTGTCTCTTTGGTTCTAAACTCCGAGCTCTTCAGCTGCGCCCGGGCCCTGAAGCTCACATACCGCCCGGCAGGGTGGCCTGCGCCCGGGGACCCCCAGCAAATGCGGGTGCAGTGCCTTGTCAGGAGCAGGAGCTCTTATGTAAGCAGCCGGGCTGCGGCGCTTGCAGGCTCCATTTAGCCGCGGGGAGCCAACAGCCTGCTGGGGGTGGCAAGGGGTGGGCCGGGCCGGTGTGTGTGGGGGGTTGTCAGCAGCCCCCCGCCCCCAGTGCCGCCGCCAGCGAGGCCTGACACCGGGTTAAGTCGCCCTGGCGGCCTCTGGCTGCAGCTGGGAGCGCGCCTGGTTCCCATTCGGGCGCTGTGGTTTTGATTAGCTGTTCCACAAGGCGGGCCTGGTGGCGAGGCCCTGGGAGCTCCGCTGGAACAGAGGGTCCCCCGCCCGGCCGCCGCGGCCCCCCCTCCTGGCAGCCCCAGACTCCAGATGTTCCGAGCGCTCGCTGGGAAGGCCTGCTGGCGCCACGGAGGGCAGAGGGCAGGGAAAGCACGCGAGCTGGAAGCCCAAGCACTCAGTCACCGCAGGCCCTGGCAGCCCGCCCAGCGCTCTGCTGGCACATTCCCCAGCTCTCCCCTGGCCATCTGTTCCCAAAAAACCCTTTCAGAGCCTCATCATCACTCAGGATACAACAGCACAAGCAGCTGGTTTGGAGGCAGCAGGGAAAACCGTGCAAAAGGTCCTTTGTGAGAGAGGAAACTCGCTTATGAATAACAGGGCTGGACGCCGTAAAAGTTGGCGGCTGGAATCCGTGTTTCTCAGGCGCCGCTGTTTTCTCTCGACTCTTTATCTCTGCTCTTTATTTGGTTTCCCCTTGTTTTCTTTTAATGGTGCTTCTTCCCCTTCTTGCACCAGTTGTGACTTTTCTTCCTCCTCTAAGGTGCCTGAAGGCCACCTAATTAGGTATCCTGGACGCTGCCGAACTGTTTTTTTCTTCGCAAAGCTCTTAAAATGGGAGATGGTTAGAAGTGACTGTTTTCATAAAACCCCGGGCTGGAGGAGACGGGGCAGAAAGAAGGTGCCCGGGAGGGCACAGTGTGGGCAGGGCAGCAGAAAGTCGTCAACCCGGGGAAGGGTCGGGGGCAGAGAGAGTGCAGAGACCGCCATCAACTCATCAGAAGGCAGCACGGAGCCGCTCTGGGAGAGCAGTGGCATTAATGAAACGCTCAGCGCTTGGCGCCTCAGCTGATTGCAGTGTGACAGGAAGCCTTTTTTAAGAACCGCCGCCACCGCCAGAAACTTCTGGGAGATGTCTGCCTGGAATCTGGGCACCTCCTGGGAGAAGTCACCGGGTGGCCTGAGTGGGGCCCTTGGGGTGTGCTGGGGCAGGGCTGGCAGCTGGGAGGCCAGCATTGGCAGGGGTGGGGAGGGGAGGGCAAGGTCCAGGCCACCCCCCTAGACCCCTGAGGGGGAGCTGAGAGTCAGGCCCAGGGCTGCCAGGTGGAGGTGGGGAGAGGGACACCTCCCAAGTGTCAGATGGGCGCGATCTCATAGGGGGGTCACGGGGCAGGGGCAGGGGACTGGGGGCTTCCCCTTTCCTTTCTCAGTTCCGGCACCCCTTTTTCACTGCCTGCCCCAACACTGTCCCATGAGACCCAGAAGCTCGGCTGCCCCTCACCCCAGCAGTGGAAAAAGCCTGTCGTCCACATCGCTACCGGTGGCCGGTCCTCACAAGCTGAGGCTCGGGCTTTGGAGGGCGTTTCATCTGCGCTCTACTCAGGCCCCGTACTTCACTCCTTTCTCCTCTCTTCCCAGTTTTGGTTGGAGAGGTGGCAGCTCTGGCAGGACAAAATATATATAAGTTTATCACAATTTCAGGGCTATTAATCTCCCCGTCTGAAGGGCTGGGCATGGGCCGAGATCCCCCCTCCCTGCTAAGGCCTTGGTGGGCAGCTACCTAGTCTGGACTCTGAGGCTGGTCTAGGCTCTGCCCAGGGGGCTGCGTAGCTGGGTGGCCTTGCTCAAGTGTCATATCCGGGAGATGCCAGCCTGACTGCCCACCTATCCAGGGGTCAGTGGCACAAAGGATGTGAAACTGTTTTGTGAACTCTGTCCTCCCTCCTGTGTCTCTTGCCTGGGAAGTTGGTCCCCGTGGAGCCAAAGGTGAGGAGGGCCTAGGGAAGGAGGAGTGGCCGCTGGCCGCAGGCCCCTGGTGATGATGTGGGGTCCGACCAGTGACCAGAACTTGCTTTCCAGCCCTGGGGCTTCCAGAGGAGCAGTGGGAGGAGGAGGGAGGGCGGGGCTGCCCTCCCACTGGAGTGACCAGGAGGGCGGGGCTGCCCTCCCACTGGAGTGACCAGGCCTGTCCTGCCCACGGCCCAGCCTTGAGCCCCTGCCCCTGGCACAGGGGGCGCCAGCAGGCCCTGGTCGTCCTTTTTCTACCTGCCCCTGCAGACTGGAGGCTGGTTCTAGGGGAAAGTATAAATCCCTGCCTTCTTGACCTCCTAGTATAAATGTTTCTAGAGGGCGAAGGCACCTGCCTTCAAGGTGCTTAGTTCTCTGCCCAGACTTCACGGCCACCTGGGGCCTGGCCCTGCTGCCCAGCTGCTCCCTGGCTCAGTTCATACCCACCTGAGCCGCTCCCAGCAGCTCTGCTGAAAGCCAGGTCTGACTGCCTCACTCCCCGGCTCAGGACCCCTCAGGGGCTCTCCACAGGCCAAGGGTAGAGGCCAGACTCCCCTACAGGGCACCTGCCCCTCCCTCTAAGTGACCTGGCTCCAGCCGGTCACTCCCGGTGTCCCAATTTACACTCCAGCAACGCAGAACTCCTCGCCCAGAGGGGCTATTTTTGGCCTCTGTGCTCATGCCGTCCCTTCTGCCTGGAATGCCCTTCTACCCTGTCTGTCTGGCTAAGTCCTGCTCATTCTGGAAGGCTTAGCTCCTCCTGGAAGCCCTCCCTGACCCCTACCCCAGCCTCCACCTAAGGGCCCCATAGCATGGCCACTTCCCTGCCCTTACCATAGGGGTGTGTAGAGTCTAATTCAGGAGAGCATCCTATGATACAGTATGAAGTAAGGATATAGTATGTGATACTCTATTATGTGATATTTTAGAGCTCATTTTATGTCATTATATTATATTTTTAGGTGATATGTTACCTGATAAATTATGTTATATTAAAACTCTATACTACATTACATTATGTCACACAATGTGTGTTTAGTACACCTCTCTAGCTAGACTGTCAGCCCTTTCATCTTTGTGTCCCAGCTCCTGGCACAGAGGAAGCTGCCAAATAACGCACAGCATTCCTTCCACGAAAATCCACACACACTGGGGCTGAATATTCCTGAGCTGAAGGCAAAGACTCTAGGGAAGAGTGAACTAGGGGCTTTAGGACACAGACAGAGAAGTGCCCCTGGGCTCCCCCAGGCTCCTGTTTGGGGAGTTTGGGCTCTTGTTGCCTTGAATCAGTGCAGAAAGCTTTGCATTTCAGATCACAGAAACCCCTCTAGCAGCAGCTTAAACTAACAGGGCCCCTGTTTCTTACAGTTAGGAAAGGTGACGTGAGGAGACTGTTGCCTGGCTCCAAGGCTCTGGTGATGCTAAGGCTTCGGGCTTCTTTCTTGGTCTTTACCTCATGACTGCACAGTGGCTGCCACGGCACTGAGCACTTCATCCACACACTAC
Source organism: Eschrichtius robustus (assembly GCF_028021215.1). Classification (NCBI taxonomy): domain Eukaryota; kingdom Metazoa; phylum Chordata; class Mammalia; order Artiodactyla; family Eschrichtiidae; genus Eschrichtius; species Eschrichtius robustus. The sequence continues at coordinate 81,313,983 of NC_090838.1, forward strand.
ATCCAAGGCAGGGCAGGGCCTCGCCGGGAAGAGCGTTTCTCCTCACCAGTTCAGTCAGTCCTGTCCAGACATCCCCTACCTGCCCTGAAAGAAGGGGTGCTGTCCCTGAAACTGAGGAGGACATTGGGGCCTCTCATCTGGGAGGACAGCAGGGTAAACAGCCACGTAGCTCATCCCTGGAAAGTTGACCCTGATTTTTGACAGAGTGGTTTTCTTCCCAACGGGGCTGACCGATGTCATAACCTCAACCACAGTGTCAGAACCCCATCTCTGCGAGCTTGCCTACTCCTCCCCCCAGCCCCGCAAAGTGAGGGCCAGGAGCCCTGTTTTCAGTTGACAGCACTGAGGTTCAGAGAACCTAGGTGACTAGGCCAGGCCACTGGTGACCTGGTCCCTCTGCACAGTGCTTTTCAGTTTGCAGAGCCTTCTCATGCCTCTTGTCCTCTTGAGTTTCGCAGTGACCTCCTGAGATCCACATCACTAACCATGGGAGCTAGGTGAGGAGGCTGGGACCCAGGGGGGTGAAGTCACTCAGTGCCACACAGCTGGGTGAGGCCGGGCAGGACCTAGGCTCATCCAGCCCCGTGAAACAAGCGCTCCTGAATCTAGACCATCACTGCCCTCTGTTCTCCCAAGGTGAGGGGGTCTAGCAGTGACGCGGGTCTGTCTCAGCCCAGCCACTCATGAGCTCTGTCAGCTCAGGCGCTTGCCTTCTCCAAGCTTCGCTTTCCTCATGAGACATGGATTGAAATGTCCATGGGTGAGGAGGGTCCCAGGAAATGATGGCCACGAAAGGGCCACGTCAACTGGGTGCACTACGCAGTCACTGGGGCTCCTGGAGGGCAATGCTGTCCATCTGGAAGGTGGGCAGAGGGACCTTGAGTGTCCCCTCCCCACCCAGGGGCTTAGACTGGCTGGACTTGACTCTGTTGCCAGGCAGCAGACACCGAGTCTGCCCTTCTGCCCTGTGTGTGTGTGTGTGTGTGTGTGTGTGTGTGTGTGTGTGTGTGTGTGTGTGCACGGGTTTGTTGGAGCATCTGTAGGCACTGTCTGCCAGGATCAGATGGAGGGCCTCCCACATGGTGGACTGAGTGTCTGGCACTGGGGAGGTGCCCGGAGGCCTTCAAGGGTTTCAGAACTTCCCCTCTCCCCCAGGGGTCAGGATCCACTTTGACCACCCACCCCCTCCACGTAACCACGCAGTGGTGCTTCATTTATTCAACAGAAGCAGAAAAAGATGAATTAAGCTTGAAGGACGCAGTACATTTATTTAAGAATAAACAGTTTTGAGTGTTTACTATGTGCCAGGCATTGTTTTAGGTGCTGGGTCACTTTGGAGAACAAAACAAAGGCCCCACCCTTTGGAACTCAGGCTAAACGACACAAAGGCCAGGCAGGAAAGCTCACGGGAGAGCCCTGCAGGACCTTCCTCGGAGCCCACTGTGCTTAGCTCTGCACACAGTTCTTACAAGCCTGACTCCCGGGAGGCTCAGGTCGGAGCAGCTGAGCAGAAGCAACCAGGAGGCCAGCTCCTGGAGCAGGTGCAGTGACAGCCCCCAGAATCGCAGCCAGTGGCCTGATGGCGTGGGAAGGAACAGAGAACAAAAAGAGCAACACCAGGGGCTCAGAGGAGCCAAGAGGCTTGGAGCCATTTAGTGTCGGGCTAAAGGGCCCCAGAAACCTCAAGGACCTGGGGAGTCTTCTGTAGACTGACGTTCCCGGGCTTGACCTTGAGTTGTCAAGAGGAAGCTGAAGTACATCCAGTAGCGTCTGACGGAGAATGCAGGGAAGTGCATCAATTATTGGGAACTGGGACCTGTCCAAGCTGTTTGGGCACAGAAAACACACGGCTTCCTTTCTCTAGGGAAACTCGCTCCTGCTCAGGGGCTTGTTCTCCTGCGGGGGCAGCGCTGGGCGGGTCGGGGTCCTTGTCTGTTTTGCTCACTGCGGGGGGGCCCCCCATGCTCCGAATGGAGCCCGGCACGGTCTGAACACTCAGTACATGTTTGCTGAATGAATGGAAGTGTGAAAGCCCGAGCAAGTGAGGTGTTTCTAGCTGTCTTCCACACTGTCTATCTCATGGGCAGCTAGCGCCTCTCTGCCGTGTCCCCAGTGGGGCCCTGGCCACCTGATGGGGAGACACAGCTCCTGCCTTGACGAGCTGACATGCAAATGGGGGGAGACACACACACACACACCCCCACGTACACACGTGTGTGTACTGACACGTGGCTGCCTAACCCTGCGTGCTTGGCTTCGCAGCCTTTGTGATCGTTAATCCTCTCTTCAACCTCAGACGGTAGACTACTATTATTACCATTTTATAGGTGGAGAAACCGAGGCACAGAGAGGTTAAGTAACTGCTCAAAGTCACACAGCTGGTGGAACGGGGAAGTCAGGATTCAAACAGAGGCTGTCTGATGCCATAGCCGGCACATTTAACCACTGCGCTGCACTGCGTCAGTGAGGGTGCCTGTGCGTCAGGGAGTGTATGTACGTGCACTTAAGTGTGTGTGTGGGTGAAAGATCCGTTTCTCTTCCCAGTACTTTTGTGGTGTCACTGACGGTCAGGGTGGTGGTGAGTAAAGAGCCCTGATCAGAGATGTCCTACCCTTTCCTGAATCCCACGGGAGCTCCAGAATCTAGCTATGAGGGGCTTAGGGACAATGGGAGGGGCCAGAGGAGGGGTTTGCACACTGTTTTTTCAGAAATCATTTGGTTATTTGGGCTGTCCAGGGGCCTCGTGGCCTCTCCCAGCCACCCCATTATTGCCCCCACTGATCCTGAAATATCCACAGCCAGACTCTTACTGGGGATCTCCTGAAGACATGCTGCGGGCTTTGCAAAGGCTTGTGGGCCAGCACTTTGAGCATGAATTGGCTTGTCTGGTTGGTTCCCCATCACTCTTGCTGTGGCTTTGCTATAAGGATTGGGAGGGGAGGGGAGGGACTTCCCTGGTGGTCCAGTGGCTAAGGCTCCGCGCTCCCAGTGCAGGGGGCCTAGGTTCGATCCCTGGTCAGGGAACTAGATCCCACGTGCCACAACTAAGAGTTCACATGCTGCAGCTAAAGATCCCGCATGCCGCAGCAAAGATCCTGCGTGCCACAGCTAAGACCCGATGCAGCCAAAATAAAAAAAAAAAAAAAAAAAAGGATTGGGGAGAGGGGAGGCACGGAGGTATGCAGAAGCATGATGGGGGCCCCAGGGACCCCCGACACTGTGGTTGGGGGTGTGTGTATACGTGTAGTGTTGGCGGGGGGGGGGGTAGTGTGTGTGAGGGTCATGAGTTGGGGCCCGAGGGACGCTTCCAGGGAGCAGGGCCTTCCTCACCTGGCTGGGCCACCTGTCTGCCCAGCTGTCTGCTGCCCTCCAGCCCGGGTACCTTCTCTGGCTATGGCACAAGGGCAGGAGCTCCTTGAGCTTCTGGGGTCTGGAAGGGTAGCATGCAGCGAAGTGGAATTGGCTGGACAACCTCACAGGATGGGGAGCAGATGGGAAGCTGCAGCAGCTGGGCCTCAGACCTCACCCAGGCCAGCTCGGCCCTTGTGCCCTGTACTGTGGGCGGGGTGAAGTGGGGACCCAGAAAGGCAGATAGGCTGACAGACGTGGAGAGAGAAGCAGAGGGGAGACCAAGAGAGAGCTGGCACAGAGAGACGCGGTGGGAGAACGGAGAGAGAAGCAGAGATTGTCAGCCTGCAGCCCAAGAAGGGTCGGCGCGGCGGCGCCTGGGGTCTCCCTGCCTGTCCCCTGCAGGCGCGGGTTCTCCCTCTGAGCTCTGGCCCGGCTCTGCGAGCGCCGGGCCTCCCACCTTCCCTTAGGCCCCAGGGGATGAAGGCTGAGATTTTCTTAGAACCAAGAGAGGTGGCAGCTGGGGGAATGGCTTGAGGACTTTCTAGTCCCGAGTGCCAGTGAAGAAGCTGAATCCTCTAGGGGCTGAGGGGTCTGCCTTGCTCTGCTGCATCCCAGCGTGTGACCTGGGGCCTCCATTTCCCCATCTGCAAAATGGAAGCAGCGACAACACCTCCCAAGGACTGTACAACCGCACATGCAAAGGAGTGTGTTGGGCTCCGGACGAGGCCGCCCTCAGCCCATTCACCGACTTCTGTCCCCAGGCCTGGGAGGACAGGGAGCCGAGGACGACCTGGCGCCCTGTCTCGGGAGCTCGTGGTGGAGCTGTGTGGGCTGAGCAAGTGGGCGATGGCAGTTGCACCAACCATGACTCGAGCACAGAGGGATACAGGAGTCGGTATGAAGTGCTTGGAGGCTTCGGAGGGGAAACACATTTCCCCAGACTGCAGTGAGGTGGGTCTCGGGGCAGGCAGCTGGACCGGAGCCCCCGTTGTCCTGGACTGGGGACACAGCCGGCAGAACCCTGCCCTCCTGGAGCCTCCGTTCCCGTGGGCGGAAGGAACTCCGAGCAAGGCTGTACTGGAACAGAGGGGACGCCCGGGACAGGACGGGGCTCTCTTTAGTGCTGGCCCGGGTGCCTGGGTCCCAGCTCCAGCATCTTAGCACAGGAGGGGTCCCCAGGGTTACTCAGTGGTTGTTTCCTACCGCTAGGAAAGTCCTTCTGTATGTCCTTGACTGACCCTGAGGTTTGAACATAAATGTTGGCCTCAGTCAGCGAGCGGTTTAGACTGCTGGACCCACCGTTGCTCCTGACCTGGGCCGGCAGGGCAGGACGTCGTCCTAGCATCACAGGCAGCTATCTGCACCCTGTAGCCGGGAGCCCCTGGCAATCGTATTCGCTTCTCTGATGAGTGGCCTGGAGGGACACAACGGGGGGTGGGGGGCAGGGGGAAGAGGTGACTCGACAGCGTTTACCAGGATAGCATTTTGGTGGTCTCTGCTTTGCCCTGGGGTTAGACTGTAAGCTGCTGCAGGGCAGGGCCTCCAACCCCGATGCCTGTCACAGAGCTGACAGGAGGAACTCAATAAATCTTCGATGACTAAATGAATTTTTCCCCCAGTTCATGGTCCCCAGGCGGATTCTCCTGGCTCACAAGGGGCTCTGGCTATAACTTTGCAACTCTCAGGTCCTGGCACCTTGAGAGCCCTCCCAGCCTGGACACAGTGTGGTCGTTGATTCGCACCATGTTCCCGCCCTCAGCAAAGAGCAGCCAGCTCCAACTGCTCATAAATTTCCTGCCTGTCACCCGTGGCGCCCAGGCCAGGCGAGGCGGGAGGCGCTGGGGGTGGGCTGGTCCATACCTGCTTCCAGTTGCCTGGGAAGTTTGGAGGCCAGAAGCCCAGGCCTATGCTTGTGCCCAGAATAACCGCAGCAGAGCCTGGCCCTGATGTAGAAGCAGATCTGCCAGATGCAAAGATGTATGGGCTGGAGTGTTGGAGAAAACACAAACACCAGCTTGCCGTGCAGTTTGCACAAGCTGAAATCCAACATAGGTCTGCCTACGCATAGGAAAAGCATGTGGATGGATGGACCTAGAGATGATCATACTAAGTGAAGCAAGTCAGACAGAGAAAGACAAATACCATATGCTGTCACTTATCGGTAGAATCTTAAAAATGATACAAACGAATTTATTTACACAACAAAAACAGACTCAAAGGCTTAGAAAACAAACTTATGGTCACCGAAGGGGAAAAGGGTGGGAAGGGATAAATTAGGAGTTTGGAATTAACAGATACTCACTACTATATATAAAAGAGATAAAACAGCGAGGACCTACTGTATAGCACAGGGAACTATATTCAATGTCTTGTAATAACCTATAATCGAAAAGAAAGGAAAAAAAGGAAAAAAAAGGAAAAAAGGAAAAAGTATGTAGAACAGCAATCATCCAGCACTATCATGGTTTCTCTCAGTGGGGAGATGGAGGTGATTTAAATGGTTTTCTTCTGTTCACTCTTCTGTGTTTTCTAACTTTTCTATAATTAACGTATACTACTTATGCGTTTACAAAAATTTTAACATTTTTTTAAATTATAAATTTATTTATTTATTTTATTTTGGCTGCGTTGGGTCTTGTTGCTGTGCGCGGGCTTTCTCTAGTTGTGGCGAGCGGGGGCTACTCTTCGTTGCGGTGCGCGGGCTTCTCATTGCGGTGGCTTCTCTTGTTGTGGAGCACGGGCTCTAGGTGCACGGGCTTCAGTAGTTGTGGCACACAGGCTCAGTAATTGTGGCTCACGGGCTTAGTTTCTCCGCCGCCTGTGGGATCTTCCCAGGCCAGGGCTCGAACCCCTGTCCCCTGCGTTGGCAGGCGGATTCTTAACCACTGCGCCACCAGGGAAGTCCCAGAAACTTTAACATTTTTATTGAGATTATAGTTTACCCATTTAAAGTGTACAATTCAATGATTTTTTAGTTTTTTCACTAAAATGTGGCCATCACCACAGCCAATTTTAGAGCATTTTCATCAGCCCCCAAAGAAACACCATATGCTTTAGCAGTCTCCTTCTCCCTCCCAGCCCTAGGCAACCACTAATCTATGGATTTCCCTGTTCTGGACATTTCATGTGAATGGAATCATGTAATACGTGGGCTTTTGTGTCTGTCTCCTTTCACCTAGCATACTGTTTTCAAGGTTCATCCAGGTTCTGTCATGTGTCAGTACTTCATTCCTTTTTATGGCTGAATAATATTCCATTGTATGAATATACCACACTTTGGTTATTCATTCGTCATGGATGTGACTTAAGTAATTTAAAAGTTGTGCTTATTTTTAAAAAAGAATTCGTCTAAAGCAGATTGGTCAAGATGACAGTTGGTTCCATATGAGTATTTCTGGTTACTTCTTTTGAGACTTTTCAGCCTATGATGCCATTTTATGTTTTCAAACACCAGTGAATCACACCAAGGACCCAGCTCTTTGCAGGAATGGGAGCTGGTGCTTACACTGTGTACCAGGCCCTGCTGGGAGTGTGGCTCTCTTGTCCCATTGATTCTTTTCAACTGAGCTAGACAGTGGGTACTATTTCTGTGCTCATTTTATTTTTTTAATTTTATTTTGTAAATTTTTATTGGAGTATAGTTGATTTGCAATGTTGTGTTAGTTTCAGGCGGACAGAAAAGTGAATCAGTTATACATATACATATATCCACTTTTTTTCAGATTCTTTTCCCATATAGGTCATTACAGAGGATTGAGTAGAGTTCCCTGTGCTGTACAGTAGGTCCTTATTAGTTACCTATTTTTCATATAATAGGTGTACATGTCAATCCCGATCTCACAGTTTATCCCTCCCCTGTGCTCATTTTAAAGATGAGTAAACTGAGGCTTTGATAGATCAACCAGCCTGCCCAGGGCCCCAGAGTCCCACTGACTTTGGGGCCAAGATGAACCCTAGTGGTCAGCATTTAGAACCAAACCCTTTCTAGCCCATATATTGGTGTACATAAAAGTGAAAGGTAAAGTAATGCCTGATAGTGTGGGTCTTGAAAAATACTTCTCCCATGCCCTCCCTGCTTGTCTTTCATATTTTAGTTTTAAAGTAACATTGCAATCTGACTGCTCCTTTTAGGACAAACCATAAAAAACAAAAAACTCACGATTTCAATCCCATTTGACGTCTTTTTCTGCACATAGAAGGCTGTATACAAATTGCTTAAATACAGAAAGATGTATGATTTGAAAACAGTCAAAAATGGTTAAATAGGTGAAGTGACTGAAAATGAACTTAAAAGGTAAAATAACTTATAGGCAGAAATAATCGTTTTTTTAAAGGCCCCCGAAGTGATAAAATTACCCTGCAGCACACAGAAGTGATGAGGAGAGGAAACCAATCCACTTAAAGCCAGGGACAAACTTAGTAAGCAGAGGAGGTATAATTAGAAATTTAAAAACTGGAAGTGAACAAAAGCAGAAAGATACAACATTGTTCCTGGGTTCACAACAATTACCAAAAGTTGCCCTAAAGCATAGGCACAGTTACAAAAATGCTCAGTGTTACATTTGAAATAGGAAGCATATCTGGTGGCACTTAAATGCTACAGTAAGTAAAATGCCTGGTAACTGGAAATATTTATTCACATGTCCAATAAATAACAAACATTTATTGAGATGCTACTGTGTGTCCAGACTGTTCTAGGCTCTGGGGCTACAGCAGTGAACAAAACGACCATGTCTCTGCCATTGTGGACCTGACATTCTGACCACAAATGAGTGAGCAGATAAAAAGATGATTTCTGGGAATTCCCTGTCGGTCCAGTGGTTAGGACTCTGCACTTTCACTGCCGAGGGCATGGTTTGATCCCTGGTTGGGGAACTAAGATCCTGAATGCCATGCTGTGGCCAAAAAAAAAAAAAGATGATTTCTGAATGTGATAAACCCAGACACTTTGTCACCCTGACCAAATCATTTCAATCGGACCCAGCACGTCAGACCTGCTGAAAGGGACCTGGGAGGCATCTTGTCTAGTCATTTTCAAAGTTTATATTAGTGAGCAGCACGACCTGTGTTTAAAGGGCATCTTTTAACACAGATGTGTGGAGGGGCCATGCTGCAGGGGGCTCCTCAGGACGGTGAGAGCCTTACCCAGCCATAATCAGAGCCTTGGCCGCAGTGGGAACACCACCCACAAAAGGCCAGAGCCAGAGGGGACGCAAGAGGCCCTTTCAAGCTGTGCTTCTCACATGGACCCAAGCAGGATGTTGCCAGGAGTTACATGAGAAGGGGGTCTGTGGTGTGGTTGTCACAGCGGGGAGTATGTCCAGCCCTCTCCCCTGTATTTGCAGTTATGCTTGCATGTGTGCGTGCACACACACACGTCCACACGTACACCTACATACACGCACGCGTGCACACACACACACATACCCCACCTCTCCTGAAGGGATGGCATAGGTAGGCTTGTCTCCTGTCTCTCAGCCACACCAGATTGGTCTAGGGGAAGAAATCTGACTGAGGCTGGACCAACTGACTGCCTTCACTGGGCGTTTGGGGTTGGGATGCTGAGAGATTGGGCCAATGGGCAGACAGGCATGAAAGAAGCAGAGCCTGGAAGTGGCTGAGTGATGTTGTTGGCAGGCACCTGGAGGGAAGGGCCATAGATTGCCCCTACTGAGGTTCACAAGCTTTCCTGAGACTCTCCCCCGGCCCCTCTGAAATGCCCTTGTGTAGCCTTAAGTAACGGGAAGAGTAGAGTGAGTTTCTACTCCTCACGATGCAGTTGCAGTCACACAATCAAATGGGTTGGGAAAACACTGGGTAAGTAAAGCCACACGAATTTCTTTACTGTAAGACTTTTCAGAGACTTTAATATGTTCATATACACAGTGACTTTCCAAGGTAGGGCCAAGGTCTGTGATGTTTCCCAAACTCATGGGGTATACCTCACCTGGCTAGTATTCTGAAGAGCACCCTTTGGGGGGTGCTAATCCATGTACATGTACTTGCCGTACAGGTGAAGGAATTAAAGCATAGAGAGGGAGAGTCTGTTCCCCAAGTTCACGCAGTTGGTTAATTACAAAAAGGGTCATGGCACCTAAGGCCTCCCAGTGTTCTTCCCACCACGCTCCAGTTGACATAAGGCTTCTTTGGACGGATGATGCATGTGCTGGGATTCCTGGACCAAGGTGGGTGGTGGGAATGCAGGTCCCGGGTAGACGTTAGGGAAAGGGTGGGGTTGAGAATTGAAGGTCAGGCCTTGGCGAGAGAAACCCCTGTCTCCCTTGCTCTTGGGCGGTAGCCATGGCTTCAGTGGAGTCTGAGAGCCGACTGAGGGCTTGGGGCTGGGCCCGGCCAGGCGGCCGCCTTTACAGGGCAGCCAGTGGGATGGCTTCAGCTGCCCCAGCCTTCCGTGCCTTCCCCGACCCGACCGCAGGCAGACTGAAGAAGGGAGGAACTCCGGGCCAGTCCTCGGCAGGGCCCGCCCAGGCAGCCAGCGCCGGGATGACGCGGCTGTAAATCACCCCGCGGACCACAGACCCAGTGCCATCCCCACGGGTTTCCTTTCCGCTTCTTAATCCTCCTCCTCAGACTCGGTAACAAAAAGCAGATTCCTGCTGGGGCCAGCCACGCACCATGGGCTCGGAGAATGTGAGCCTGGATTCACCACATCAAGATGCTCCCTCCTCTCACTTTTCCTTTTCCCCTTCTTAGCCTCTATTAGCTGGAGGACACTCCCTCCTCCTGGCTGGGCTCCCTCGCCCTCCCTGGACCCCACTTCCAGCCTTGCCCCGGCCTCGCACCTTGGCTGCCTGCCCAGCACCGCCCAGGCCTGAGGCTCACCAGGGCCTGTGGTTCGCAGCCCCTCCAGCCCCGTGGTTTGGCTCCAGCCGGCTCCCCGAGCCTCCCTTTCAGCAGGAGCGGGCTCTGTGTGGTAGAATAAACACTGCCGATCTGGATTCAAGTCGTGCTGCTGCCAGCTCGTAGCACTTACCTCTGAGCTGGGGATGTGAGGAGCTCCCTGGCATGTCAGAGGTGCCCGACAGATGTTTTGCTTCAAAAATAAGTGCTTAGCTGTTTGTTCAGGGTTGTTGCAGGAAACAGGAGAGAGGGACTTGGAACTGCGTTATTAGGGGTGTGCTGTGCCCAGGTAACGGACGGCTGTTTTTCTCCTGCGTGCTCTGGGTGCACTGGGAACCCCTGAAGAGCCTCCCCACCAGCTCTGACCTCCCCCAAAGCTAAAGCCCCGGCAGCCCCAGGACCTTTTCGCATCTCCTGTCCCTTCCTGTAGCAAATCACGCCCTCTGGTCAGTTTGCTCACGAGCAACACCAAGTTTGGCTGCCAGAGTGAAGTTTCCGAAGGTCAGGACTGCAAGGAACTGAAAGACGGTCTAACCTAGGGGTTTTCCAGTTTGCCCCATAGCACCTGGGTTCTCACAGCCATCCCAGGCTCCACGTTGGAAGGAATACTGTAGACTCTGGGCTCCCCTCTCTCTGTGTCCCCTGTACTCTCCCGATCCAAATAGACTAGAACCATGGTCATCTGTTTTCTGTGTTAGAATTCCCAGGTCAGACTTCATTTCTACTACAGCTGAGGACACTGACCTCTTATAGATGAAGACACTGTCATTTTATAGATGGGAACACTGAGGCCCAGCTGGCGGGGGGATGGGCTGCACCTAGAGTCAGCCTCTTGGCTGCTGGTGTAGTGTCTTGTCTGAAGGGTGTAGGGCAGCGGTCCCCAACCTTTTTGGCACCAGGGCCCGGTTTCGTGGAAGACAGTTTTTCCACGGACCATGGGGAAGGGGATGGCTCAGGAGGTGTTGTGAGCGATGGGGAGAGGCAGATGAAGCTTCCCTCGCTTGCCGCTCACCTCCTGCTGTGCAGCCCGGTTCCTAACAGGCTGCAGACCGGTACAGGGGTCCCGGGGGTTGGGGACCCCTGGTGTAGGGAGAAGGAGGTAAGGATGCCATTCCCGTGGGGGACAGGGCTGACTCTGATATCCCTCAGAGGTGTGACCTGGGGGATTGTGGTATCAGGACCAGGGGTCCCTGAGCTTCCTCTACAACCCCGCCCATCCCCCAAACCAACAAAATCAGCAGTGGCTCTGAAATGCAGCAAGGTAGGGGTGGGGCGTAAGGGGACAGTGTGGGCTCTGGCAGCAGCCAGTCCTGGGTCCAGATGCTGGCTCCATCCCTTACTGAACCTTTCAAGATTCAGTCCCTGCCTGGGCCCTACGAGGCCCTCCTGAGTCCCTCCCCGGGCAGCTGCGAGGACTGAGCAAGAGGAGGTGCCATGGGTGCCGGCACCTGGTACAGGTTGGCCTTCTGGAGTCAGGACGAGTAGGGGCTACTTCTGACCATTGGTTGTTTTTTGTTTGTTGGTTTTTTGGCTTTAAAAATTTTTTTATTTATTTAATTTTTATTTTTGGCTGCGTTGGGTCTTTGTTACTGCGCATGGGCTTTAGTTGTGGCGAGCAGGGGCTACCCTTCGTTGCAGTGCGCGGGCTTCTCATTGCGGTGGCTTCTCGTTGTGGGTTCTCATTGCGGTGGCTTCTCTTGTTGTGGGGCACGGGCTGTAGGCACATGGGCTTCAGTAGT